>NW_026575145.1:13714346-14284346 GCF_905146905.1 Nyctereutes procyonoides
TCAAGTGAGCGACGACGACGGCGCAATTTTTTCCAATTTGCCTCGAAATAAAGCGATGAAGGCAGAAACATTATATAGCAAGGAGACGTGCCTTCTTAGGAATAATGGGCCTCGCTTGCTGGCTGCAGGGAGGGCCAGTGAAGGTCTGCTGCCGCTCGGGCTCGGATCTTCATGCTCAGTAGTAGCAGCAGATCGGATGGGGAAAGGGAAAACTAAGAGAAAGTGAGTGGTAACATTTTGCAGTCAAAGCTGCCAACCTCACACTTTGGGAGATGTCATTTTGAAGGAACTTGCAGGAGGGTTTCTTTTTCCTTGCTTCTCCTTAGAGAAATCGAGCTCTACTTTAGAAAACTTAGAAGCCATAATAAATTCTAAAGATGACACTAAAAATCGCTTGTTATGCTCTCCCCAGAGAGAACCATGAATAACCTTTTGGTGCATTCCTTTCCAGGAGTTTTCTCTACGTACATCCATTTATTTATGAAATTTGGCTGCTTCACGTTGAGTATTTGTACAACTAGATTTTCAACTCCTAGAGACCAGGAGCTTTGTTTTTTTTTTTTTTTTTTTTTTTTTTTACGGTATTCCTCTGATGATGCTAATCTCTAAGTTCTGGGGTAGTTTTTTGTACTTGGCAGGTCCCTGCTACTGCTCATTGAATAAATGAATGAATGATAGTCTGCCCTTGATTAGAAGATTAATTTTTCATGATCAATTTACACATAAAATATTATGTCTGAAATCCAATGGAGTTTTAAGTATCTTTATAAGCTTTTTTTCTCTTGGGAACTATTCCCTAAATTTAAGAATTTTGAGTTTTGTTTTTTTTTCATTTTTTTTTATTTATTTACGATAGTCATACAGAGAGAGAGAGAGAGAGAGGGGCAGAGACACAGGCAGAGGGAGAAGCAGGCTCCATGCACCGGGAGCCTGACGTGGGATTCGATCCCGGGTCTCCAGAATCGCGCCCTGGGCCAAAGGCAGGCGCCAAACCGCTGCGCCACCCAGGGATCCCAAGAATTTTGAGTTTTAAATAAAAATGAGCATTTTAAACTCTTTTTGAGATATTCTTTAAAATGTGTCAATAGATGAACAAAACAATATAGCAAAATGTTAGAACATACTGCAGAAATGATCACTACATAGATTTTGAATACAACTTCCGGGAAAATATTATAGGCCACTTGCCTTATAGGGATGATGTGATTTACATGTAGCGTCTACTAAATCTGGTTTGCCTGAGACAGGTTCAATTGCTACTATTTTCCCTGGGGAGTAGGATGGGGCCTCAAACAAGAGGCATGTTTGTAAACATTACAGTGGTAATTTGAGGATATAATAAGCAGTGGAAGGAACACAGAACCAGGGATGGTGATGCTTCTGCCTCAGTTTACATTTCACCACTAAGTTCAAGGGGGCTTGATTAAGTCAGGTACCACTTCTACTTTTAAAAATGCCTACTCTGCAGCTGTTTTTGAAGATCAGGTGGGAAGGCAGATTTTTAAAAGGATATTTATTGACATGTGAAGCTTTATATTCTTGCTCCAACGCTGGCCTGGAGATGGAAGAGTATGTTGTAGCAAGGCGATTTAGTTTGGGGACAGCTGAACACCTGACCCTCAGGTACCTGAACTCAGAAAGAAAAAGTCATATTCTTGAACAGGAACCAAGGGGGGAATATATCATTACTGACTCTTAAATCTGCCATCATTGTCTTAGAGTGAACTCTGTCCTTAAAGCCAGGGCATGTAAACTAGTAAACAGGTCCTTCACATTTCAAGAAAAGCGAAGTAAATTATACCCTCTTTTTCATTAAAAAAATAGGCAATTCTTTTCAGATTATCTCGCATCTGGCGGTATCAGTGGTCATGACTACAAAGCAGAGCTGATAGTTTTTAAAAGTAGCACAAATTCTTGATATCTTATATTTCTCTCCAACTTACATTTCTTGAGATTGGTCAGGATGAGGAGGCGTATGCACATTTGTCCACCTTTGTTGATTTCTTAATGCACTGGCTTTTTTCTCTTCTTATGCTATTTGCTGCAGAGGCGAGATAGGCTCTAGGGGGTCTATCTTAAACCTAGAGTGGTAAGAGTCACCAGTGTTCCAAAAAGCCTCACTCTAAGGTGGTTTTCCCTAAAAAGTGGTCCTAGGGACTTGTGCTCTTGGAAGGCTTTGGAGTATTAACCTTTGTGATGTATTACATTAGATGGGCCTTGGACACAGGTCTGAGTAGAACAAAACCAAGGTTAAATGGTACAGGGCCTTTTCTAAGTCAAATAACTTCTAAGGAATTTATCAAATATAACTTCTACAGTGTCATTGGAGAAGTGAAAAATAATACTAGAAGTCATTGTATTCCCTGCTCGAGATTTAGGACAGTTACATTACTTTAAAATATATCTGTGTTCATGGCTGTCAGAAGAAATCCTAACAAAATCCACACATTTGCCACATCCATTACCACTGTAAAGAATTGCTTTGAAATGCTAGCTCTAACAGTTACACAGCTTCAACTTCCTCATTTGAGGCTGGACACTTCTAGTTCTGGGCTGAAAGTCTTTACCCAAGGACCTACCAACTGCAAGGTTCTCACTTGCAATGAAAAATAATAGTAGTTAAGGTCTATTGAGCACTTAGTGTTTACTAAGCTTTGCTTGTATACAATATGTACTAGACAGTTAAAATTTAATCCAGTGAACAGACTACATGCCTGGTAATATTATTCTCCATTTTACTGATGAGGGGAGAGATGTTAAGAGCTTATCCAATGTCACACAGTAAGTAAAATAACTGGTTTCAAACACAGCTTGTCACGGACTCTAGGGTACCCCACCTGTCCCTCACGTGTCCACAGACAGTCACCATGGCTTGATGGAAGCAAGTGGAGGTCAGGCAGCCCATTAGATCTCTTTGACCATGAGCACAAAATAATTTTAATTGTCTTTCATACAATGGCAAAAATAAAGATTTCTAAAATGCGTACTATAACAAGAACACTTTTATGTTCAGAGAAGGAGGTTTTGCCTATTGAATGTAATGAATTGTCAGGAACCCTTGACAGTATCCTATAGTCACTAGTGTTTGTTATGCTAAAACATCCAATACTTTTCACTACAAATTTTTCGATAGGCCCCATCACCAACACAGAATCCAAACTATCAGAACTAAGTCCCCTTAACCTCTGGTCCTTCCTTTTATAAAGTGTACTTTTAAAAGCATCCTTCTTCCACTAAGCCACCATTTGTACAGAAACTCACAATGTGGGGGAAACTCTTTGCAGGAGACAGGTGCATGAGAAAAGACAGTGTGGGATCTGGGGTAGAGCTCAGTTCTGTGGTGGAGTGGATTCTGCAATTTAGGAAATGGTGTAGAATGAAGTGTTTTACAGTCATCACGCTTAGTACAACTCCTAGATTCTTGGATGTTTTCTTCATGCTTTGCAATCATTCTCCTTAAAAAAATATACGCTGATAATGACACGATCATCTTGTTTTGTGCTTAATAATGAGACAGATAAAAACTGTAGTTACTCATGAGTGCAAAAGTGAAAAAGAAAAACGGCAAACAAAAAAGGTAAGTCATTTGTTGTAAGAACCTACAAATAAATTAAACCTTGCCTAAGATGTATTGATTTTATGTGGCCTCCCTTGTAGAATAATGTCAAGGGTTCCTGACAATCCATTACATTCAATAGGCAAAATCTCCTTATAATTTTTTTTCCTGTTTCCTGAACGATGTATAATCTATTTTTTCCTTGATGAAAAAGCAATGCTTTATAAGCTTGAAAATTCTTTAAAGTAGTGAACAAAGCTGACACTTTATATGTGGAAAAGTTTCTTCTGATCACTTCTTCAAAATCATAGATGGAGAAAAACTAGTTATAATCGACTCTACAAATGCTGTGCTAAATCTAAACCCACACGTATTTCAAAATATACCAGCTGAGTCCAGCAAATTGGAAATTATTATTGGGTTGTCTCTATTATAAAGTTTAGAAATGGCACGCTAGAGGGAATGCTTTGCATTTTTTACTAGAGATTTCAGTAGTAAAGAAGAAAACTTAAAAAAGTATATACTCCTAACTAATTTTCAGTGAAAAAGATGCACTTCTCAATATCTTAAGATCATTATTAGAAACTCATTCTTACTGCAATACTAAAAGTGACTCCAAAGAAAATTTTTTTTGATTTTATTTATTTATTCATGAGAGACACAGAGAGAGAAGAGAGAGAGGCAGAGATACAGGCAGAGGGAGAAGCAGGCTCCACGCAGGAGCCCGATGTGAGACTTGATCCCAGGTCTCCAGGATCACGCCCTGGGCTGAAAGCAGATGCTTAACCACTGAGCCACCCAGACGTCCCCAAAGAATACATTTTAAAAATAGTGTATTCACCATCTTAGATGCTTTTCTAAAGCCTAAGATTATTCTCACCATGAAAAAATAAAATGCCTCTGTCTACACTGATGCTGAAGGAAAATAAAGATAGATGTAACAGTTGTAGTAGAAGAGCAAATAGACCAATCCTTTTTAATCTTTAAAAGTGCAATTATTTGGGGGGGGGTGTATGTGTGTGTGCATGTGTGTGTGTAGACTCACAGTGTTATTCATGCATGTTCTCCTCCTGCTGATAACCTAGTAACAGGGGGGAAACGAAGATGCTGCAAATCTCCTAACTGACAAGATTTTCATTTTTAGTGTTTAATAGTGATCTGATTCTTAAATTGGCATTTGAGGGCCTGGTGTGCCAGGCAATGGAATTCTGGAATTTCATAATTGTGTGGCTCTGCGAGGCCTGCGTGACTGGTGAGAGTTTGGGAGCCCTGCATCAGGTAGCCAGGCTGCCCTGGTGCCTGGTGAAAATGTCCACGCTTTACGGTCTCTTGGCAGTGGCCACTTGAGTCTCAAGATTGAAGCCAGACTTCGTAGAAACTCTCCCAAGCTACCAAATGCCATTAAATTCAATGACCAGATGATAGCAGGACTGCAGCTTCGAAAAATCCTCACATACCACTGGCAAGTAACTTGGGCAACAGTTAATTCCAGCTTGGGTAATGAAGCCCATGCCTAGGAAACCCCTCATCCTAGAACGAAAACTAGAGCTGTACAAAATTTCTTCTCTGTGTTCAGAGAAATAGAGACTTGAGACAGGCAAATAACGCAGATGAATGAATGAGCCTGTAATGCTGAGATGGAACAAATGGTCCTTCATAAATGTATTCATTCATCCAGTCCATGAACATCTGGTGACCGTCCGTTAGGGGCAGACACTGAGTGGGGCAGTGGAATCAAAACTAAGTTGGGTCCCACTGTGTTCACAGTCCATGAGATAGATACATGGAAACAGAGTTGCAGCGCAGTGAGAGACATGTCATGGAGAGGGATATATGTGCAGGAGCTGGAGGCTGGAAGAATGAACTAATGCTGCCTGACGTAGAAGGGGAAGTTTCACAGAGAAGATGGGCCTCAAGGAATCATTGAGAGAAATTCCCCAGGCTGAATGCATGAGGCCAGAAGAGTGGACAGAGTGACAGAGGGGCCCAGAGGCCAGACAAGTCGAGGATGGGAGGACTTCTGGAAGGTATAGTGATGGTTCTATGGCCCATATAAGATATTAAATCTGGACTGTGTCTGATACGAGGGTATGCTGGTGCTGTTGAACACTTTGAAGGAAGATTTGATTATACTTCTAAATCAGAGCTCAGAGAGCTTGGGGATGGGGAAACCAGTTAGGAGGTCGCTGTAAGGTCCCAGGCGACACTGCTCTCTAGCCTCTGCATCTCCAGCCTCTGCCCCTCCCTGGCTGTTTATCGTGGCCCCATTGCATTAACAATCCTCTGTAAACTGGCCTTCATATAGCCCATTCTGAAAGTGTTCTAGCCAAATCTGCAATAGCCTATTAACTGTCAGATATGACGGGCCCATCATAGGCCTCTTCCTACCTGGCCTCTGCAGCATTTAACATGACTGACCATTCGCCCTCCTCAAAATACTCTGTTCTCTTTCAATGGCACCACATCCCCTTCTGCTTCTTTTCCTACCCCTCTGTCCACATTTTAAAAAATTTCACATGGGCTCCCCATTTCTTCACCAGCTAATTGTCCTCATGCTACACTTCCCTTAAACCAAACTTGTGTATACATCAGAATCACCTGGATGGCTGGATCCCAAACCCAGAAATTCTGGATTCAACAGGTCTGGGGTGTGGCCCATGAATCTGCACTTAGCAAAATAAGTTCCAGGTGCTGCTGCTGGTCTGGGGCTGCTTTTGAGAACTACAGCCTTGAACAACCTTTTTTCTGTTCATGGCTTCAGTTACCTACCATGCTGATGATTTACTACCATGGGCATTCCCACAACCTCAGACTTAGATAACCCATTTTAACATTTCTTTCACAATACCCCAGGGCTCTGAAACTTCATGTGTCCACGATACAGTGAATTAAATCTCCCTCGCTCTTCCCTTTCCATACCCCCAAATCTGCTCTTCCTTCTGTATTTACTCTCTTGGAGAAAGGCACCTCTCCTCTGATTTAGCCTCCACATGTCACAAACTCCCAGGAATTATTGCTTTCAAAATTCTCTGGTTGACATTCTTCCCCGTGCCCACTATCACTGCTCATGCATGGGCCCCTCACAGGACTCCTAATCTCCAGGCACACTGGTGCGCTCATGGAAGATTTGTTCCTTTTGCCTGGATCCCCTCCTTAACATCCATAGCTAGTGCCCTGATCAGGTGCACTTTTTATGTACACTGTCTTAGCTTGGGCTGCCAGAACAAATTACCATACATTGGGGGTGACTTTCGTAACAAATATTTGTTTCTTATAGGGGGCTCTTATTGAGGGTCCAGCAGATTCAGTGTCTGATGAGAACTGGTGTGTAGATGGCTGCTTTCTTGCTATATTCTTGCCCAATGGAGACAGAGATCATATCTCTTTTGTCTCCTCCTCTTTTTTGTCTTCATCTTCTTCTCCTTCTTCTCCTTCTCCTCCTCCTTTCTCCCTTTCCCTCTCCCTCATGAGAGCTCTTCATGAGCTCTTCATGAGAGCTCTACTCTTATATCCTAAATACTTCCCAATGGCTCCACCTCTAAATATATCACTTTGGGATTAAGGCTTCCACACCTGAATTTGGCAGTGGGGGACACTAACCCTCAGTCCATGGAAATCTCTATTCTCATTTTGGAAACACCTTGCATTTAATTTTAGTAGCACCAATGCATGCTAATCATGCGCAAGGTGCCCTGAATGGACCAATATTTTGTTGTTTTGAACTGACTTAAGAGGTTCTTGGGAAGAAATAAACAGTCCAGGGCAGCCCGGGTGGCTCAGCAGTTTAGCACCACCTTCGGCCCAGGGCGTGATCCTGGAGACCCGGTATTGAGTCCCACGTCGGGCTCCCTGCATGGAGCCTGCTTCTCCCTCTGCCTGTGTCTCTGCCTCTCTCTCTCTCTCTCTCATGAATAAATAAATAAAACCTTAAAAAAAAACAAACTGTGTCCAAAATCTTGAGCATTGTTATATCCTCTTAAACTTTTCTGGCTCTGAAGGGACTGTAGGTTGCATACTTATCTCACAGCATGAGCTTGTTATGTTAGTAACAGATAGTTCTAGGTATTCTATATTCCAGTAACAGAGATGGTTGGCATTGGACTCCTTTGAAATATGTTTGTATTTAAGAAAATAAGGTAAATATTCTTTAGTAAGTTTGAGCTGTAGAGATAGAACAAAGGAGATCTGGGTTCCAGTTCTAGCTTGGCTATAAGCGGCCCCAATTCCATCGACTCAGTATCTTTCCTTACAAAAGGAGATGCTTGATTTACCTAGGTCATCTCCTTGGACAGTTTTCAGAAGCCTGTTAGTTGAGTATATGAACAGTAATTTCAACCCTTATTAATGAAGTACTTTCCCATAGCGCTTAATAAAAGAGGAAAATGCTTTCCCTCTGTGTGAATACATGAAGAGTTAAGGAGATATAAAGAAATGTGGACACGAGGAGCCATAGCAATTAAGGCAGAGACCCTTGTGCATTAGGAACTGGACTTGGATCCCAGATCTGTGGAGAAGCCAGAACCAGACCATAGACTCTAAAGAAATGATGGCTAAAGGAGATTCAGTTGTGGGGTAAGGGTCACCACTTCTCCACAGATAGAATAGTTCACTGAGGTAAGCCTGATGTGAGGCATAATGAAGTTCCCCATGCCCATGTTTAGGCTTTATAGCAATTCAATTTTTGACACAATATCCTCTGAGTGCCTCTTAATTCATTTGCTTCTTTTGCTTCTATTGTCTTACATCAACAGTGAAACAAATTATAGCCTGAAGACCAAAACTGCCTCCAAACTGAGTATCCAGAATACATATTTCTAGGCCCCAGTCCTGACTCACACACTCCCCAGGTGATTCTTATGAATCTTAAACTTTGAGAGCCACTGCTCAGTGAAAAGGAACAACTCAGGAATGGCTCAGGGTGACGTGCTGAAATTCACAGGGACTTGGTCAATATCCAGAAGGCTATTATCTGGTTCTTGAACCAGGCATTACCCTTGCTTGCATCTACACAGTTACACAGATATTATCTTTTTTTTTCTTTAAGATTTTATTTATTTATTTATTTATTTATTTATTTATTTATTTATTTTGGAGAGAGAGAGGAAGGAGAGTGTGCGTACATGTGCACACAAGAAGTGGAGTTGTAGAGGAGGAGGAGAGGAAGAGGGCAAGAATCCCAAGCAGACTCCAAGCTGAGCACGGAGCCTGAGGAGTGGCTTGACTCCACAACCCTGAGATCACAACCCAAGCCAAAACCAAGAGTTGGTAGCTCAACTGACTGAGTCATCAAGGTGCCCCGTAGATCCCATCTTTAATGGAAGTTGCAAGATTAACTAGATGGCTAGTATTTTAAAACGTAGTTTTACTGTGAAATCATCATAAGAGAGGATCTATACCAAAGTCTAAAATCATAATCAGGTTCACTATTGCTATCTGGGGTAGCAGAGGATTCAGAACCCCAGAAGATCTCTTTGATACATCACATGCAAATGAAGGGTGCAATTAGTTAAATATTTCATTTACACCATTTAAACTCAAATGCATCCTGTTGAATTCTCCCTTAGCTTGATACCACAACTATCAAATTCAAAGGCAGTGGAGGGAAGGGTTGCTGTAATATGCAATACAATAAATATATCAATTGGAGACCAACATTAAAAGAGTTATTTGCTAATGGGCACCATGCCAGGGTTATTCAGGCAATGCTGCCTGCAGAATTCCTAAGCTGAGTTCACAAGATACAGATCGATGCACCTCCAAAGAGAGTCTATATCAATCTCCATTTCATTCATTAGCTCCCACTTCGAGCTGGTTGGCTGCTAGTTAACTCTTTAATGTGGGAGAAACTGTCAGTGTAAAGGCCACTGGGACACGTGCTCTTCCCAGCTGTACTTGACCTGTCAATATTTCTTGCAGCAGGCTGTTTAAACTGGTACGGCTAATGGCAAAATGGAGACCTATGGGGTTTTGAAGGCTTTCATAGCTTTAGAATGGCTTACCATCCAATAGCAAACATTAGTAAATTCATCCTGTTGCTGTATTTTTGCCTGTGCCTTACCATCCAGGTGCACAGAAAGTGGGATAAAATTATTTTCCATAGTTCTATTCTTGAACTCAAAGGTATTTTGGACTACACATTATGTAAATGTGTGCTCCACTACAATGAGATACTATCACACCAAGGACTCAGCTGCAGTGGAGATCATTAGTTTGTGATTCAGCTCTAAAGAAGCTCCAAACAATGAGGGAAGCAAAGCAGTACTTTTCTATAAAGTTAGGACTCGTTTTCAATTTGTATTGGTCCAGGGACAACTTTATTGTTGCACAGTGGAAGAACCTGGATGCTCAGGGGGACGCTCAGTGCATGAACTATTTCAAGCCCTTCTGAAAATGTAAATAAGAACCCTAAAACATAAAGGCATAATTACCAAAACAAAGAACAATCTGGGGCCACCAGGAATAGCTGGCTTCGCTTATTTTCTTTCTACAAATATTGAATTTACTAATTTCCCTTGCCTTACTGTTGAATAAAATCAATTTTCTCAGTAGAGCTGATCTCTGCTTTGTTTGAGGTTAGATGTGAAGTTGATATGCATCCTTAGATATACTGTTGGAGAGAAAGCCTTGAATATTTAACCCTACGTCACAGCGAGCCCTCCCTTTGCCATCCTGTGGGGCGTTTATTGATTCATTATTTGACAATCAGGATTCTCCATAGGTTAATTGACATGTTTGGAATTCATGGCAAGAAAATCTGTGTATTATTTTAAAACTGCTGTCAAATTGTTTGTAGATATGGTTTGATAACAACACCTGTTTTTCCCTCTCTTGGCCAATACAATCCATTGAGAATCCTGGCTTAAAAAATTTCCCTGCAGAATTGTCAAACATATGTATTTGTATTTCATTACTTGGGTAATAGCTGATTTGCCAAGTTCATTTACTACTAGTTGCTTCTCGAACATCTCAGTGGGATAATTAAGGAATACTAAGAACTGAAACTGTACTAAGTTAGGAGGGGGCTGGAGCCATTGCCCAAATCCCAGTCCTGATTAAACTGCTGTCCAGAATTAAATATTCAATAACTGAAATGCTCTTTTCTTCCTCTACTCTGAGCAACGTATCATCAAGAAGACAGAGAGCTAGCTACTCCCCAAGTTGTGCAAAAGAACCCCCACCCCCTGCAAATGATCTGTACCAATCAGATAAAAATCCTGCAGACTTGCAAGATAAAGGTATTTAAACTCAAAATTGGTAATGGTCTAAATGGTGCCTTCTCTCAGAGGATATATACAACGTGGGGAGAGAAGATAAATAGTAACTCCAGGAGTACATCTTGGAAGCGAGTAAAGAAAGGCCAGGTACAGTTCAAGGTTATGGCTGAACACAATGGCGCTGATGAGAATTTGGCCAGCTAATACTCTCTCCTGAGAAACTGTGAATGTGGAAGATACTGGAGAAGAATGTTGAAGTATGATAGCATTAGAGTTTAAATGTTCTCAAAGAATCTTGCTGGCTCATTGCACAAAGAAAAGAGAGATATTTTAATCATGAGCTATCTATCATCACTTGAATTTGAATGCCTGTTGTTTGAAGTCACAAGCTACTGACTCCTATGATGTAGGTTTTCAGGTCTATTGCTGGAACAAAAAAGGTATGAACACTGGAAAAGAAAAAAAAAAAAAACAAAACCCGACAAAATAAAACCCAAAACAAATGGCAATGGGCCTGACAGAGAGAAGATATTATGTCTGAGATTCTGTCTCTTTTAAATTGTGGACAAGGAGAAGTAAGAACAATTGAGTGGTTAGTTTCTCAGAATCTTCCCTCTGGAGAAAATGGGAATATACGAGAGACTAGAGAGAATGTGTTTAAAAATAAACTATCGAGGAGTACAAGCCCCGTTGCTATCATAAGACAAATGCTTCCTATTCTTCAGTCCATAAGTTTTCCAAGTTCATATATATATTATAGGAAAGGATACCCAGGGATCCAAAGCAAAGTTGTGTTTAAAGTGCAAGCACCAAAGTAGATTTATCAGGGTGTGAGGCAAAAGGGGAATTCTGATGATGATCTTCATTTGTTTCTCATTTCTTCTGTTTTGATACATATTCCTTTTTGACATAGAGCTGATAGACCCAAAGGGCCTTTAATAATTCCACAGAGAGACGTACATAGTTTCCCATCAACTATGCATCGGGAGTTCATGAGGGAGCTATTATTGATTTCCAAAAGTGAAAAAGTTACCTGAGTACTGACATGATCTTGTTTTATCCTATTTCATTAGATGAGAAAATTGTATAGTTTTTTATTCTCTCAATGCCCAGAGGCTGAGGCTTAAGGAGGGGAAACAGTTCAGACTCTTCAAATAAAATAAAAGTAAGACAGAAGAGTTGGAGAGCTTCTCCCGTCACATTTCTACAATTTCCGGCTTTCAAGCCGCCACTTATAAGCCACTTCTTGACATAATCTTTAGGCTTAAGCATGCGGAACAGTGGACCAACCAGCTTAATAAAAAGACAAAGATGATATGCAACTAATGGACAGGGCATCGCAACTAGGTGTTAACACATCATTCATTGAACTAAATGCTCTTTCAAACTCTGCAGCAGAAACAATTAAAGTACTGACGGCAGTCTTAACTTGCTTCAAGTTGTCTGGCACAATTGATCCACAATTATCTTTGTACTCCCTGAAGCCCCCGAATGCTACCTTCTTCATTGACTTTAAATTTCCTTCACAGTTCTTCAACTTGTGTTCTGGCATACTGAATATCCGACAAACTGAATATCCATGGGAGAGGGCCATTTTGATAGATCTAGGAATCCTATATATCCTATTAAAAATCTGAGCTTTATGTCTCTTGAATGCTTATGGCCAGCTTCTTCATAACAAACACAAAATCTGATTGAAAATTTAAACATGAGGGTTAAATTTTAAGGCAAAAGAGGCAACAAGCTGTTTTTCCCCTTAGTTTCATACCATGACTTGTAACCTAAGTTCTGCGATATGGGATTTGGGGCGACGAGGCAAATTCTATTTCCAAAATTTGAACTTTGAAGTCGTCCTTGCCTTATATGGTCAAGGAATCGTGCTAACCATTTCTGTATCCTTGGGCCAAGGCTGCGACAGCCAATAAAAACACTCTTGATGAAATGCCCTCCTGAATATCCACTCATACGGTTGTTTGGACATCTCGTTGCTAAATAGGTGACTATGAAGTGGCCGATTCATCAGAACTGCTGTGAACTTCTTATGGAATATAGCCAGGTGTGCTTTGTTTCATTCAAAGGAATGAAAATGAATTTGTTTTGGAACACAGGCATGGATGTGTTCATAACCACATTGTACATTTGAGTTTTCTTCAGTTATGTGCATTCTGATATAGAAAGATGAACAGTACTTCAGTTGGAACCAAAAACTGCCAAGGTTCTTGGAACTTTGTGAAAGTAGAAGCAGAACTGTGTCTTATGAGAGTATTAGAATCTGTATTTCATTAGTATCATCATGGAATAAAAAAGAAAGCAACTTCTACTTGTGCAGTATGTGAAGAATCTTCAACAGGATCTCATGTTTGCTCATAGGTCAGTTTTCTGAACAATGCTATGAAAAACCCTGGATGAATTTCCATGGATCTTATTTAACATGTTTATTAAAATTGCTACTTACCACAAGCTTTATTATTTTATACTAATTTCCTTCTATCCTCTCTGAATAATAATACACATGGTCTTCTGAATGTCTATGTGACAATAATGTGCATATATATCATCATACTCTAATTTTCTGATGCTTTGTAAGTTGGGAATGCTCATGTTACAGAAGGTGTAGTTTCAGGCAATTAGGGCCTGAAACTACATATATAATACATATAATACATATATAATACATATATAATATTTAATACTGGAAGTCCTGCTCCCACCCCATGGTATTCCTAATTCCTCTTCTCCTTTTTTTCCCTTTTCACTTACAACCTTAAATACCATATAATCACCTTGTTTGGTTACATTTTCTGTTTATCATCTATCTCTTTTCACTGGAATATAAACTCCATGGAGGCAGAAAACTTCGCTCTGTTCACTGTTGTAGATTTGGCACCTAGAATGGTTCCTGTCACATAGCAGGTGTTCAATAAATATTTGTTAATGGATGAGTAATATCACTAGTCATAGTAAAGGGTAGGGTAAATGTTAAATGAATGCAGTTTTCATTCTATAATTCCTTGATTTTATCCTTCCCAATAAGTTAATGATGGCCCAATAGTCTATGCTTAATAATCACTTTAGGGAATACTGCTAAAGGTGTTAAGTATTAATTGCCTCAAACACAGTGGGAGGTATACATCACTAGAGAATTTTTAGTCTTGTATAAGATCTTGTACAAGAAGCACCACTTTTCATACACTCAACATTCAAGATATATTTACTTCTCATCTGGGAAATGAAGGCAAATTTTGGGAAATGCACTTCTGGAATTCACTATTGTATAGGTTACCATTCCAAAGTAAATTCTATCCAACTATTGTTCTGAATAAGATAAGTAAGAAATTTTAATATATATAGCTTATTAGAGACTCATATTCGTTCTCATTCTCTCTTTCTCCCCTTTTCTCTCTTATACACATATGAAGGAGGTGGGGAAAAGAACTGTCAGAAAGACCGTGATACAAATGTATAAATTCAAAGAGGAAAGAGATAGAAGTAAGAAGATTTGGATTATAGTTTTAGTTCTGCTAGCGTCCAGCTAGATGATCTTGGCCAATTAATTTGTCTTCGAAGATTCTGTTATTACAGTGAGTAAGCATTTAAGATCTTATCACTGTCTAGCAATTCTAGAAGCCCATGAATGGAAGATAAAGTGGGGGAGGAAAAAAGCTTATTTGTGTAAATGATTCCAAAGACCTTTCAATTTTTGATGAATTAAAAAAATCACTAAGTCCCATGTTACTTTATTATTTCCTATTCTTTATACCCAGAACATTATTATTATTACTTAGAGATAATAGGGTTAATGTCTGGTCCTCCAACTCAGAGCATTGCCTTTGGTGAACAACTGTGTTGCCCATATAATTAATCAGAGGAAATTTCAAAATAGTTTATACCATCAATCTCTTTGACAACATACAGCTTATTTCATCTCGCCTTTGGAATAATTCCAGATAGCAAGATCTAGATATCTTTAGGCAACGCTTGTCTTAACACCTGCTTTCTTACCTGCCCTGATAGATACAGGTTGTTCAACAAAAACAAGCCAGTCAAGAGAATTTCATTAATTCACCTCTGTATCTTGAATCAGCCCTGACTCTCCCACAGCTTCCTCAAAGGGATTCATCCCCACTTGTCCCAAATGGACCAGGGAGAAGCTCCCCTGTTGTTATGATAAAGGAAAGATATCTCCCTACTATATCAGAAGCTCCTGTATGTTGGCTACTCTGAAGAGTGGTCTTGCGAATCATGTTTATGCCTTTTATTTTATGCTCAGAATTTAAAATAAGCTGGTGATGACTGGGACAACTTTGGCTGATTCGTATTTTATATTTTTAATTAGTCAAGGCAACCAAGATAATTACACTATTCCCATTTTAAAATTCAAGTAATCAAGGCAAGAGAAAGTGCCAAGGTCACCAATTAGGCCTCTAGTAAGACCAAGATTACAACACAAGAGTTCTTGGTACATTATTTATGTTTCTAATTATATAAAAGGTCATCTTGCACTAAGACAGACACTACACAGTCAAATAGAAAATGTACTGGATTGGAAATCAAACAATATGGATTTCACCACTAATTTAATATAATACCACAGGTGGTTATCCACGTTGTGACTATATTCATTCAATATTAATTTATTTAATAAACAATTAAACAGTCTTTCTGGGTACACATACATACATGAAATAGGCAGAAAGTAGTTTCAAGGTGGCAAATTGAAAGAAAGTATATGAGCCACGTGTACAAATGCTGAGGGAATTCAAAGGAATTGATCTTATGCGGCTTTGCTGGGCTGACTGGTTTTGATATCTGGTCTTTTCATTCAAACTGACAATTACAGAATTTACCACATTATAAAGGTGTTTTTGGATTTGTGAAAAAACGACTGTGGACTTTTTTTTTCTTTTGGTCTGTCAATTTTTCAGTGTTTGAAATAAGATGATTAATATTCTAAATTAATAAAATAAAAAACACTATATAGCTCTTCACAAGTGCTTTGCAATATTTTAAATACTCCTTATTTTCTATGTCAAGGACCCTTTGAGAATCTCGTGAAAGCAATAAAACCTCACTGATCATAAAAAAGAGATGAACGTGAGATTTCATGTCAATTTTAGGTATTCACAAGTTCCTCAAAGCCAATCTCTGGATCCCAGGTTAGAAACCTGTATCCTGAACCAAAAGGGAATAAACCTTCAGGAGAGCATCCTCTTGCTATGATAGTCTTCATTCTAGCTCTGCAATTAATTTATTCTACAAATATTATTAAGCATCTAATATGTGCCACATGCTGTTCTAGGTTATCTCAGGGAGCAAAACACACGTTCCCTGACCTTCAGAAGGTGAAAGCCAGACAAAAGCAATAACTAAATTATATAGCATGCCACAGGTGGTAAGTACTATGGAAAAATACTAAGTTGGGAAGGGGTTTAGGTGTGTCAGGGAGTACAGAAGAACTCTGTAATTTTAGATATGATCATTCAGGGAAACCTCACTGAGCACATGACATTTAAACAAATGCTTGAAAGAGGAAAAGTTACAAGCCAAGCAGATAGGTAGGAGAAGTGTTCCAGGAAGAGGAAACACAAGTGTAAGGGTTCTGAGATGTGGCACCTGGCAAGGAGGCAGGAATGCAGTGAGATAGGAAAATAGAAGAAGATAAAAAGTGGAGTAATAAAGGTGTGCGGGGAGGGGGCAGTAGCAGGTCACAGGGGGATTCTAAGGACTTTTAACAACTTTGGGATGGGAAGTCCTGAAAGAGTTTGAAGCAAAGTGACACATTCTGATTTATGTTTGAATAGTACCATTGTGGTTGTTGGCTTGGGAGGCAAGGGATCTGTGATTGGGGATGACCGTAGAGATCCAGAACTGGTTATGGGGCTTGGACCACAGTGGTAGCTGGGATGTGGTGAGAAGTGGTTGGGTGTTGGACATATTTTGAAATCATATCCCAATGCTGATGCATTATAGGCAGAATATGATAAAAACAAACAAAAAAAGAAGTCAAATATACCTCCAAGATTATTTTCACCTGAGTTGCCACTAACTTCAACTGTGAAGGGAAGGGAACAAAATGGGGCTCAGGAGGTGGTAGTAATGATGGAACGAGCATTTAAAGGTTTACTGAGAAAATGTCATCCATCATCCATTCTCCTTTGTGAGCTGATCTGAATTTCTCCACTTGTATTTATGACCAGTGTTTTCAGCAAAAAATTGGGCTCAGTATTTTTGCTCCTATTTAGTTTATAGTTGGATGGGTCAGATTCTTCCCATAAAGACTTCGTTTTCTATTCTAATCTCATTCTCAGCCCCGTTTGGCCACGCCCTCATTTGTACAAGTGTCCTTTAAGTGTTACAGAGGTCTCGATGTTTTCATTCTTTTAATTAGATCTTCAGGTCCACAACTGCAGTGGCTATCCCCCATCATTCTTTTGTATCTCCACAACTGTACCTAGAATGCTGTTGGGGGTGCCAGGCAAGGAGAATGACTTAATACAGTTTTGGCTGATGGAAAAAAAAAAAAAAAAAAAAAAACCTCTCTCTGGAGACTTCTTCCTTACAGCAACTTCCTTTCTTTTCATTTTTGCTCTCAACTCTGAAAATGCAACAGCTTGAGATATCAAAGCCTTTTACAATTTTACAAAGTTTGTATAATCGGTGAAAAGATAAACCACATGCACACATTTGCGTCTCAATACATTTCCTGAGCTGCAATCTGGATGTAAATAACTAGGGCCAACACTTGGGCAAACTCAATGGGATCTGAAATTTTGATTAATGCTACAACCACATGCATATTATTTGTGTCTTTGAGGGAGGATCAATGTTGAAAGATCTGTCAAATCTATTCTGTAGAATTGGAGTGTTTGATCCTTCTTAATTTTCTTACAAGTGAAACATCAGGTTCATTATCAATTGATTAATCTGGCAGGCAATCAAGTAAAGAACAGAATCATATATGGTTACCTGAATTATTAAGGTACTAGTAACTTCATCATGTTGGCATAGCAGAGGGCTTTATATTAAAAATTACAGTAAATATTTCTAGCACTTTCAGTAAAATGCCTTTTTTCCTGAGAGTTCATTTTTCATGTTAGCTGTAGAGAAAGCTTCTTTCTTCTGGTTCTGCTTTCTTGATGCATTCCAATAGTAGTGGACCAGTAGACTTTATTTAACCTGTTGTATCTAATGTTTATATCTTCTGTTTTGGAACCCACTAGTAATCAGTATTGTTCTGAGACTAGCAGTGGTCTTGAAAGGTCAGGAGCAAAACATTTGGGGTGAGAGATGGGGTAGAGCAAACAAGTTGCCACTTCACATCATTTCTGGCTCAGGTTAGTGGTTACTGGTCATTGTGCCTTTCAGAATCATTAAATTTTACCTATTTTAAATTCTGACACTGGACCTTTCCGGCTCTTTGTTTCTTTTCTCCCTCATTATGGGGCTCTGAGCAGGAGTTTATTTCGAATTACCTTCTATTATGGATATGGCATTTTGCACTATATCTTCTTTCTGAGTCACCTTTCCCCTCTTGGAATTTCCTCCTTTCTAAAACTTGAGAACTCGAAGAAGAAAGGATGTTTGTGGTGGAGGAAAGTTGAATGCATTTACTTATCTTTTCTTCTTTTATTTTTTAAGCCCTTGGAGTTTGCTAATTTAGGTTTTGATAGGGAAAGGGATATTTCTCTAATTTGTGAGTTATCCAGGTCTTTTATTTCTTATTCTTTGACTGCTCTCTGCTCACTTTTAGGTTAACTATTGCTTGCCACGATATTCATCAGAAGGGAAAGATAATTAGGAAAATGCATTATTAGCCAATTTTGGAACTTATGAGCTACTTATATAAGAACTTTTTGAAGATGGAGTATGGAGATAATTAAATAAAATTAGATTCCTCTATTATAAGACTTAAATGGATTTATACTCTGTCTCTGATTATCATGAATAATCCACTTTAAAAATTTACCCTCAGTGATTCAAGGTATATGGGACTATTATCAACTAGAGAGGAATAGAAATTCTAGACTTCAGACTCCACTAATGTGATTTTACACAAACACTCTGGTGTCTCTATCTTTAGCTGGGAAAAAGAGCATTTTTTGACAGTATTGGAATGCTATAATATTACATCTAACTCCTCCTTCAAGCCCAAACTTAAGTGCTATCTCCTCCATGATACCTACCCGAATTGAAGGCATCTCTCAAGATGTCCATAAATGTTACTTCTTCTTTTCTTCTTTTTTTATACTTCAGTATCTACCTCTACTTTATCTTTACCTATCTTTACCACCTGATGTGTTACTTATTTCAACCCTACTGTTTCACATAGTTGGAAAGTTCTTGAAAGCAGTATCTTGTCTTAGACAACTTTTACATAGGCCATAATCAGTAGAATAGGGACACCTGAGTGGCTCAGTGGTTGAGCATCCGCCTTTGGCTCAGGGCGTGATCCTGGGGTCTTAGGATGGAGTCTTGCATCAAGCGGAGCCTGCTCTCTCTCTCTCTCTGTCTCTAATGAATAAATAAATAAAAATCTTTTAAAAATTAATCAATAGTATAGTTCCAGATATCATAATCAACTAAATTACTGATTTATAATAAAATTACATATATTTTTGCTAATGGTAAAGCATTCTCATATCTGGTCAAATTTATTAACTTTTTAGGAGGCTACTTGGATGAAATATCACTTCAGATTGGCTTTCCGTTGCTCAGAAAGCTAGGAAAATTTAATTTGCTAACTAAAATTTCAGGTACCAATCATTTTCTGAGGCCTCCTTCATGAGATAGTTGATACTCTGAGAAGAATGACTGTCTATTTAAGAGTCAAGATGAAAAAGGATCAGTCAATGAAGCCAACTTGTAGGGATAAATTTGTATGCCAAATAGACCAAGAATAAAATAAATTTTGGGGGCATTATCATTAACCAACTCATGCCTATATTAAGGTTGGTTTATAAAAACAGATTCTAGAATGTAAGTTAATTGGAGGATGATTCTAAGTTTTATTCACCTATTCTGTCTTAGTCATTTTACTCTAGAAAAAGTTTGCATTTATCTTTGCCATTTGTTTGGAAATCAGTTCTTTCTGTCTTGACACAATGTCCACATGCATACATATCCACAGTACATATACTCCTACCTTGTTTTCGAAGGGAGAATATTCCCTTTTACGGGTGTGAGAACAGAAGCAAAAGAATGAAAGACTTCTACAGTTCCATTTTCATAATAGAATTCTGTTGTTCTGGAATGATTTATTTTTGAATAAGGAAAAATGCAAGGAACTTGGAACACAGACAAAAGTACCTTCTCATCAAAGGTTGTCTATCGTTTCATGAATCACATGTGATGGATGAGATTTATGAATTAGAATCTGTGTCAAAAGATTTACAACATACTAAATTAGTTATGACATCTTCTCGTCGGTGCGCATAAACTTTCAACAAAATATCTATATCATCACCACAGGAGCATGGCCAGCCCGATTCTTTCATTCCACTGCAGCACATCCAGACCCTGTCACTGTAGTTGATGAATTCTTGAAGGAATGGGCCTCAGATCAATTAAAATAAACACCACAAGCTGATTTATCAAATCTTTTCTGAATGTTCTCAGAAAATGTCAAAAATCTGATCCATTGACAGAGAAAAGTCAGAGAATCGTGGCAGCCTATGGGATCACAAGACCTTTTCAAAACCATCATAAATCACCACAGAAAACAAATGGGGCACCATGTGATAAGATTTCTTCTGACAGCTTTGCCTCAACAAGACATGTATGAGATAAATGGATACCTTCGTCTATACCCAATTGCCAGTTTACAAAGTTCCAAGTTGTCAAACTGTAAAATACACCAGCATCAAAGTCCTTCCAAATAATATACCTTTTTTGGGTATACAAGAGTGGATTTGCAATAACATCCCCTTTGGTTTATTCTACTGTTGCAAGCTATGTAACATCCCTGCTGGTGTGTGAGCTTTCTAAAAGAGAGCATGGCAATGTGTACCCATGCACACAGTCACAGAGCAGGTTCCAAATTTACCCTTCATATACATCCTTGTCTGAACTAATGAAACTTTC
The DNA here is from genome assembly GCF_905146905.1 of Nyctereutes procyonoides. Classification (NCBI taxonomy): domain Eukaryota; kingdom Metazoa; phylum Chordata; class Mammalia; order Carnivora; family Canidae; genus Nyctereutes; species Nyctereutes procyonoides. The sequence goes on from NW_026575145.1 coordinate 13,735,197, forward strand.
TTCACTTCCCATTATTAAAAGAAAACTTGATGGCACTAAAGTGCATCTAAAGGTACACTTTGTTCTTTTGTTTGTTTGTTTTATTTTGTTTTGTTTTTAATCATCTCAGTCTTGTCTTATTTCTTATAGGTTAAGAGCACAACCAGAGACAAGCAATAACAGGCTAACCTATTCTTCTAATCTACTTCACGAACAAACAAATGCTTCCATTAAATTTTTTTTTTACAAATATGATCAAAGTCTATAGGTAGGGGTGCAATGTAATAAGCCTTAGATTTTACAGTAAATTTTAACCATAAATTTTAACTCCTATATTCCTGTATAGGTGGCAAACAAAAAGTCACATAAATATTAGAAATTTCATATGATATATGGAGCTGATTTTCCTGATTCAAAGAAGCCAACGGAGCCTTGTTCTCAAAGTAAGAGTGAAGCCTGATTCAAAGGAATGGCATCTATAAATTAAAGTTTATTATGAACGTTTATATTTCCAGAGTAAAAACCAAAAATGAGCTTAGTATATAGGTTTCAGATATACTTATTTTTCAAAGAGCAAGAAATTCAAAGGACTGGAGATACAATTCCCTGTGCTACATCCACATATGACAGTACCCTCACCAGTCTTCTTTCTATACTTTCAAGGTATTACTCTAATCCTGCCATTTCATGAACCTTCCTTCTTCAATTACAGAAAGTCTGATTTGTTTGATTACTAATCTAAGTTTGATTCCCTAGAAAAGTAACTTTGTACTTCTGGGCCCTGCCACTTACTTGTTTCTATGAATCATGGTAAATTCACCAATGTTGACAGAAGGAATCTATTTCATAACTATCAAATATTTGGGATGGGATTCTAGTATCCAGCTGAAGCATGTATAGATATCCTGAAACATGTACAGAACAAGATTTGGCACCTTTCTGTTCAGAATGGTTTAGAAACAAAATGCATTGCTTACATTAGGCTTTTCTAAAAATTTATTTTTTTAAAATTTTATTTTAGTTGACCCAAAGACTTCATCCGTTCTACGAACATTTTTGAGTACCTGCTGTGTCTCATGGACTGGGCTAGGCTCCAGAGTTACCGTGGTCAACTCTTATCACTAAGTGACATCACACAGTTACTAGTGCAAAGATAGGGATGTCACCTATTTCTTCTTTAATTGCTCACTAGTCTTGAGAGTGTTGCTAGGGAAGCCATATGGCAAAGAATCTTAGAGACCTTTCTGTGTCATTTAAGGCATCAAAGAATGCTCTCTGCTTTTTAAGCAATAGTCAACAGGGAAGAGACGCTATTATAAAAAATCACTCTTACCAGGATGTCTAATTTGACAACCCTTTATTGCAATGCTTTCATACAGTTTAGGTTTGTGTACATGAATTTCCACCTGTTCATTTACAGCAAATCTCAGAGTCATTTGTGGTCACCCTGAAATATCTATTAATTCTCAAAATGAACAGTAGAGCACATTACTTCTGAAGGGCACAAAGCAAGTGTGCCACGTTGCTTTTGGAAGCAAGAGAGATAGAACAAAATTGGAGGTAGTGAAAACCATTTGGATCTTAATCTCAGCCAGTACTTTAAGCTTTGGGCAGCATCTTCATGTGGCCCTTTCCCCCCCCCCCCCGAATTTCCTCTCATTTGGCATTTTTCTCTCCTGGGGAGCAAAGAGTGAGTTCATTTCATGGCCTTCAGTTGCTCTTGTACCTTGCAAATTTCAAAATTCCAACCAACAATAAGCACTTTTCTATGAGTCAGTAAATGGAATACATTAATAAAGCTTGAGTGTTTGGCCCTTTTCCAGACTTGAGAATTTGATCACACTGACTTCAACGGAGCCTTCGATTTTTTTTGTTTAGTGTACAGGAAAATTACCCTATACAGCTTTTAACTCCCCAAGGCTATCCCTAAAAGCCTTGCTCAAACTTCTAAGGTGCCTAGACTAGTATTTGAGCTTAGAAAAGCTGTTGGCAAATCCCAGTGAAATTTTTTGACAGATTCATCTTTTAGCCTTTGGGAAAGTGAAGGTGCTGCAGGCAAGATATTTGATTAATGCTATGAAAAATAGTGTTGCTGGCACAGCTGGTATGGTGGGAGAAAAATTCATCACTAACTCTAAAACTGCCATGTAATTCTCTCCCCACAGTTCTTTTCCTCACTTGACAGAAGATTTGCACAGGACAAACCAGGCTGACAGAGGACAAGTCAGCCAGATGTTGAGGTATCTCGAAACATGACAGATCACTATGTTTTAGCTCAGATTAATTCGCTTATTAGAGGTAAACCTAAATCACTGGTCATTGTCAAATCAGTTGTCACCATCAGGAAATCATGTCACATTTTTGAACAAAAATAGTTCCAGTTTTAAGGAGTTGCTTTAACCTCACCTTCTCTCTGCCGAGAGTGAGATTCCAACAAAAAAGCACAGGACCCACCTTCTCACTCAGGCAAGAATTCCAAAATGTGCCATTCTATCTCAGTAGCTACTCAACCGCTTGGTGTTGGTGAGGCCAGAAGAACAGAGAAAGTATGATTTCAGAGTCTGATGAGTGTCACACTCAGAATTGCTCTGCATGTGTGATCTCACCTTCTTCCCTCATTTCCCATCCTTTGCCTTTTCATAGCCCTCTTCAGGGCATGACCCATGCTTCTGACATCAGCCAGTAGCCAAAGATAAACACAGATATATTAACCAATAAAGAAAATGTCAAGAACATCTTGTAGAATGAGAAAGCAGTATAACTCTATTCCCTAAATTTATCCAAGGTGTGTTATCCTGTGAGGGCCTGGTAGCCTCTACCAAATGTGTGGACTCTAGCTCAACTCCCAACAAACCAGTTATCCAATTTATGAAGTCAGGACCACAACTGGCCCCACAGTTGGCAGACTCAAGAAAAGTGTCAAGGAGTAAATAAGCCACAGAAAATAGCTAATCTCTTCATCCCAGGAGGTTAAGAGATGGGAAATACTGGCAACAAGAGCAATGGAAAAACTGACACCAACTATGCTTGGACTGTGGTTGCTTGTGAAGGGAGAATGGACCTTCTATGGGGCTCACTGGGTACTGGGGCTCCTGAGAGCAAAATTCCCTTTAAAACTCCAGTAAATCAAACCAGCGTAAAAAAAAAAAAAAAAAAAAAAAAAAAGGCAACATTTCTGCCTCTCATGTTTTTCCACAGTTTAGTAAATCAAGCTAAGCTGGTATGTAGAGCAGACACTGACTGTATGGAAAGAAATGTATGGTCATGGGAACACTGGATTCTTAGTTCTCATTTTGAGATCTAAATACGGCACTAGGTCCCCACCTAATAAGGAAGTCAATTTGTGCCACTTTTTGACATTACTCAAAAACCATAGCGAAAGAGCCCACAAAATGGAAAGATAAGAAACTGACTGATACATTTAATCAGAACTAAAATGGAAATAATCTCATTTTGCCCATGTTTCTGTTCCTGGTACGCCTGCCTTTCACGTCTGAGTCACCAGGACTGACACGTTGAGGCGACCTGTGAGTTGTCCCTCTCTTTCCCTTTTCTTGCTCAATATCAGATCAGTAACCAAGTCCTCAATTACTTCTTCTTAGTTGTGTTCCAAGCCCGCTGTCCCTGCTTCACTTCTGACCTTTCACCTCTGTAATCACGACTACAGTAGTTCTTTAATCTTCCTGTCTCTCATCTCTTTCCTATGGTCTGCCCTCTGCACCACAGCTAAATAACATTTCTGCTAGTTTTCTCCAGTTTAGGCCATTCCCTGCCTTAAAAATAATCAGTGGTTTCCTGGTGGCAGTCAGATCAAGTGTCAACTCCTTAGCCTATAATTGACAGTGTGCTTAAATCAGGTCCCAACACGTACTGCCTAGACAACCCTAGCTCTTGGTCATAGTCACTGATTGTCCTCTGTGCTGCCCTTTTGCATCTTCATGCCCATTTCGTCTAATGTTCCCTTCATCCAGAATGGCTCTGTATCAGCTCTAGTTACCGAACTCCTACCCATCCTTCAAGGCCCACTCCTAGTATATCCCTTCTGTGAATTTTTCACTGTACCCCATCTCCTCTCACCTTCCATAGTCTGCTTTTTCCTTCAGTGATTGTGTTCCTTCTCACTTTCTGCTTTGCACAGTAATAATTTTTGGTACATACTAAATGGTAAATTCTTAATTTGGAGGAAGAAATAATACCTCTGTGTACCTACAATTTTTAATGAAACACTCAAAATAGGTTTTGAATGTCTGAATTTAGAAAAGGTACAGTTATTTTAAATAACCTTTATTTCTGAAAGTCTCTGTTCTTTCAATTGAAGTTTGGGGTCCTAGAGTTGAATAACTAGCTAATGGCTTGAATTCTTTATTTGTTTTGTTCTGACCTCTAAATAGGAAACATTGCTTTTGACGGCTGACCCCGAGTGGCTAAGCATACGGGTTCTGGACCAGGCAGTATTCCTGCTTCACATCCCAGTGTGGCTGCAAGATCTGAAGTGGTTTGACCTCTCACTTCTTCAGGCTTCCATTCTTTCTTCTCTCCATGTTGCCACTCAGGGTGTTGATAGGAAATCTGCAGAACTGAGGATGTTATTCCTTACCCACCAATATGCTACATGAACATCATTCTCTGCAGAAAGCTCTGGGCAGCCTTATCATGACTATCCAGCAATTACTTCTACAGATATTTTTGGGTCCCTACAAGGTGTCAGGAACTATAACCCAGTAGAGCCTTTACTCTGAGATGCTTACTAACTGCCCTTTAACCAGATGCTGAGTAGTTTCTGTTGGCTGAAGAGGCTCCCAATGACATCCATGAAATGACTATAATTATATATATATATATATATATATATATATATATATATATCTTTTACATTGGAATAAGTGCATTGGCCAAGTCTCTACTTCATAAGCTTAGGTCTTCATGCTAAAACATGAACAAAACACAGCATCAATAAAGAAGGTGGGAAGGCTTCAGGTGGGATTAGAAGACAGCAAACTGTCCAGTAAGAGAAAGACATAGAGACCATATGAGAATTATGGGAATCATGGATATGAGGTTGGGAAGGTCAATCTGGGAACAAGGAGAGAAGTTTAACTCATTTCTCAGAATCTCGATCTTCTCAGTAATAAAGGAGGGAAGAGAGGCTCACCCTTTCTGATCCCAGAACACGACTGCTCACAAGTCCTCAAAGGATCTCTGTTTATCTCAGACCGAGGTCCAGAGTTTCTAAATGGTCTCAGGGCGACTTCTCTGAAAGGAAGGAATTGTAGGGCCAGGAACATGTGCCCTGGTTCTCCTACCTACAAGCTGTAGGAGTTTGGGCTAGCTATTCAGTCTCTTTGCCTTTTATTTTTTTCCCTGTTTTAATCCCAACTGATTTGAACACAGTAGTCACTCATTAAAATACATGTTGACTTTAATTTTCAATTAACTTATACTGCTGACTAATCTTTACCAAGAATTATAAAATATAAAACAAATAAAAACAGCAAGCTCTAACAAATTTATTTTTGTAGGCTTATGGAATTTTCATACCCCTTGTTTCTTTTTTCTAGGCAATTAAAAGGAAAAAGAGAGTAGGAGAAAATTTAAGAAACCCTGCCATTTCTCTTTCCAGTGATTCTACCTTAAAAATTAAAAATTGCAAGAGAAGGAAGCCTATTTCTCATGGTAGGACACAACATATGAATAAAACTTAGAATCTTCTCCCCATATTACTTTTTATTTTAAAATTTCAAAATAAACATTGTTATGGATTGAACTTGGTTTCTTATAATGCTCCAAATATTAATTTTGTTCTATGAACTTTCTTAAGTTTACCTGGGCTATAAATTCATCCTTACAGCTTGGTCTTATGGATTTATTCTGTTTCAACTTGACTGATAAATAAACATATTTAATAGAATAAACAGAAATAGAAGTGTCCAAATCATCTATTTTGGGGGGGGGGAGAATTTTTTTTAAGATTATTTATTTATTTATTTATTTGATAAGAGAGAGAGAGAAACAGCACAAGCAGGGGAGGAGGGGAGCAGGAGAGGGAGAAGCAGATTCCTTGCTGAACAGGACGCCCAATGCAGGGCTTAATCCCAGGAACCTGAGCTCATGATCTGAGCCGAAGGCAGATGCTTAACCCACTGAGCCACCTAGGCACCCTCTAAGGGGGAAGAATTTTATCTAATCTTTGCCAGCGGAACTTGGGAACAATGCTAAGGTCCAACTTTAAATTGGTTTATTCTAAAATGTAAAAGCTGTCTTTAAATAAGATACCACACTTAAAAAGCCCCCACCCCCAACCCACAAATGGCATACAAAGGTTTTAAAAATAAGTGTGTTAATTTTTCAGCAATAATATCTTCTAAAGCCAGATGAACGCAAATTCCTCTCAGGGAGAATTTGATTAATTAAAAAAAGTGACGTAAGTGCTTTGTAACTTTGCCACAGAACATCTGCTTGGAAGTGGATGTAATTGGAGAGGTGAAAACGGTGTCTGTGCCAGCAGAGGGTAGAAAAGACAACAGGTTTCAGGGAGTGGGGAAGGCAGGATGTGGGCGGCGATAAAGAAGAGGCCCAGCTGGATGTGTTGGGCCACTTTGAACACAAATGTGAGTGGAGAGAGAGAGAGATCAGCTGAACAGTGGGGCATCACTGTTCTCCAGATTCAACAAGAAATGATTTTTTTTTTTCTTTTCATTCTCCCTAGCAGGGGTTTCTGACCAATCTCCATTGTCTCTCCCTGCTAGCCTCCTGGATTTCCAGAACTAGTAGCCACATCAGAAGAGGGGAGCAGTGTTCTGGTGCCCAGTGCTGGACGCTGGGACCCGAAGGCCTCACGGTGGCACCTGGGGCAGATTTTAGCAGCTCTAGCAGGAGGCATCCAGCCACTTCCCCTAGAGGCTGCAGGGCCAGCTTGCCCAGTTTCATATTTCAGTCAGAATAATTAAATTAATTTCACTCAATAATTCAAAATTAATTTTTTAAAGAGATGATTTCGTTTATTTTTAATTGATTTCCTCTCTCTTAAAGCTTTTTTTTATAGATTACATTAAGCTAAATGAACTAATTTAAATAAATTTTCACAAGAAGTAAAATAATCATCTCGTTTATCATAAAAAAAAAGCAATACAATGTGGCCAATTTTACTCAAACACTAAAATATTAATGATGATGCAATTTTTACAAGGAAAAAATTAGCCTTATCCATCTTGAACAGAGATTTATTTCCACAGACAACTCCTTCTGGCTTACTTGAATGACCAGAAAACCTGCATTCGAGGAAAATGAGTCATGCTGGGAGCAAAAAATTAGTACCTCTTCGAGGCAGGAAGAGTCAGAGTTCACAGTCCTGAGGCTTTTACATCTTCTGGAGGTTAGGATTGCCCTTCTCGTTCCCTATTTTACTCCCCCAGTGTAAGACTACTCCATCATAGGTATCTTATCACCCCCTTGTTCCTCTGTAGTTCCTCTCCTTGTGAAGCCTGCAACATTCAGGAGTTGTCATACACATGCTAAAGACAACAAACAAAAAACAAAAGCAAAAACCACAAGCACAGAATGGTCTTTTTGGCTCATGGTATCTATCCCCAGAATCAATGAACAACCATTCTATTCTTACTAGTAACGCTCCATCTTGCTGTTGGTACCTTGCAACACATTTTCACATTTGCTGTTTGATAAAGGTTTAATATTTTACCACAATCCTGGTGTTGCAAGGCAGCCAAAGCTCTGTGTCTTAGGGAAGTCTGCTGGCTTCTTTTGACTATTAGGATACTGTCTAGTCAAATGCATATATGACTTAGGAAGAGGCCGGGTGTGATGTTGGAAGGCAGGCATCAAGGCTCATGAACTGAGCATCAGAAACCATGCATAATTCCTCCACGTAAAAGGCTTTTTTGCATACATCTCACTTTTGGTTCTGAAAGCATACAGGATGAAAATAAAAAGAATGACCATTTGCTGGAAGAAAACTGTTAAGTCGTTCCTGTATTTTGCTTCCTTGAATCCTTTGGTAAGATCTTTAAGAAAATACTCTTATCTAAACTGTTGACCAAAATTCAGCCTCATACCAACTACCCTTCCAAACTCTTTGTTAACTAATTACCCAATATTTGGAGAAAATGTTATCCAGCTTCAGAGTCACCAACTCTAGTAATCAAATGAAGTAGGGTTCCATACTGGAATTAAGATAGAAACACGCCTAAAGGTAAATTTCATTTTTTGGCAAGGTGTTAGAAAGTTATGGAAATAGGAAATAAAATTTCTTTCCAGCCACATTGCTCTTGTGACCCTTATTTCATGGTAATCAACACGAATAATCAACAGTTTCATTTTAAGCTTCCTTTTCAAATATTGGTAAGAGAGTTGTAAATTACTGAAGGACAGAATCATAAAGACAGCTTCCTCCCCTCCGGTCCCATCATCCAAAAGCATCTATAATTGTGGGCTTTGGCAAGAAATAATCCCTTCTTTTCACAAAATTATGAAAAAAGGAAAGGAAAAAAAATCTATCTTGTGAACTTGTAAGAGGTAGTTTGCCAGCGTAACTTGGGAACAATGCTGAGTTGATGAAGAGGAATATCATGAAAATTATCTTCTGGGCATGGCAAATGGAATTATCTAGTGCCTCTAAACACAGAAAAAATAGTTAACTTTCTAAGCAGACATTCTATTCTGGGAAGATAAACCTGAGGCTGCAGATAGAAGTAGTTTAAGATACTCTTTTCCTTTCATTAATAAATATATATTCTTGAACGTGGAAAAATCTTTGAATTCACTTCTTCCTCTTCCTAGGCTCTCAGACTTCCTTCAGACATTGGTTTGGTAGAAACTATTATGACCTGTCACTAAAACAGAAAACAAAAACAAATAATTGTCACTAACTTGGTAGTCAGAAGATGATTTAAAAGATTAGACAAAAACTCTTCTGTTGAACTGAAGTCTTATACATTTTTTTCTCCAGGTAATCCTACATTTAGCTAGGGAAATAAAGACCTAAATAGACAAATTGAAACCCAGCTTTTACACATGTCCCCCCACCCAACATTAGGACATCAGTGGGACAGGCTTATAAGCTCCTTGACTGGGCCGGATGGAGTCAGAAACTCGGCGCTGCAGAATGGGAGGAACAGTGGGTAATGAGGCATCAGTGCCCAGTGAAGAAAGGGGAAAGATGAAAAAGAATAAGAATTAGCCCCTGGTGCTGTAGAACTCAGGAGACCCACAAAGGCTAATTTCAAATGGCTGGAGCTCTTACATCTTAGGGATGAACTGGCTTCTTGATGCACTCGTGGCTCCTATTAATGTTAATGCTGCCAAGCCCACCGAGAAGAGAATAGAGCTCCTTAGTTTGCTTTCATCAAATTCACTTTGTGTGTGTGTGTGTGTGTGTGTGTGTGTGTGTGCGCATGTGTGTAGGGGGGAAATCTGGTTACCTTTATGAATTAAGACAGGAACCTATGATAATATACAAATACGTTTGGGTTAAAAAAGAAAAAGAGAATAACCCATACATCATATCTAAAGTATAGGAGAGGAAATGGCAGCTCGTGGAAAGCAGAAGCCAAACATTCTTAGTCAATGTCTATACAGTGGTTTTTCCTAATGATGAATTCAAACATTAGAGACATTTTTGGTTTTGGTACCACTCATGCAACCTCTCCCCCAAAAACACACATGTCAAAAATCTGTTAATGTCTCTATGGTACATGTTTGGTTAACACTCTTAGTATTTTTTTTACAAAGAGGGAAATAGGAGTGCAAAAAACCCAACTTTCCTTTTAGCAATTGGATTAATTCAATGAGAGCTAGAAGCCACTTGGCTCTTAGGGAAAATTCAGTGTTGAAATGAACAGATGTAAGCTTCCAGGAGACGGATGCTGTAAAGATGAACAACATTTCTAAAACATTCATATTGTAATCTTAGAAAAGATCCAATTAATCCAGGGTGGGCTCTATGGGATAGTATGAGTATGGATATTGAGGACTTTTCTTTACTTCCTTATGTACTCTATGTCTGAGTGATTCTAGCTGAGGTCTTTATGCCATGGATAGCTGAGGAGAGGCATGCAGTGGAAAGGACTAAGGGGATGGAGCGTTTGCAGAATTATTACTCTTTCAGTAGGTCTCTAAGATGGGTTCTCATCAACTGGCCCCACTAGAGCTTTCTCTAAGCAAAGGTGGGAACTCAGCCTCAATTACACCAATCTCCATAATCTCTTCAGCTCTGGATTGAGGAACACATTTCTCTATATCTCACTCTTAAACCTAATTCCTCCTTCTAGGGTCAGAAGCTATCTTTTATTCATTATATATCTTTATATAAATAATGAAAACTAAAAGCCACAGGGATAAATTAGCATCTTTGAGTCTGTGTTTCAAAACCTGTCTCCATATTTGCATACTCTTTAAAACTTCCATCTAAATTCTGTTCTTTGGTATTTTTTTAAAAAGATTTATTTATTGGGATCCCTGGGTGGCGCAGCGGTTTGGCGCCTGCCTTTGGCCCAGGGCGCGATCCGGGAGACCTGGGATCGAATCCCACATCAGGCTCCCGGTGCATGGAGCCTGCTTCTCCCTCTGCCTGTGTCTCTGCCTCTCTCTCTCTCTCTCTGTAACTATCATAAATAAATAAAAAAAAAGATTTATTTATTTATTTATTTATTTATTTATTTATTTATTATAGACACAGAGAGGAGAGAGATCGGCAGAGACACAGGCAGAGGGAGAAGCAGGCTCCATGCAGGGAGCCCGACGTGGGACTCCATTCCAGGACTCCAGGATCGCGCCCTGGGCCAAAATCAGGCGCTAAACCACCGAGCCACCCAGGGATCCCCTGTTCTTTGGTATTTTTAAACTCGATATTGCCTACTACTGGAATGAATACACACACACACTACTCTGATAAAATTATGCAAAGTTATGCCTAAGTGAATGACACAGAAAGAAGGGCTAGACGGTAGAGTATAGTCAAATGTTCATTATACAAAGTGAACCCCATGGTTAGACCTTCTAAAGATGTTAGAAACAGTCTATTCTGTGACCACAGAGGATGTTCTCTAAAATGCTCAGTTGTCCAAATTTCTGGAGATATTTCTAAATCATCAATGAGCTAACCATTAAATCTCCATTAAATCTTCCTAACAATCTTATTAGAGGTACAACTGATAGATGATAAACTGCATATATGTAAAGTATCCGACTTGGCAAGTTTTGATATAAGTTTATACCTGTGAAACCTTCACACTTCAGATAATCCATCACCTCCAAAAGTCTCCTCATGCTCCTTTGTAGTCTATTACTCTCACCTCTCTAGACTGTGGACTCTCATCCCCAGGTAGCTACTGATCATTCTGTCACTACATACTAATTTCCATTTCCTAGAACTTCATATAAATGGAATCATACTATATACTCTTTTTTTGTCTGGCTTATTTCACTTAGCATAGCTATTTTGATATTCACTCATGTTGTAACGTGTACTGTCAAGTTTATTCCTTTCTATTGCTGGAAGTAGAATCCTATTCTACTTTATGGATATACCATGTTCACTTAGTGATGGACGTTTTGGGCTGTTTTAGTTTTTGGCTATTACAAATAAAGTTGCTATGACCATTCAGGTACAAATCTTCATGTAGACAGTTGCTATCTTTTGAATACCTAGGAGTGGAAAGGCTAGGTCGTGTCATATGCATATGCTTAACTTTTTAAGAAACTGCTAAATTATTTCTCTAAAGTGGTTATATCATTTGACATTCCCATGAATGTCTATGATAGTTCTAGTTCCACCTCATCCTGGTGAATACTGAGTAATTCTAATAGGTATATAGTGGGCTCTCACTGTGATTAGGTTGCATTTCCCTATTAACTAAGAATGGTGAGCACCTTTTATGTGTTTCCTTGTCATCCATGTATCTTCTCTGCTGAAGTAGCAGTTCAAATGTTTAGCCCTTTTTTAAATTGCATTGTCTGTTTTCTTATTACTAAGTTTTGAGTATTCAGGATAGAAGTCTTTTGTCAGATATGTAATTTACAAATATTTTATAAATATATTATTTACAAACATTGCTGGCCTTTTCACTCACTTAACCTAAGCTTTCAAATAGCACAAGTTTTTAGTTTCAATACAGTCCAATTCATCTATTTTTTTTTTTTTGGATAGTGCTTTTGGTGCCATATTTAAGGCATTTTTACTTATCTCAGGGTCACAAAAATTATCTCATATGTCTTCTGCAATAAGCTCTGTAAGTTTGATTTTACATTTAAGTCTAGTTTGAGTTATTTTTTAAATGACAAGAGGTATGAACCAAAGCTATTTTTGGTTTGGTTCATACCAAAGGTTCATACCAAAGCTATTTTTTTGCATATGAATATTCAATTGTTCCAGCACTACTTTCTGAAATGACTATTTTTTTCTCCAAGTTACTCTGTACTTTCATTTAAAGTCAGTTTATATATTTGTCTGACATATGCTAATATTATACTGTCTTTATTGCCATAAATTTATAATAAGTCTTGAAATTATTCTATAGAACTTTAGAATCAGTTTGTCATTTTGTACAAATGACAGCTGTAATTTTTATAAAGATTATAGTGTTACACTGAAACTATAGGTGAATTTAAGGAGAAATAGCATTTTAAACATACCAAATCTTCTGAGCCATAAAAATGGTGTATTTCTCTATTTATTTAGGTCTTCTTTAATTTCTTTCAGGAACATTTTGTCATTTATAATAGGGGTTGTTCCTATCTTTTGTCAGATTTATTGCTAAATATTTAAGTGATTAAAAACGTTATTGTAAATGCTTTGTATACTGATCTTGTATCCTGCAACCTTGCTAAATTCACTTATAATTTCTAGTAATCTTTTGTGGATTCAGTCAGATTTTCTATGTATACGATCATCTTTTAAGTGAATAAAGACAGTTTTACTTATTTTCTCACCAATCTGGATGTCTTTTATTGCTTTTTTCTTGCCTTACTATACTGGCTAGAACCTCTGAGTCAATGTTGAATTGAAGAGGTGAGATTAGACATCCTTGTCTTGTTTTTGATATTAGGGGCAGAGCATTCATTTTTTCTTTTTTTTACCATTAAGTATGATGAAAGATTTTTTTTTCTGGATGCTTCTTGTCAAGTTGTGGAAGTGATATTTTATTCCTACTTACAAAGTTGTTTTTTTTTTTCTCAAAAAGCAATCTTTTATTTATTACTCTTTTCTACTGGTTTGTATTTCATAGATTGTCACCTTGATCTTTATTTCTTTTGCTTATTTGGATTTTCTTTCTTTCTTTCTTTCTTTTTTTTTTTTTTTTTTTTTGAGAGAGAGATGGAATAGAGGACAGCTGTGCATGGGTGGGAGTGGTGGGGAGGGGCAGGAGGAGAAGGAAAGAGAATCCCAAGCAGCTCCATGCCCAGCATGGAGCCTGATGTGGGCTGATCCCACAACCCTGAGATCATGACTTCAGGCAAAATCAAGAACTGGATGCCCAACCAACTGAGCCACCCAGGCGTCCCACTTATTTGGACTTATTTTCCAAAGATTTTATTTATTTATTCATGAGAGACACACATAGAAAGGCAGAGACACAGATAAAGGGAGAGTCAGGTTCCTCACAGGGAGCCTGATTGGAACTCCATCCCTGGAACTGGGATCACACCCTGACCCAAAGACAGATGCTCAACCACTGAGCCACCCAGGCAACTCTTATTTGGATTTTTTTTTTTTTTAATTGCATTTAGGGCAGCCTGGGTGGCTCAGCAGTTTAGCACCACCTTCAGCCCAGGGTGTGATCCTGGAGACCCAGGATCAAGTCCTACATTGGGCTCCCTGCATGGAGCCTGCTTCTCCTTCTGCCTGTGTCTCTTCCTCTCTCTCTCTCTCTCTTTCTGTCTCTCATGAATAAATAAATAAAATCTTAAAAAATTAATAAAAATTTATTGAGATTTGTTTTATGGCCTTTAGCATGTTTGTTTGTTTGTATATATGTTTTGATAAACATTCTATGTGCACTTGAAAAGAATATGGATTCTGCTATTGTTGGATGGTTTTTTATAAATGTCAATTAGGTCAAATTGGCTGATAGCTGTTTAAATCTTCTATTTCTTTACTGATTTTCTATCTATGAGTAACGGTCATCAAAATCTCTAACTATAATGTGGATTTGTTTATTTCTCCTTGTGGTTTTATCAGTTTTGCTTCATATATTTTGAAGCTCTGTAAGTATATAAATATTTGGAATTGTTATGTCTTTTTTTTCTTTCTTTCTTTTTTAAGATTTTATTTATTTATTCATGATAGTCACACAGAGAGAGAGAGAGAGGCAGAGACACAGGCAGAGGGAGAAGCAGGCTCCATGCACTGGGAGCCCGACGTGGGATTCGATCCTGGGTCTCCAGGATCGCGCCCTGAGCCAAAGGCAGGCGCCAAACCGCTGCGCCACCCAGGGATCCCTGGAATTGTTATGTCTTATGAAATGGCCCCCTTTTCATTATGAAAGATCTTTATCCATGGTTAAATTTGTTCTGAAATCTACTTTGATATTAATGTAGCTTCTTTACCTTTCCTTTTATTCATGTCAGCATGGTATACCTTTTCCTACATTTGTACTTTTAAAAAAAATCATTATTATTTTATGCAGGCTCCATGCCCAACATGGGGCTTGACCTCATGACCCTAAGATCAAGAGTCACATGCCTTGCTGAGCCAGCCAGATGCCCTTCTATGTTTGTAATTTTAATCTATTTTGTCTTTATATTGGAAGTGTGTTTCTTGTACGCATCATATACTTGGACCTTGCCTTTTTTTTTAACACAGTGTGCTGATCTCTACTTTTTAAGTTGGCTATTTATAGTATGCACATTTACCATGATTATTGATGTGGCTAGGTTTAAGTCCATCATCTTGTAATTTGTTTTCTATTTGTCACATCTGTTCTTTGTTCCACCTTCTTTTTCTGCCTTCTTTTATATTTTTTTATAATTCTATTTCATCTTCTTTGTTGATTTATTAGCTATAGCTCTTTGTTTTGTTATTTTTGTAATTGTTTTAGGGTTTATATACACACATTTAACATATTTAACTTATCAAGTCTACCTTTAAGTGATAGTACACAAGTTCCCATAAAAGAGCCTTACATCAGTATATTTTTCTCCCCTCCTGAACTTTGTGGTAGTTTTTCATGCATTTAATTTTTATGTATGTGTTAATCCCAAACTATGTTGCTATTAGTTTTGTTCAAACTTCTATTTTATTTTAAATCTCTCATGTTGTCATTTCTGATGCTCTTCACTGTTTTGTAAATATATTTATTTGGTGTCATTTCACTGGGTACAGAATTCTGGGTTGACACATTTCTCTTTCCCTGTTTTAAAGATGTTGCTTTATAGCTTCCAATGAGAAATCTGCTCTCTATCTTTATTCTTCTGCATGTAATGTCTTTTCTCTCTCTCTCTTTGGCTGGCTGCTCTTTCTTTGGCTGTTTTTTTTTTAATAAATTAATTTTTATTGGTGTTCAATTTACCAACATACAGAATAACACCCAGTGCTCATCCCGTCAAGTGTCCCCCTCCGTGCCAGTCACCCATTCACCCCCACCCCCCGCCCTCCTCCCCTTCCACCACCCCTAGTTCATTTCCCAGAGTTAGAAGTCTTTATGTTCTGTCTCCCTTTCTGATATCTCCCACACATTTCTTCTCCCTTCCCTTATATTCCCCTTCACTATTGTTTTTAGTATTTTCTTTGTCACTAGTTTTGAGCAACTGAATTATAATGTGTCGTGGTGTCATTTTATTTATGTTTTGGTGACTGGGTTTCTTTGGGATTCTAGGTGTAGATTTTTAGTTTTCATCAAGTTTGAACATTTTTCAGCCTTTATTTCTTTGAATATTTTTTCCATTCTCCCCTCTTTCTTCTTCTTTAGAGACTTACATGTATTTTAGGATGCTCAAGGTTGTCCTCAAGTTAAATGATTTTGTACTTATTTTTAAAAGTCTCTTCTCTGTCTTTTAGGTTAGATACTTCCTATTGCTATGTTCTCAGAGTCCTAATACTTTCTTTTGCATTGTCTAACTTACTGTTATTCTTACCTATATTGCAGTTTTGATCAGTGCAAGTTAAATTTGGATTTTTAAAAATATTTTCCATCTCTCTAACTTTCCAAACATATGGAATACAGCAATAATAACCATTTTAATGTCCTCTCTCCTAATTCTAAGATTTGTGTCAGTTGCTCATAGATTTTGATTAATTGATTTACCTACTCATTATGGATTATATTTTCCTACTTCTTACCATGTCTGGTATTTTTGATTAGATGTGACATTGTGAATTTTACATTGTTGGGTCACAGATGTTCTAGTCCTATAAATATTATTGAGATTTGTTCTGGAATGCAGTTAAGTATCATGGAAATCAATTGGTGCTATTGGGTTTTGCTTTTTAAAATTTGTTAGGTGGGATTGGAATAATGCTTAGATAGGGCTAATTATTCATTACTATTGAAAAAAAGATCCTTTCGTATACCCTCCCAATGCTGTGCTGTGTGTCTTGATGGTTTTCAGTCTGGCTAGTGGAAACTGGCACTGGTTTTTATCCTGTTTGAGTGCTGGGCACTCTTACCTCTAATCCCTTCAAATAGTTCTTTCCTCATTTTACCTGCTTACTTCACATGCATGCACTCATCAGTGCTCAGCTGAATAGTTAAAGGCAGCCCTCTACAAATTTTTGGAGCTCTGTCTCTGTCCACCTTTCTTGTCTCTGGTTCTTTTCCATGTGAATTCTAGCCATTTAGATCTCCACACACTCTCAGATCATTTCCATAACTCAGAGGGTCCTCCAGGCTCTGCCAGAAACCTGATCCATATAACTTAGAGCAATTGTAGGACTCACTTTTGTTTCCTGTCTCTCAGGTATCACCGTTTTTCACTACCTGATATCTAGTAAGTTGGAAAGAAATTTTCTTAAAAGATTTTATTTATGTATTCATGAGAGACAGAGAAAGAGAGATGCAGAGACACAGGTAGAGGGAGAAGCAAGCTCCATGCAGGGAGCCTGATGTGGGACCCAATCCTGGGACTCCGGGATCACACCCTGAGCTGAAGGCAGGCACTCAACTGCTGAGCCACCCAGGCATCTTGGAAAGAAATGTTTTATACATATATTTATTTTTATATTTTCTGATTTTTCAGGTGGGATGGTAAATGCAGACTCTTACTCTTGGTTGAAGGCAGAAGTCCCCACACTCACTATAAATGTGAAGAGATCAAATTTTCCTCTCATTTAAAGGGAAATTTACTTCTAAGAGACAGCTGTGATGATCAATATATGGCAAACATAGTTTAAACAAAATATTAAGTCTAAATTACTTTGTAGGAGAAGTTGTAGTACTTTAACACTCATATTCAGCTAGTCCCAGAAGAAATGCTCTTGGGTTGATATCTAAGACTATACCTGTATCTGTCTTAGATAAATAAATCAATTGGATAGGTTCATTAAGACCCTTGACATCTTTATTTCCTCACTCAAATTAAGAAGCCCATATTAAATGTGATCTTTACCTACAAACTGGTTTTCCAGTTTGAAATAATTCTGGGACTACCTCTTTCTCCTTTTGGTTTTAAAGTTGAAAGAAAAAAAAAGACTTGCCAAAAATACATGACAATTCACTTTGCAAAGCTCAATTCTGAGCCATGGAAACTAACATGGAATCAAGGGCTGTGTTCAAAATTGCACTCATCAAACCAAAGTTGGATTTGCCAACCTGGGGCACTGGCCGATTGTCATTTCCAGGACAATGATGTGAGAAAATACTTTGAAGAGGGAAAATAATTATCCTCCCTCAACTACTTCAAAGGTAGCCCTAGAAAATGAAAATGAATCTATTTCTCCTGACTTAGGACCATATTATCAACTGTGAACTTGTTTCACGACATAAATTCAGAGTGGATAGTCTGTTTCTCTGAACCAGATCTATACAGTAAGGAAAGAAGGTATTCACCTCTCTCTTTGGGGGCCAGCCAATAGGGCCAACAGAGGTGCTGGGTGGGGTAGAAGCACATATGCTTCTGTTCTCCCATAGCTCTTCTTCTTCCATTAGAACCTTCTGCAAACAGTCGGCTTTCCTCAGAACATTGTGTTCAAGGCTTCATCTCCCTTATCTTTTAAGGTCCAACCAAAATCATATCACTGTCCATGAATCAATTCAACTGATAGGTCAACTTCCATTGCTCTTTTCCCCCCTGCTTAATAGTTTAGATGGCCTAATTTTAGAGTATACATTTTGCTGTTTAATCTTATGATGTTTAATATTGTCTTTTAATTGTTTCTGTGCCTAAATGTAGGGTTTTATTAATGAATTGGTGAGCTACTTTAAGGTAAAGAGTATGAATTGTTTTTCTTTTTCTCTTTTTATACATCTAATAAAGTAGTCACCAATTCCTCTGTCATCCTTAACTAGTCATTATTCAAATAAATGTGGACAAGTCAACTAAACTCTCTTTAGTCCATAGTTTTTTAATCCATACAATTTGGAAGTCAGATTAGTGACTTTATGTGATTCTTTAAGATAAAAAAAAATGTAATGCTGTTGCTCCTATATAATATTCCATTCAGTCAGCCTACATTTGTTGATATCAAGCACCAATGATAGGTGCTATCTAAACAAAGATGATTAAGAGAGAGGAGTCATAATTTAAAGGGGTAAGGGATTGGTTAAGGGGTGGAAAAATATGGATCTAAAAAAATCCAGCATAGGTGGATAACATAAGGTAGATAAAATACATTAAGGGGATATTCGATCAGTTTGAAGTAGACTTACCAACTCCATTGGCAATTTGATCTTGGGGAAGTGGAGTTGATTTTTTTTTTTTTTAAATCAAGGATGGCCATGAATTCAGCTAACAACACTGGTCGGATAATGCTTCCAAAACTTTAATACTAGTGATTCTGTGAATCCTATTGCTGCCCCCACACTGAAAAAATGTTCCCATGAAAAAATTCAGAATGATTGTTTAAATCCCTAAAGCAAGGGAATGTAAATATCCATATTTACTCTGTGCTAATATCTAAGAGGAGATACTACAGTTACTGGGGGGTAGTCTAGTCCCTGAGCTGGATGTCACAAAAGGCAGATCTTACAGGGTAATGGCTTTATTATTTAACTTTCTTAAAAGCAATCAGTATCTAGATATTATAGACTTCCTCAGTGTCATCAATGCATTCCTCCAGGAGTCTGAATTATATTTTTCATTAATCATCACTCTTCAATGGACAACAAATAGCTTTCTTATATTGCCCCTGTGTCCTTTATGAATTCCACAAATAACTAATTAACCTCCCCATGAAAGTCAGCATGAAAACAGAAGGAAGTCTCTGTGAACAAGCTTCACAGATACGAGTCAAGGATCTCCTGAGCAAGCTCCATAAAGCTTCCTCTCTCCTCACAGAGTTCTTACCAGAATTAAATGCTTATTGACTTCACGCTAATATCCGTTTAGTAATCTGCCGTTTTTGTTTGTTTTAATATAGCACTCAGTTTTACAGTAGGAGGGAATTATGCAGTTTAGAAGTATGAATATTAAAAAAGGATTTAATTAAATCTGTTGCCTGAAACCTCTGTCTAAAGCTATAATGACAAATTTAGTCCATATTTATTATGGTGCACAGGGGACCTTAACCAGATCATTAGTTTATATGCCTTACTCAGTAGTGAAGTTCTAAAACTTTACATTTTGCATATTATTACATTATTCATTTTTCCAACTAGGCATAAAATACGACTTCCCATGAGTACAATACCTAATTCTTCAAAATATACAAAGATAGCAATAAAATGATTAAATTACAACTCTTACATCTGTTCTTCTTGTCTGATTATAAATTAAAATGTTTTAAAACAGGAGAAAACAATTCAGGTAACAAATGGATTTACACTGTACACCTTCGCTTAGGTTGGGGAGCAAATAAATACAGACACATAAACATGACAGACAGACACATGGACAGGCAAAATTATGGAAAGGTGCCCAGTTAAGACGGGGCTTATTCTCACTTTCTATGGCTTCTAGTGCCTGCTAAAAACATTTGCTTAATAAGATATTGCAATAATTTAAATGCACTTTCTTCTGATGATGACAAAGTTTGAACTAGCCAATGGAGGTGCCAATGTCTGAGAAATAACTGAATGAAATTGCAGTGTATATAAAATATCCTTTATTTTAAAGCCAAACTATAAAATGTTATGTCTGCCAGGAGGAAAATATTTAATACCATTCTAATCCATTAGCTATCAAGGCAAAATGCTGCCTTGTGTTTTAACAATCACACATTAACTCATGGTTAATTTAATGACGGAAATAGGCATGGGCATAAGACCCCCCTGAAAGCATTTCTGATGTTACCCATGAAGTCGTCAACCATTTCAGATTATGCATCAGCCATAAAACACAAACTTGAAAACTCTCACAAATTGTCACCTATGTAGCCTTCATTTTGAAGTTAACTTATGATAAAGTCTCAGCACCAAACAATGCCATTTTCTAATAAGTAGTAGCCTAATATATACAACTATTAATTCTGGAACTCTTACTCTAGGAGTCAATGTACATATGGCCTCCTTGAATTCATGGCATTTTCTTAAAAGCCTGCTGCTTAGCTTGAGAGATTTTACCTTGATTGTTAAGCAGAAGATTTTTTTTTAAGATTTTATTTATTTATTTATTTATGAGAGACACACGGAGGAAGAGACATAGGCAGAGGGAGGAGAAGCAGCCTTCATGCAAGAAGCCCAATGTGGGACTTGATCCCAGGTCTCCGGGATCATGTCCTGAGCCAAAGTCAGATGTTCAACCTCTGAGCCACCCAGGTATCCCTGCTCTTTTGATCTGACCAAGCATCTAAAATCCTTTTTATATGGGTCGCTAAAGCTGAGGCTGAGTGGCTCAGTGGTTGAATGTCTGCCTTCGGCTCAGGACATGATCCTGGGGTCCGGGATCGAGTCCCATATCAGGCTCCCCAAGGGGAGCCTGCTTCTTCCTCTGCCCGTATTTCTCTCTGCCTCTCTCTCTCTCTCTCTCTCTCACTCTGCATCTCTCATGAATAAATAAAATCTTTAAAAAAAAGATAAAAAGAGAAGCCTAATTGCTAAAACTGTTTACACACACACACACACACACACACACACACATTTGGTACGTGAAACAGAAAATAAATGTTAGGTGCAAAGTCAAGGAAAGATGGATGTGTTTAGTAGGCTGAGAACTCTAGTCTTTAAGAGAACAAAGATTAAGAATGGGTTGGAGAGTTTGAGGCAGAACAGGAGAACTAGAATGTGAGCATTGGTTCTTTGGAAAAGAACCTAGGACTAGGAAATGGGTCAAGATAAAGGAGAGTCCAATCCAGATGAATGTCTTGGCTTCACATGAAGAATCCTGGGAGAGAAGGGAATTGATCTCTTATGAGTTCAACAGTGGTAAACTCACTCTTCAGGAGAAAGGACTTCAGATTCACTTATAAGTCACGGTATTAGAGTAAACCTGACCTCTTGTTTGTCTTAGCTTGGAGTATTTTTTTTTAATCTCAGAGATCATAAAAGAATAAAAGGGATAAGGTTTAATATAAAGGCAAGTTTGCAGGAAGTATGGGTATGTTTTTTTAAATTTTTATTTATTTGTTTATTTAAAGATTTTACTTATTTATGAGAGAGAGAGAGAGAGAGAGAGAGAGAGAGAGAGGTAGAGGGAGAAGCAGGCTCCATGCAGGGAGCCCGATGTGGGACTCAATCCTGAGACTGCAGGATTCCACCCTGGGCCAAAGGCAGGCGCTAAACCGCTGAGCCATTCAGGGATCCCAGTTTGTTTGTTTTTTTAAATAAAGAGTTCTATGAATTTTCATATAGAGTTAAAAAATAAAATGTGAATACAAGTAAACAGGAAATTATTTAGTTTTTCTTCAAAATAGGGCCACACACACACACACAAACACACACACACACCCCTCCTATTCAAGGCAGCTATATATGCACTCTTTGAAAGAACTCAGATGCTTTTGAGTCTTCTCAGATCATCACCACAATGTGGAAAGACTAATGTTGGCCAGATCAGAGTAAACCCATGGCTGAGTATTTCCATCCTCTGTGCCTAACACAGCTTCCAGAGCTGTGGGATTCTTAAGCGACAGTGGCCCTCCTGAAGTGGAATCAATAAGGCAAGGGTTTGCTCAACTTTGCAATTTTTCCACAGGTGTATACATGAGGAAAGCCAGCCTGCAAATCCAGAGATCCTGTATGTTCCCGAGTCAACTGAGTTTTTTCAAATTGAGATGCCCCAAAACATTTAGTTTTTTTCTATCACGAATGCACATGTTTACCTTAGATGAAAGTAACTTTATGTTCTCATGACATAGGCCTTCCAGATAAATGTTACGGTAATATTACAAAGGGCTTTTTTAGGACTGCTTCAGTTGCAATCTGATACGCATGAAATAAACAGCTATGCAGGTTTCAATGAGTCAAACCTCTCCCTGTTACTCAACTGGCTAGGACAGAACTCACTTCAGAAAATGTGGAGAAGAGGAATCTCTATGCTCTTCCTAGGAAGGAGTGAAGGAGGGATTGAGGGAAACAGGGACACACAGAGAGACAGAGGCTGGTTTGGAACATGTGAAATCTGTTGGCTTTCAAAAGGAACATACTATCGTTTGATCAGGTGATCCTATTCAGAAGACCACCTTTGATTTATATGATAATCTGCAGAAATCCAGTCCCACTCTCCACTCTGTAGGGAACAACACACCACCAACATAACTCTGGCTTCATTACAGGACGTCCCCCGATAAATAAAATCTAGATCTGGCCTCTATCCACTGCTGTTCTAAATGAGCCCAGTCAGCCTGGCCCACGTTTTTTCATTTCATTTTCTGGAGCCAAATGACTACCATCTGTTGTCACGAAGCTGTCACACCATCAGTAATGGAAGATTTCTAAGGAATATAATGGCTGAAGGATGAATATATGGCAGTCCAGCTCCTATCTAGCAGGAGGAGAACAGCAACCCATTTGAAAAGAAACAGCACTGTGTTCTCCCACTTCTCAGCAAGTGCATTGTAATACAAATCTTTATTTGGACTCAAGACGTTGACAGGTCAATTGAACAGAATAAGTCTAGTTTATGATGCAGTTGTCAGAACTGGTTAAAGCAGGAGTCTGTTTACCGACGTCCTGAGATATTCCAACAATTTTTCTTGCAAACCAGCACCTTGAGGTTAATTACTTTACCAATTTGAGTAAATGGCAAGCCATATTCCCATCTGTCTCCATTAGTTCCCCACTATTTCTCAATTTATGATGACTGGGGTCAAGGCTGTGGTACAAAAGAAGAAGTAATAAAGCATGAATGGAGTAATTTTCTGTTTATACAAATGTGGTAGCCACAGCATAAATAAGGCAAAGACATCTCAAACGTGCATATTCTTAGCTTTGAAACCTCTGGATGCTAACTATATTTACAGTAAATGTGTCTCCTAATTTGTAAGTGTAAAACAAATACCAGTGACAAACTGCACTTTCTGTATTTATGGGCTGCGAGCTAAAGCCTGATATCACAGCCAGCAGGACTTTGGCTGGTCTCATAGAAGTCGACAAAGATTCTGAAAGGCCTAGAATAGTCAATTTCTCTTCAGCTTCCTTGTTCACCAAAAGCAAGGTCTTTGAGAAACAAAGAAATGTTACACTTCTGTGATGGTACCACCATAAGGTATTAATGAATCATTTACATTTGATATAAGCATCCCTTGCTATCTATATAGGATTCAATGGAATTCCCTTAAAATCTGTTTAGAAGTGTGACTGATTAAAAAATATAAATACTAAAAAAATTTAAGTATCAACATTTTCTTTCTTTTTTTTACTCACTTCCATCCTCTCCCTATCTAGGTCTCTTCCTTCCTTCTTTTATTCTGCTTCTCTCTCTCATTCTAATCACTATCAAGCATAAGATAATTTACAAATTTTATGTATATGTTATAATCTAAATCATAAATATGTAATGTACTTCGACTCTGAATTTCACAGTGTATCATTTTAGTATTCAAAACAAAATGGTATTTTTTTAGAACCCCTTCATATATAATTTAAAAAGAAATCGGCCAATTTCTCCAGTTTATTAATAGATATGGCAGATTGATATGTTTTTACCTATCTGCTTTTTTCAAACACTGGCAGTTAAAAATAAAAAGAAAGAGGCAGAGAAGATAAATTTTTGGCCACTTGCCACAAATGGTCAAAGTGATCATTAATTAAGTACCACAATAAAATAGATTTTACAGCAAATGAGGCATAAGACATCTATTTTACAATAAAGGATTCAAAACTGCTCCACAATCACTGTGAAGTTCTAGACTCTGACACTGTCATTGATCAGACACAGGCCCAAAGGAAATCAGCTCTGAATAATAAAATAGGAAAAATATATATTTTTCTTAATTTCTAATGGGTCACATGGAATAAGAAGATTTCTCCTGGCCTTTCAGAAGGACTATTAGGCAAATGCAATGGTTTTCCCCGAGCTTCTCTCTGGAGCCTATGTCCTTTCTCTTCTTGCTTTTGGGGTGCCTCTGCTGTCTCCCCTTTTCCTGACCCATACCTCTTTCCCCTCTCAACTGAAACACAGGCTACCATTTACATGGGGACAAGGAGATGGTCTTCAGACATTTTGGAATGGCTTTTTACCACTGATTATATAAAAAAATATTGTTAGAATCTAGGTGAAAAATCCTTCAACTTTCTCCCAGGTCTGAGAGGCAGTCTTGTGGAAGTGAGGCCCATCGTCAGCAGGGCCAAGTCTTAAAAAGGCACCGTGCGTGATTCTTCCCAGGAAGGAGGTTGGGAGGCAGAGATCTGGATTTGGGGTCCCTCAAATTGCAGAAGAAGAAAAGCAGGCAGAGTGTCTGTGGAGAGGGACTGGAAGAGACATACAGAGAGTTGGGGAAAGAGTCCCTACATGTTTTGTGGGAGAACATAAGCGTAATCGATGAGGGGGAGAAGCTAAGGCCATATTTTTAAAAAGATTAGTTTAAAAAAATTAAAAGTGAAAAAGATTTATTTAAGGATATATAAATAGGTACATTCATTCAACCAAAGTATAGTTGAGCTCTGACTATGTTGCAGAAGTATGAAATTCAGAGATAAAAGAAGGATTCTTGCCTCTGAAGATATTCTGGTCTAATGGGCAAAACAGACAAGAAACTAAATGATCATACTGTAGTGTGTGAGAAAGGTACGTATAGGAAGCTACCAATAGGATACTCACGGTTAAGGCACCTAAATCAGCTTTGGGAAATCCATGGAGTAGAACCAACATGTTGGGTAGGATCTCTGCCCACAAATACTCCCTCATGGTCCAGTATTCTGCCAAATAAAGAATCATCTCCCTGTGTCCCCTTTAAGTTGCAAAAATTCCCAGGAAGGGTAAAAGTGAGGCCCACAGCTCATTTGTCTTTTAATGTGAATCCATTTAAACATGTTAATTTCTCAGATCTTAAAATACCAAAGGTAAAAGAAACCTTAGAAATCATCTAGTCCAAGTTTCTCATTGTTTTGAAGAGGAAGCTATAGCCAGGGAGGTTGGGGAAGGTGTGAGGCTTGTGAGGACCCCTGCTAGCTGTGGCCTGCAGCAGAAGGATGCACTTAGGGCTCGCTGCCATCTGCAGTCTCCCCAAAGCATGCATTGGTGAATGACAGCAGTAACACTCTTCAACTAAAGATCTTTGAGCCTTACGTTTTCTACCCACTGATCATATTTACTAGTGTTTTTTCTTTCTTCACTCAAAACATTTCCCATATATTGTACACTGTGATAAGCACTGTAATTCTTTTTTTTTAATTTTTTTTAAAATTTTTATTTATTTATGATAGTCAGAGAGAGAGAGAGAGAGAGAGAGAGAGAGAGAGAGGCAGAGACACAGGCAGAGGGAGAAGCAGGCTCCATGCACCGGGAGCCCGACGTGGGATTCGATCCCGGGTCTCCAGGATCGCGCCCTGGGCCAAAGGCAGGCGCCAAACCGCTGCGCCACCCAGGGATCCCCAGCGCTGTAATTCTTTAGTAGATGAAAACATAACTAGTAGAAGCAAAGAGAATGTGCTCTGGAGGCCAACATCACTACCCTTTAATAGCTATGTGGCTTTGGGCAAACCTTAATTTCTTCAGCTGTAACATCTTGTTGAATGGTTGAGTTAGAGATGATATGTTAATATACATAAAGCATCTAGTACCATGCCAGGTACAGACCAACTCAATAAATGTTAGGAGACGCTATGTAATTTGCTCTCAATGGGGCAGTCAGTCTGATAATAAGATCCATCTATGTGCCAGGCCCACTAGTATACGTGGGGAACGCAAAGAGGCAGTCACTACAAGCTTTATCTTCTAGGATCTGTGTCTGAAGCATTGTGGGAAGACAGGAAAGGGAAGAACAAACTTTCCCTAGGCAAGTCTGCAAAGTTTTCAAAGGGCTGAGTTAGGTTTTGAAGAATACATAGGGATTTGCTGGAAGAAATAGGGAAATAAGATTTGAGGCAGAAGTTCTAATATTTGTAAAACATGAGACAGCATTCTGTTTGACCCAATCTAGTATCTCTGTCTTATTCTCTTACTCACAACACCCTTAACAATTATTATGTTCCCATCCCATCAAAACAAGGTCTTTTGGGATTTAAGACTCCCCAGTCTACCTCCTTGAAAGGATTTCTCACCTCATCTCTGTGCAAAATCTTGTCTGTATTTCATCTAGTTGCTGTTCCCCAAAATGCGCTGTCCATTTCCATCTCTAGAATTTGCTCAAATAGTTATCCCCACCTGGATGCCTTTGTACAAGCTGATTCTGATTTTACTCATTTGTCATAGCCTAGCCAAATCCCAGCACTTCCTCTCCTATTTAGCCTACCTAGTCTTTTCCTTCCTCTGGACGCTGTTGACACTGAGTCATCAACACTCAATCACATCTGGCTCTGCATTACCTCCTAAATTTTAATTTGTCCATGTGTTGTTTTTCTATTGAAATTTTAAGATCTCAAATACAGGGGCTACATTTTAAACTTCTTCATATTCCTTTCAGCAACGTCCAAGGGTTTTATAAATACTTATTTGATTGATGACTATTCTTGATTGTCAGTGTGATAAAGTTGATTTCTCTTTGAGGGGAAAAAGATTTCAGAGAGGAAATACAGAAGAAAATGATTTTTGTAGAGGTCAGTGGTCTAGGCCACTTACTCTAAGAGGATGCCACTGATCTGATCCATATGAAATATGGGGAGAACTCTACATGTTACTGTCATTTAAAAAGTGTACTTAATTTCTGATCTCTCAGAGGTCAGTCAGCAAGCTGTCTATTTCCTCTCTATGTAAAAACTAATGTAACATCTATTCCATCTACCTCACAGCAATCACATGAAGATAAAATGCGAGACATTGTGCCTGGTAAGAGTATTTGGAGAGAAAGACATTTCCAAGATACACACGGTGTCCCTATAAGGCACACATGTACCCCCAAGGAATGGGGCCAGTCCAGAGATTGCTTTTTTCTACTTGTGGATGTTTCTCCTTCTGGACAGTCACATTATTTCCAGGTTAAAGGGTATGTTATACATTTTCCCTTGAGAAGACACTAGGAGGATAATGAGCTGAGACTGAGCCCCTTGACTGGGCTTAGGTAAACTGCAGTGATACAAAGTTCAAGTTTTGGGGGACATAGCTAATTAGATGTGGTAGATGGAAAATTTCCTACAAGTGGTTTCTACCAGTGTAATTAAGCTGTGAGAGTCAAATGAGATTAGACTGGTAAGACACAGAAAGGCCTGGAACACTACAGCCTAAGGCAGATTTCAGAAATGCTGCTTTGCTTTCACTCACATTGGGGTCTGTCTGCAGTCAATTGCCTCAGTAGTTGGATGCAGAGCATTTACCACCCACAAACTGCCAGAACCTTGTTCTTCCCAAGTCATATAGTCAGTCTCTCCTTAACTGAGAACTCAGCTTTTCCACTCTCAAGTCCAACCACAGAGGATAGATTCGGACACAGGTTTGTACGGAGCTCCTACAAGAGAGGCTTGCATGTCAAGAAGTCATGATGAAAATCAGTAGTGAATTTTTTTTTTAAGCCACATTAAAAGCACAGAACAAAGTAGGGCAGGATGATGTTACAGTGAGGGAGTAACAGGTAAAACTGGTTCTGCAGTACCGTGACAATAAGCTGACACTAAGAGGATAAGCTCCCATTTTAAAAGGAGGAGAGTTTCCCTGCAGTAAACAGAGAGGTGATGGAGCTTTTCCCCAGGAAGAACAAAAATTGTTGAGTAAACTTAGTCATCATATTGCTAATGCGCCCTTCTCTCCAAAAGGGGTGTTAGGAGGTCAGAGGTCTGCTCAAGGTGGATTTCTGTCTAAACTTGTCCCTTCCTGACAGAGATGCCAGTGTCACCGAAGACCTATGGACTTGACATCAGAAGCCTGCCTGCTGCCGCCATCAGTCAGCTCGTACAGTGCCTGTCCAATGGGAGGTGCTCAATAAAGGCTTTTGAAATAAATATAAATGAGTGAGTGGAAGTAGTGAGTAGATGGAGGATGATATTTATAAGCCCATTCTGAGCCATTTGGATTCAGAGAAAAGCCAGGGAGGATTGCTACAGAGGGCAAGGGCATACTGGCACAATTTTCCATGACCCTCCTCCATCCAGGTCACATCAGCAGGTGAGGACTTGGTGTGGAAGGGGAGTTTTGCTCCTCAGGTCTAGTGTAACTGTGATTGCTTGTCTATAAAACTACAATACATTGCAATAAAGTCATCATTGTTTCATTATTATGGTAAAATGGCTGGTTCCTGAGTATTCATAAGATAAAAGTAGGCTTCTTGGATCACCAACAAAACATGCTCTTGGTCTTGACTCCTTAAAATCCTTCTCAGAAAGTTTCAGCCAGCCACTTTTATGTCTCATTCACCTTGGCAATGAGGAAATCAAGAGCAAGTGGCTCATGTGTCAAAAATCCACAGTATCCAGAATATCTAACAATAAGCATTATGTATGTATGTCTATATATTGAAGGCCACTCAAAACAAAACAAATGCAAAAACCCGACTTTAGTAATTATCAATCAATTGATAATTAAGACCTCAATTAAGATTGAGGTCTTAATTACTGCCAAATGCTAGCACTGGAAGATTTCTTATGGCCCAAGATTCTCTAAAACTTAACTTGGTGATCATCGTTTTTCGACTTTTCCACAAAGGAAATAATATATTATTGGAGGGTTTTCTTTTCATGATTTTTTTATGAGCCTTTGAACTTATTACAAAAATAATCTGCATTTACCCCCCAATAGATATCTCAAAAACTGACATGGAACAACTAGTGCATAATCATGTTGCCTCTTGGGGTCTGTTCCAAATCTCAGTGCACTTGGGTTTCATTGCTGCATTTATGGCCTTCCCCTCTTGTTGATACTTTCTTGAACCACATATATCCCAAAGAATTTCTTTTTACTTGGTAGAAAGTGCTCCTTGCTTCCCTAAATTCAGTGAAAAATTCTCATCTTCATCAACAGTCCAGGACAAAACTTCCTTAACGAACTCAAGCACTAATTTCTGTAAGTAAGAAATGGCACAATTGAGAAATTTCACCTACTACTGAGGTGAAATGGGATGATTTCCTCTCCTTGGAAACTGGTACTTTCCAATCAGTTGGATTTTAGTCATTAGCAATCACACTGCAGTCAAGAGTTCAAGGTCCTAGAATTTTACCTGAAACAGATTTCACATCTTTTTTTTTTTTTTTTTTAAGTGTAACCCAACCAACCAAACAAAAAAAATCCCAACAACTTCAATAGTAGCTGGTGGCAGGAGACATTGGATGTGTGGTTAAGAAGTATAAATGCATATGAAGCAGTGCTTTGACTCAAGGTCACTGGCCTGATCTGAGAACACTTAAATTGTAATCAAGGCCACTTATTGAACCATGAGTAATTTTAGGCAAGTTTCCCGGGTGTGTGCTGACGTAATCAAAGAACCTCATTCTGCTTGACCAGCATGGAAATCAGCAGTTAGGTTGAAATATTTGAAGGTTGCTGTCCGAAGGAGGTGCTTTTTACCATTTTCAGAATGTACTAGCTTTTTATATTGATTGTCTTTCTTCATTTTCATAAGCGCTATTCAGCTACAAATAGAATTTAATTTTCCTCCCATCTTTCATGGTCAGGGAGATGATCTTCATCCAAGTGACTCTACTTTAATAGAAGATGGACATTATTCTCCAACCAGAAAAAGTCATTAAATTGCTTCTATATAAGGTAAAACAGATAACCTTCTGCGCTGGAGGGAAAAAAAACAAACCAGAATATTTCCTTTAAATAAACCTGACATTAAAGCTCAAAAAGAAATTGAAAGACATTTTAATTTATTTGCATTTAGGTACATATTTTTGGGAGAATGAGGACTGAAACAAAGTATATTTCTTTAGAGTAGAAATATTTTTGAGACAGAAGATCTTCCAGTAGTAGGTTTTATTACTAAGATAGCCAGTCGGAATATGAGAAACAAGCAGCATTCCCTCAGATACCCTGATTCACCTTGTGAGCTTAATCATCAAAAATCTGGTTGTGATAATACCAAACTAGGAAAAGAGTCTCTTATAACTTTCAGAAAACCCATAAGCTGTTATTAGCAGAAGGAATTAAAAAGCAAAAAAGAAAGCAAGAAGTAAGAGTTCCCAAGATGAACCATCTGACAGGTTGAGAAATTAAACTAAGTCCTTATGTCAGGGGGACTTGGGTCTGTGAGAGCCTTGAAAGATCAAGCATCCAGAGTTCAATTTCTGCAAATTCTTTGCTAGCAGGTGGTGCCAACATGGAATCTGACTGCCAAAGGATATTTGGATCTGCCTGGCATCTGGGAGAATTACAGAGGGAACTTTGGTCTTGGAGACAGTATGTTCATATCACACCTGCTTTCAACTGCCACAGGCTACAGTGGAGGCCAAAGGAGGAGCCATTTTAGAACCATAGGAACCTTGGATTCAACCTCTAATTTGCAAAGTGCATCTGCTTTATAGACCTGTTTGACAGCAGTTTCATAATTAGAAAAACATGCCTTATATTTTCATACTTCCTAAACCATAAAAAAAAAATTCTGGCTTTATTTTTTAAAATACTGATTACATGATGGAGGAAAACCTTAATTTCAGGCAACATACTCGACTAAGACAAATACTTTTTTTTTTTAAGATTTATTTATTTATGATAGACATAGAGAGAGAGAGAGAGGCAGAGACACAGGAGGAGGGAGAAGCAGGCTCCATGCCGGGAGCCCGACGTGGGACTCGATCCTGGGACTCCAGGATCGTGCCCTGGGCCAAAGGCAGGCGCTAAACCACTGAGCCACCCAGGGATCCCAAGACAAATACTTTGGAAGCAGGGTAAACAAAATTTCTCTGATAGCAGGGAAATCATGTGGTTTGGTCAGTAGTTTTATCAAATAACTGTGCCGAAGATGCCCCAAGATTCTACACACTGGGTTCACTTAAGGTCCTGCAGTCAATATTCTTCAAAGTAACCAGGGTAGTTTTAGCTGTTGAAGCTGTGGGACTTTTGTTTTTTGTGGGGGGAGCTTACCACCTGGGGAACTCTTTAATTGTTTGGGATTAAAAAGCCAATCCAAAGAAAAGTCTTAAAATCAGCTGTTTCAATTTTTTTTTTTTTTTTTTTTTTTTAGGAGAGAAGATATACTACAGGTTTACTGCAAATTTAGAATTTTGGGGAGAATATGCTCAATGATTTGTTCCCAGCATACTAAGAAGTTGCTTTGATGGGATGACATGGCTTGACAACGATGATGATGTGTCAGGCATTGTTTTAAGTGCATCATATGGACTATCTCAGGTAATCAGCCCAGCAGTTCTGTGAAATAGATTCCACCATGATTCCCATTTTGCGGATGAGGAAATTGAAGCATGCCTGTTATATAATCTCTCAAGGTCATTCACTTATTAAATTTGAGCAGTGGGCCTTGAAATCTAGATAGCTGGTTCTGGCATCTGTAAGAGTAAATATGACACTAGCCTGCCATCTTAGAGAATTTCTATGTGAATCATAATTGCCAGTTTCCTTGCCCTGGATAAAGCACAGTATTAAGTAAATTTAACCTTCACAATGATTAACATAATATTCTCTACATTGTACAGGAATTAAATTTGTGGACAAAACCAAATAGGGGTGCCGAGCAATCCTGATCAGTTGACAACAGGCTAAAGTTCTACAGGAGGAACACAAAGGGTATAAAAATGGTTTTCAAATTGAAACCATGTGAATTAATGTATCTGGGGAAACACACATGGGGAAAATACGACAAAAGAGGGATGAAACTACTTAAGAGGGGAGATAAGAAAACGAGGCACTCAGCTACAAATTACAGCTCCTTGTTTGGAGGGTTGAATCCTGGGACTGTCACTGATCTCTGAATTGACAACCTCCCCTAGTCTCTCAACACACATTGGAGTCTCTGTAGTGTTTCTCCCAAATTTCCCGACACCCATTTGGGGAGAGGTTTATAAACCACCTGGTGTAGTAAGCCTGGTCTCTTCTTCCCAGTAAAGCAAGTCCAAATAAAGTCCTCATGTATATAAACCTGTTATCTAACTTGTTTAGTTACTGGTAAGTTTTGCTTAAAGAAAATGATATGCTTCATCTTCTAAACTTAAAAAAGGATACATCAGAAAATATACTGGATGAGAAAATACCTTTCGAAAAGGATTTATTCTACTAAAGACAAGATTCCCAATGTACTTAAAGGGAAACATAGTTTATTACAATCGAATGTATATGCAACTTTTTAGAAATACACTTTCATTGTGTACTTTTTTCTCCTCCTAAAAGAAGGATTCCTTAATCTAAAAGCAACAGCTCCTCCCTTTCCACCTTTACTTTTACAAAGGGAATAAATCCTTGTTTCTAAGCTTGAAAGAACAATTTCATCATGCCTCTTTCTAGAGAGTGCTGTAACATCAAACGATGTCATATCCAAGTAAAACAGAAGACTAGGAAGTAATTGCAAATTTAAATTATACATAATTATTTTACTTTTCCTTAAAACATCACTTTTGCTATGATTTAATCTATTTTACAGTATCTTTTATAGTTATTATATATCATTTTTAATCTTGATTACCTGTTATATATACATTTATTTAATTTAAAAAGTTTCTGTTCATAAAATTTATCTTGCAAACAAATCTGGATGATCAATTCATCTTTTAAAAGTAGTATAGAATTCACTCTGTAGATGGCAGACTCCAGTGAGTCCTTCTGGGAAGTGAGGAACATGCCAACAGTTGGTAAAACTAATCTGATTGCTTTGAAAAAGAAGACTGTTGTTTTTTTGGTTTTCTTAAAGCATATTTGTAAGAGAATAAAACAAGATGCTTTTCTCATCCCTATAGAGAGGAAAATAAAGCACCGGTGGACTGGTTTCGAAGGTATTTTATGACTGTCCCTTACAAAATACTCCTGATGTCACCAGGTAGGTGTGTCAAAACCCTATGGTTTTAAATGATCACAATAAAATTGATCACCATTGGGGATCCCTGGGTGGCGCAGTGGTTTGGCGCCTGCCTTTGGCCCAGGGTGTGATCCTGGAGACCCGGGATCGAATCCCACATCGGGCTCCCGGTGCATGGAGCCTGCTTCTCCCTCTGCCTGTGTCTCTGCCTCTCTCTCTCATAAATAAATAAAAATTAAAAAAAATTGATCACCATTTAAAATTTCTGATAATCATAGATATCAAGATATGATCCTTCATTATTTATTTATAACTGAAAACACAATCAGAAAAAGAAAATGAAACAGCATGATAAGGAAAATAGAAGTCTAGGGACTACAAAGAGATAATCAGATTTTTAAGTCACTGAGTGTACTGTTTTGCAGGAGCCCAACGAAATTTTTGCCAGTTTCAAAGCCCACATTTTAAGACTTTCGTGCTG
Source organism: Nyctereutes procyonoides (assembly GCF_905146905.1). Classification (NCBI taxonomy): domain Eukaryota; kingdom Metazoa; phylum Chordata; class Mammalia; order Carnivora; family Canidae; genus Nyctereutes; species Nyctereutes procyonoides. Next base: position 13,769,189 of record NW_026575145.1, read on the forward strand.
TATCTAAAATGCGTTAAACACCAGCATGATTCTCAATGGAGAAGTAAAAGAAATTATCAGTAGGTAAACCCTCTGGAACAATGACATTAGTTCTGATAATAGGTTAGCATGACACAGCTTAAGATTCCTACAAAAGCAGATTTAGTTGTTTTTGTTTTTTACTCACAAGGTATGTTTTTGTTTTCAGCCTCCTAAGGAATCACAAAATTCATAAAAGATGATAAGGTTATTTCAAACCAAAGGATCATACTCCCTGCTGTCCCTCTTGGCAGATGGAAGAATGAAGCAAACCAATGTGACATAACCACCTTCTAAGCAGGAGAAGCTCATGGTAGGGGCAGTATACGGGACCCTGGTTCTGACCTACTAATCTGTAGCACTCTTCCACATTTCTGAACCTCCAACCATATATTCCTTTTGTTTCCTTCACCTTCTCCTCTCCACACATCCCTCAACACCACCAACCTTTAATCTACTTTTGTATTTGTAAGTTTTACCCATTTCTTTGGAGTTTCACAGTGATCATCTTATCTAGCACAGACTCCCCCCCTTCCCCCGCCCCCACCTCATGTGCATTTCTAGACTTGAAACTATGCTAGCTCTCCGGTGACAGTTTCTTTCTTGCCTTTTATTCTATTATCCAGTTGCTTTAACAACCTGCCCCCAGCATATCACCTAAACTAAAAACCCAAATCTCACCTTTTTTTTTTGGTCTGGAGTTCAATCTTTCTCCCCTTTTGAGTCTGCCTGCTTCTTCTAAGCACATGTCATATATACAAAACATGAAATTTCTTTTCTCTTTCTCCAGCTCAGTGCTTCTGCTCTTCATTCCTTACATCTGAAATGCCTTCAGACTGCCTTCCTCCATCATTTCACATCTGTATACTCACCTCCCAGGTTATATCAACCCAAGGCTAACCAAGTCTTTAACTACCTACTCAAGTAATACCCTACTTATTTGTGCATGTTTATAGGTAATCATAAATGTCTTCGGTGATTGTCTGCTTTTTCTAAAGAGACTAAACTCCTGAAGGTCAAGGCTGGGCTCTAAAACCATTGTGATTATATAGGAGGCACTCAAAAAGTGCTATCAAACTATTTGCAGATAGTTTTTCATTCAAACTACCCCTCAATCTGGGTATGTTTCAAGATGCTCTAAAATCTCTAGGTATAACAAGGACAAGTTATTCCATCAAAAGATTTCCTTCTGTTAGCTAGAAGTTTCTTTAGGACTTAGTTGTCCTATCAGTCTTCTTCCTTGAAAACAAGAATTAAATATTAAAATAGTGGAATTAAAGTGTCTGTACCCTGAGTTCTTCTAAATTATCAACCTGAGTTTTTTTCTTAAGATTTTATTTATTTATTCATGAGAGACACAGAGAGAGGCTGAGACACAGGCAGAGGGAGAAGCAGGCTCCATGCAGAGAGCCCAGTGTGGGACTTGATCCCAAGAGTCCAGGATCATGCCCTGGGCCGAAGGGAGGCACTCAACCACTGAGCTAACCAGGCGTCCCTCAACCTGAGTTTTAAGCAGGTTTTGAAAATTTTAAAATGTGAAAAATGTCTCTCTGCAGCTCTCTCATCACTATTGATCCATTTTAATATACTTGTATTTATGAAGAAGGTTGACAAACTTTTTCCTCCTGTGGACACTTTGGAGAGTCTGTTGAAGTCTACATACACTTTTTCTTATAATAATGTCTTTAAGTGCACAAAATGTTAGGATTACAAAGGAAACCAATTTTCATGAAATTCTGTTATCAAATTATTTTAAAATCTTACAAATACATGATGGGGTAATATATCTGCTTCTTTATTAATGTATTTAATAATATCTAGCATTGGGTTTAGTGATTAAAAAATTGTGAAGTAGTGATATTGCAAAATATCTACAAGGACAGTAATATGATATGAAAATATGTATAATTTCTACTGGTGACAAATGCAAGTACTATTATTATCACTGTGGTTTGCAGTTTACATTCATAATAGAGAGAACTACTAAATGTCAGTTGGAGATTAGTAAAATTAAAGCTGTGGTCTTTTCCCTGTCCAAATTCATTGACACTAAGGTCAATCTATACACTCTATGTTGGTCTATGGATTCAAACTTTCTCCATTTTTCTAACTCTTCTCAACTGTGGCACAGCTGTCTGGAGTAAATATAATTTCTTCAACTCAATCTACTACTCTTCTTAAATTGCTATTACTTAGGTTTTCAAAATGCCATCTGACATCTGCCCATTTCCTTCCTCACTACATATGTATGGTTTCTTAAAATACTGAGTTTCCCTAAAACCAGGTATTGTTCTCCCTTCCAGTAAGTCCTAATACAGATTAAGGAGGAGGAAAGAAAGAGATTATTCTCTCCACTGTGGAAATGCAGGTCTGCACAATGCCTAACCATTCACTAGATGAGCTATTAATAATTGATAAGCCATTAGCTCATCTTTTTCCTTCATAGGTCAACTCTTATGGGATTATTTTATAAATTGTTTGCTGAAAGATATTTCATATATTTATTAAAATATCACTAACCAGGAATACTGACATATAGCCAAGGCCAGTTTTGTGGTCACCTGTTTTTCTTTTCCCGTTTTGAGGCATAGTAGACGATGTCTTAGCCTCCCCACTCTTTAACTCTGTTGCCCAAAATCAGATACGCTGCAGATGTGACTGGAACCCTGAACACAGCAGGTTTATTTGCATGACTGCTTGATCTTGCACTGGCCATATGAGGCATGACTCAACTCACTCTTTCTCTGTCCTTAAACACAACTGAAAATGGTATTTTACGATTACACAATGCTAGAACGTAGAACCCTCCTACTCCAAATACTAGCCTGGATGTAGAGAACCACTCTTTACTTTTAGCCTGTCAATTCATATAAATAAGTGTGGTAAGGAAGACCAGGGCCTTCTGTAGTGATTAGTGCCCATCCAAGGTTCAGTGCTGGATTCTTGGATTCTTCTCATTCATTTTATTAACAATGCTGACAATGGTAGGACACATGATATCCTTTAGTACTAAAAAAAAAAAAAGGAGCAAAATTGTAAATATCTAGCACCAACGGAAGCTGCAAGGTAAGGAAAAGCAAGTGTTTTTTAACTAAAATCAACAAGTTCATTTAAAAGTCTATGTTATCTCAAATGTTTTATGATCTGTGTGTGCTTTTTTACAGAACTAGTTTTGAGGTTATGATTTATTTTTTATTTTTAAAAATATTTTATTTTATTCATGAGACACAAAGAGGTAGAGAGGCAGAGACACAGGTTCCATGCAGGGAGCCCAATGTGGGACTCAATCCTGGGACTCCAGGGTCACGCCCTGGGCTGAAGGCAGACGCTTAACTACTGAGCCATCCAGACATCCCTGAAGTTATGATTTAAGACGAAGGTTTCCTCATTAGTTATAGGAACTGTATCTCTGTATATTTTAATACAACTTGCTTTGTTGTTCTTTTGGGGAACCATCAGCTTAATATCCACTGTGAATTTTGCATTTCTTTGAGCAGAATCTTCAAAACTTAAACAGTGCTATACAGAACTACAAACACATAAAAAAGACATGGGATGATTTAGGAGAGCTGATTAGAGTAAAACAACTGTTTAGATGGTGCATATTGATACTCTGTCCTTTCTAGGATGCCCACAAAACTACACGAGAAGCACAAGATGGAGGCCATCATAGACACAGGAAGATGAACACAGGATAACAATGTTATGCTGTGCAGACTCCAGGAATGTTACAGAGTCCTGTGCAGATGCTATAGCAACATGAGAACAGCACTGCTATTCCTCACACCAGTCTCCCAGGCATGTGCATTCAATAAGTAGTATGGAACATTTGAGGGATTTATTCAAAGTTAGAGCAAACATTATAAAAACCTCTTGCAAAACAAGAGAATGCCATTTCTCCTTCCATTTATCACATGTTTTTTTAAAAAGGTAAAATTTAGTGCTGGCAAGGGTTTGAAGAAATGGACAATCTGATACAGTACTGGGAGAAAGTCAATTAGTATCATCTTTCTTGAGGTCATTTCGGCCAATTGTATGAAAATCCCATAAGACATGTTGCCCTTTTGACTGAATTTCTGGAAATTCATCCAGAGAATATGGGTACATATGTAAAAACTCCCCTGCAAAGACAACTAACAAATATAGCTTGTAGTGGTACAAAATTGGAAATGACCTAAATGTTCAATAACAAGAGCCTGGTTAAATAAATTACGTCTCATTTTTAGAGAGAAATGCTGCGCAGCCAATACTTTGTAAGTGTAGTCATGAACAGTGAAAAAAAGTCTCTAATATTTTAAATTATCAAAAATTCACAAAGCAGTAACAAATATAAAAATATATACGTATAAATCCATAGAGAAGTATCAAGAAGATACACATTAAGATGCTTACACTATATTCTTCTGAATGGATGTGACATTATTTCTTCTTTTTGTTGGTTTATACTATTTGAATTATTGATGTAGGATACTCTTATAATCAAAAATATTTTTAATTAAAAGACTTGTCAGGGTATAAATTAATTACTGCACATGTAAACTCTAACACAAATTTTTACTTCACTAAAATGAGCGTAGTCCCCTTTTTACCTTTGAAATATCAGCTTTATTCAACACCTTTGGCTGGGACTCAGAAGTGAAGGGAATAACACATTTTTCTTTATTCTGACATGCATTTCCATTAATTACGTGCTTTCTCTTGTGTTCATCAACAGTAAACTTCAGGGTAAGTTTTTCCTACCAATTTTAAACAGTTCTGCATGGCCAATTTTCAGGTCTGTCAAGAAAAGCCAAGACTAATATCCCAGTGTCATGTTTATAGCCATCTGTGTAGAAACAAAATCAGGTTTGGACAGCTTTTATCTTGCTAAGGTTCACATATTTTGATGTGTGGATGAATACTTGGGTTTAGAAGCATAAATGGATCACCATGTTTGGCAGGGGGAGGGAGTGGACAGCTACTTCAAAACCGGCTCTTCCAAGTATTGACAGAAAGTAATTAAAACAACATGAGCCATTGTGGGGAGAAATAAAACCAACAAAATTAGACAAAGCATAGTTAGTTCTAGGCCAGAGCTGGAGCTCCCAGGAGATATGAATAAAAATGAAATTTTTTTCCTAAGAAAACTTAGAGTGAGCTGAGCCATTTTGTTTTATGGTCATGAAGATGATTTCTTCAATTGCAATGAGATGAGGCAGCAGGCAGCCACACCTGTTTCTGCACTGCCCTGCAGGTATCAAGGGTGACTACCATGGCTGGAAGTCCACAGGCTGGGGTGGATGGGATGCAAAAGGCTCTCTGGCACTGAATGCCCACAGGTCACTGTCAGGCCTTTCAAACACATCTGCCATCTGGCCTCTCTCAGTTCCCCTATAATTATTTCCCTTTCCCCTTTCCGCCCTGGAGTCATCTTAGAAGGAAATTATTAAGCAGAGGATTAGGTTCACAGCAAACAATGATTTTTTTTATCTGACATATCTGAGATACCGGTTTTTATATCACACTTCTGGCAGCTTCTTCCCTTTGTCCAAAGAAGGAATTGGTTTGTTCTAAAACCTCCATTCGGGAAGCCTGCTCCTGGGACCCCTAACTGGCTTGTGTATAAGACCCTTTAGCATTTACCTAGTTTGTCTCATAGCCAAACTCCAGAACATTTATATATATATATATATATATATATATATATATATTAATATATGATATATCTCAGATCTTATATATAATATCTCCTGCAAGAATTCTCACTAAACATAGCACGTGGGTTTAGAAACATCGTGACCATAGCTTTAAGACTATTGAGTATAAAAGGTTTAGAACTTTATGACTAACAAAGGGATTTTAGTAAAATAGTTGGTCTACAAAGCATAAAAATAGAACTTCACATTAATTATGAAACCCTGAACTAAAACGGAAGAACTTTGTAGGAGAGCCATACGGTAAATCTACAGGATAGCAAACATCCAGATGTCTTAAAACATCTGTATGACTGCTTGAACTTTTCCATTTTTCCTTGATGTTTGGCTTCACAGAGACACAATAAGAGCTTTATTACCAACTTTGGTAGCTTTCAAAAAAAATCAAGGAACATATTTTATTATATTATTTATTTTTTAAACTTCAAGACCGAGGCTGACTTCTTTATCTTTTTATTCCTCATAGTGTCACTGAGTAGATGCCTGATATATACTGCTTGAATGAGGGGGAAAAAGATGACTCATAATGAAATGTACAACCTAATAGAGAAGCTATTTCTGAGTAAGACAATTCCATTATTAGTAATAGCATATCTATGAATTCAGGAGTGCATTTATTCTGAATCCTTCATTCCATGCATCTATATTTCATCAATCTTTATCATCTCTCATTAGAAAATATAGAGAGGCTGAATAATTATTCTTGTTTTACAGGTGAAAATACCAAGGAACTGAGATATGAAATCTGTCAAGTCACATAGTGAGATCCTATAGATCATTCAACTGCCCAGCCCAAATCATCCAATAAGATATGAGGCTTTTCTGATTGTACAGGTTTATTATTTGAATCCAAAAGAGATTTCTTTGTGTATTTGTTTATTCATTTTGGTATGAAGTCTGAATTGCTGAGATGTATGAATAAGAGGACTTACATTTAAGATATGCCCTGGGATTCATTTTCCCCACAAAGCCTGCCCCAATGCCCTCACCTTCTCATCAGAGAGGTTAGAGCTCTCTGGCTGGTACTAGTCACTATGGATAAAATGGAGATGATGAAATCTACTTCATAAAGTTATTGTTCATAGACTCTACCTCATAGCGTTGTTGCAAGTGTTAATTGAGAAATCATATGTCGAGGATTAAGTGTAGTTTCTGGCATATATCATTTGCTCAAATAGATAGAATTTGCTGCTGTTGTTAATGCTCCTGCTGCTAATATGAAGCCTGGTGCACAGACCTTCTTGATAAATGTAAGCTCACTCCCACTTTCTGCTATGTCGATGCTAATGTTTGAACTACCTTCATTATTTGAACGTATTGTTCTGTGAGAAAAGATAACTGTTTTTTTCCTCTGGCTTGATTAGATGATGAGTAGGTTGGGCCCATCAAACCAGTCTCCCTAAAATACAAGTGATCCTAGTCATGCCTCCCCTTGGTCCATTAAAGTGGAAGATTAAAACAAAGTTCAGAACTGATTGTCTCATTAGAAAACTCCTGAATGCAAGATTATTCATATGAGAAAATACTCCATGGAAGTTGAAGGATATTCACCTAGTCATTCAGTCAATAAATATCTATTCAGTGCCCTTGATAAATGTAGGATAGATTACCAACCCTGTTGGCCAAACCTCTGAGTGAGCAGAGGAATGCTAGCAGTAGTCCATCCAACTTACAACATGAGGAGGAGGCAAAGGAAGAATGAGTTTAGAACTCTCAAAACAGCAAAGAGAGCTGTGGGTGGTAATTTCTTTTAGAAATAACTAGAAAGAACATGCTGACCCAACCGGCTGTCTGAGGCCCAGAAGTGAATTTCAAACTCCATGTAGTATGTTTAAAATTGGCACAAAGCTGAGAGATGCTGCACCAGAGATCAAAGAAGGGTTGTGTGTGGCCACAAAGGGTCCTTTTATTTGCTTTTGGAATTGAGGGAAGGATTTGTTCACTGATTCTCCTCATACAGGTTTGTGCATGTGCAGGCTCGGAATTTTAAGCTGTCATAAGGGCTATTGCTCAGGATCTCCACAAACATTCTTGTTCAACATTGTTTTAATTTCCTTTATACCCCCAAAAAGTAAAACTCGCTGGGGGCTGGGTTGCTGGTGGCATGGCAGCACTTGCTATGTCAGGATAGAGGGCAGAGAGATCCATGCCACGCTCAGTTTGGCCCCTTCCCTAGCAGGAGAGTAAGAGTCTCAGCATTGATTGGGTTTGTCCAAGAAAGGAAGTGGGAAGTCAGAGATGAAGCCACTTACCAGCTCTGTGATCCTGGCCATTTGTTCCTGGTACTTTTAGTATCTGCACTTGTCAAATGGGCATACAAGCCCCATACCTTGCCTTACCCAACGCCCATGACTATCCAGTGGGAGGTTCAGGAATGTGTTCTGAAACCTCCCCCTCTCTCTGCAGACTGAAGGGTCTATCAGGGTCTGTGTCTGGCCATTAAGAATAAATCAAAGGTGGAAAATACACAGTACACCTCACAAACCTCAGGAAGCAGAGCAAGAGTTTTGGGAAGAAGGGTTCATATTTTTTATACTGGTAACCTGAAGAGATAGGAGTAATTCTCAATACAACCCTTTGTAAAAGTAAATGGGTATCAAAAGTGTCAGAAAAAACTCAAGCCCTTGTTTATCATCAGGAAACTGTTTTTCTTTGGTTGTGCTGTATTTTCAGTTGAGGCACACCTTTTTTCAAAATGTTACTTGGTGCCAGGCTAAATGTGAATGTACGGACCAGAAGTTTCACCAACTACTGAGTCTTGACTCACACTGAAACCAGTAAATCTTTTTTTTTTTAAATTTAATTTAATTTAATTTAACTTATTTATTCATGAGAGAAATAGAGGCAGAGACATAGGCAGAGAGAGAAGCAGCTTCCCTCTGGGGAGCCTGATGCAGGTGGGACTTGATCCCAGGACCCTGGGATCATGACATGAACCAAAGGCAGACACTCAACCACTGAGCCACCCAGACTTCCCTGTAACCAATAAATCTTTACCTCATGGCTTTGGTCTTGTAAATCGAAGGACTTAGGCTCAGCTGACATTTTTTATTTTTAAAGGAAGATTAATTCAAAACTTATTTTCCCCCAACCCATTTGGCCATCCATTCCCACATCTCTTATCAAGGGGAGAGACTCAGAAGGGCCTGTGCTAAGACTTCATTTTTCTGCTGAAATTCCTCTGAGTGCCTGCTTTCTGCTATTTATTTGCATAAACATGGTGCAGTTATGCAAGTGACTGCAAGTGAAAGACACTCGGGGATCGAGTAAGAATGCTCACCAGTGGCAGGAGATGTTGAATGCTGTGTTTCACTCTAGATTTATATTAGGAGAGGGCATTTTAAAGAGGCCCTTTCTGATGATCATGTTAAAAAAAATAGAGGTGAATAAAGGTGAACATTTGAGACTTGGACTAAGCTCCTGCAGGCAGGGATATTTCAATTTTTTGTTTTATTTATTGAGATCTCCCTCCCCTTTACTTAATGTACAGAGCCAAGTTATTTTGCACTGCCACCAAGCAGGAGCTTTTTAAATGATTCAGGGAAGTATAGCTTTCATTTAGGTTTGTGCCCTCCAGTCTGTTTATACTGGTCGATACACTTGTCTGAAAAATATAATGGATTAGCACATCATTCAACAAGCTAGTCAGAAGGCAAGCTCAAGGCGACAGACACCAAAAAGTAAATTACAGTCAGTGGTAGGGGTAGGCCATGCCTAGAGCTGGGAAACATCGTATCAGCACAAAACCTGTATTCTCTGAGAATGGTGGGAGAACTGAAAGGGATGAAAAATTTACACTCAAATATAATAAAACAATCAGCTCTACAAATTCATATGCTACTATAAACTGCGTGGTTTATGACACCGAAGGCGAGGGGAATCTGGCTCTCACGACCACCTCACACATTATAACCTCAGCTGGAAACAGACACGGATGGCATTTGTTTCATTTAATAGGCCCACTTTTGCAAGTGGGCATATATCATGGCTTACTTTACACATTCTATTTAAAGATCTGCAGAATGCTAGTTTGCCACCAGTTGGTACTTGGCAAACCAAGAGTTAAAGTGGGCTACAAGGGGGGCGGGGTGGGGAGAGGTACTAGCAGGGAGCCTGATGTGGGACTCGATCCCAGGACCCCGGGATCACACCCTGGGGCGAAGGCAGGCATTCAACCACTGAGCCACTCAGGTGTCCCTCTTATTTATTCTTTCTTAATCCTCACTCCATCTTTTTATTTCCTTTATTCTAGTCTCTCTCTCAAGAAACAAAAAGCAGGATTGAGACACGTTCTCCAGATTTTGAATTTACATTTTCTCTGATGTAAACCAAATCATCACTATGGTAGATGGAAGAAGTCTCCTAACAATTATTAAACAGCTTTCTATTTTATAACCAGTGACAATTAAAAAGAACAATGAGAAATGGATTTTAAAAGCCTAAAGGCTTTGTTTTTCACCACAAAATAAACTCCAGACAACAAACAAATCGCTTCCTTCACCAAGAGTTCAGTGAAGGATTGTAATGTTCTCAGACCTTGTACATCTGCAAGATATTCTTTTTACTGGTCATGTACTGATTGGATGGAGAAGCAGATGAGCAGAACAGGAATGTGGGAGCCTCAGTATTCAGAGAGAACAATAAAGACCACTGTAAAAACTACAAAGTCAAAGAGAGACTTACGAAATCACCAATCATATGGGCCGCTCATATGTGATATTTTTGCCTGATATGGGACTCTATATCAGGACCCTGGGGCCATGTCCTGAGCTGAAAGCAGATGCTCAACCGCTGAGCCACCCAGGTGTCCCTGCTTATATGTGATTTAAGGGAAGCAGAAAAGAAGCAAAGATGGGATTTTAAACTTAAAATTATTACAGAAAATACCTTCTCCATTTTTCCCCCTTCTGTACAAATTATCAGGTGTTAGTAGGGGGAGTAATGCATACAACTCTTGAATCTTCGCTTCTCATATTCTTAGTGGACCTCATCATCAGTTACCAGTGGGATTGGCAGCGTTGACAGGCCACACTGATGCCTAACAAGCTACATTAAATGGTGCTAGTTAATCACACGAGGTGTTGGCCCACAACTGAATCCATTCTCCCTCTAGAATGTCCTAGGATTTTTGGCTCATGAGTGATACCACCAACAGGTTTGACAGAAAAGGGAGTTACCCTGGCCTTGGCCTGCGACTGGCCTTGCCTGCTTTGATCTTTCTTTAGAGTTGGCATCCCTGCTACTTCCTGTCTCTGTCAGTTGCACCCTTGTGTGGATCAACCAAAGCTGATCAATGCCAGCAAAAGCAACTACAGAGTCTTTTCCTGGCTCTACCTTCACCCAGGTGAACAATACTATGAATTCCTCCCAAACTGATCTTTCTCTTTCTCTTTCCCCACCTCTAGCTCCAAACTCCATTCCTCAACTTTTCTCCACCAGAAAAGCAAGAAATAGTCCTATTTATTTTTCAGGTTCATGGTCTTCACACTACCAAGCTTATGCTTTTGAGACCTGGGTTCAAAGATTATTCCTCTTTTCCATCTTTAATATATCTTTTCTACATGTCTAACTTCTCAACCTAATGGTAAAGCCATCTAAGTTTAAAAATGAGATGTGTCAACCCCACGTCTCCCTCAGGTTACTTTGCACCTTCCCCTTCTCCTACCCAAATTCTTTATCCCTGCACTTCTTGGAGAGGCTAACACACCTAATACATTTGTACCTCTCATTCAATGACCTCCTGCATTCAGCCTTCAGCCTTCAGGGTGTTAATGACAACATTCACATCACCAGGAATCTTCTAACCAATGGATGTAATGGCTTTTCCCTGTCCTTGTAGTATTATAACTCTTGGGCATGCAATCACGTCCTTTCTGAAAAATGTGTTTTTCTTTGACCTTCCTAATGACAACTTCTAGGTTATTCTCAAGGGAAGAGACTCTCCAGGGCACTTTCTTATCATCTGTACTTCATTTTACATACCATCTTCTCTTCCTCTACCTGTCTGTAAATTGGGATCTTCTCAGAGTTGTTTTCCCAGTGGTCCCTTCTTCCTTCTCCTTGAACTGCAAATTCAAGATCCTTAGTAATCTCATCTACCTCTTTCAGATACAGGTACACATCTATGCTAACTCCTTTCCAACCTGTAACTATAAACCCATTCTCTCCAGCTCTAAAGGCTATGTATCCAACAGATGTTCTATAAGTTTTTCAAATACCACACTTCTAAATTGGAACTAGTTTTAGAAATGCACTTCCTCCCTGCTTCCCATCACATCTGATCAGTCACCAAGGCATTGATCTTACCTGAAAAAGGCCTCTCAAATCCATTCCCTACTCTTTATTTCCATAGGTGTGTACCCTATTGTGATTCATTTTTAATCTCTTCCTTGGACCATTTATCTGTCTTTTAATTAGAAGATGCCATCATCTTCTATTTTTTTTTGGGGGCCTGAATAATATTTTTTTTTCTGAAGCATAGATCTCCTATTTTCACTTTTCCCTTTAAAACATTTTATGGCTCCCCAGGGTTTAAAAGGGGAAAGTTCAATTTCCCTAGCTTCCTAGGACCTCCTTTCCAATCTGGCCCTCTCTTAACTTTCGAGATGCATCTCTTATGGTAAAAAATGAGTTCACAGATATGCCTCCTTTTGTCTGGAATACCACCTTACGCTTTTCCATGTGGGAAATGCTCAGCAAGACCTGACCTAAAAATCATTTTTTGGGGGCAAATCCTTTTCAAACTTCTCCAGGCAGGTAGTCATTCTTATCCTCTGTTCCCCTGGTCTATAGTGCATCTTTTTATTATAATGTGTGACATTCATTATTCATTAAGATATTTGACATCAACTATCTATAGGTCACTGCGGGTTGGCTGCCATGCCTATGGCATCTTGAAGACACTAGGTCCTTGAAGACAGGAACCAGGCCTAATAACATCCGTTTTCAGGACAGTTTTGGACACATGTGGACCATTCAGTCTTAGCTGAATCCTAGCATGAATGGATACACATTAATATGTGGCAAATGTCACAGGTCTCCTGGATTTAGACCCTTATTATTGATTATTGGCCTTGCTATCAAATCCTGGAAAATTTCTAATAATGTTGGACATCTGAATTTTTAGACAGATCCATGTAACTTTACCAAGGTTTTCAGAAGTTCATTTATACACAGTGGCATTGTGAGAGTACCTATTTTATGGTTCTCAGCAGGATACTCAATTGCTCCATGCCTCAGTTTCTCTTAAGCCATAAACCTTGACTATTTCTACTTGTTAATCACCTAAAACTTTCCAGAGGTAGGTGGCAATAATGGTTAACAATGAGCGCTGTGGAGTTAAGTGGGATGGGTTCAAATGCAAGCTCTGCCACTTTCCAGATGTAGGACCTTGGACATGCTGTTTTACTTCTCCGAGCCTCCCTTTTCTTATCTATAAAATAGGGATAGTCTTATGGTTAGGAGCATACATTTTAATGGTAGGAAAGTGCTTTGAACAGTGCCTGGCACATGGTAAGGGCTTTATAAATGTTATTTATAATTATTGTTCACTGTGAAGCTATAAATAGGAGCAGAGAAGGTCCACAGAGTGACTGATACAAAAGTTTCACAGAGAAGGCAGCAGGAACACACGAGTCGATCGTACAGATAAAACAGTTCAGAATTACTTAGAATTCTACACATTTTCAGTGTGTTCATACTTTTTAGATCCTCACACACCTTATAAAAGGTTTGGGAAACGTAATAAATATGAATTGACTATGTTTAAATGTCTGGAGTCAATAAATTCAGTATTTACCCTCAAACATGAAATACCCTTGTTAAAAAGAAAGTCAGTCTGTCCTTTGAATTGGCCCAGAATAAAAGGGTAACGGCGAGGTATCTGGGAGAACTACAGTTATTGACATCACTGACCTATAAACATATCCCCTTCAGCGTGATATACAGCACTTCAGTACCCTTGTTTTTCTATAATTGCTATTACCAAAGCCTTTCAATTTCAAGTGCTCAAACGAGAGCAATTCATATTTCAGATAATCTGCCAACGAGGAAAACTAATTTCAAAATATTTGATCATAAAAGTTGTCCTCAGCTTCTACAGAGATAATTTAGTCAAATAATATCAGATAATCTGAGAGCAGTCTTAGCAGGAAATTGCCCCATCTACGCAGCCTCCATTTGCACTTATATAAATGTACTGAAAGTGTAGGAGACTTTGACAGCCTGCCATATGTGATTTCATTCCAAAGCCTACCTACTTTACCATCAAAAGTTATATCCTTTGAAGCATTGCCAGAATTACTTTACCCCAGTAGATATGCTAGATGTGCCCTTTAAAAGCCATATTATTTCTTTCCTACTCTGACTAGTTCAGGGTAGCATCTGCTCAACTAAATTCCTTTGAAGGTTAAAAATAAAATAGCCTACTTCTTCCAGGCTCCCCTCCTCCGCCCCTACCCTAGTGCTTAGGAGAAAATGTCCAGTGTTGAATGAATTTCAGAGAGCACATGTTTTAAAGAAGAAGGAGCCTGAGAAATCGCTCCTTCATTTCACACTTAAGAAAAATTAAGATCCGGGCTTCTGGAAGGTCACTTGCCTGATTAGCAGCAAAGGCAAGACCAGGACCAGGTCTCCTGGATCTAAGTCCAAGGTGGGCTCTCTGGCTTCTCCAAAGACCGAAGGGCTATTAGACAAAAGGGATCAAGAAACTGACAACAGAAACACCACCAATGGACTCGGTGTTTTCATTTTACAAACAGAAAATGAATGCTTGGGATTTCATCTCCAGGAAAACATTTGCTTTTTAGAAATAGTTGTACTTGGCACTCTCTCTCCTCAGGGCTGCTGACAGTTGCAGTCAGTTATTATACTGTTGTGACTTGGAAGCTGATGCCCCCAAACAGATCAGAATTAGTAACATCGTGATTCAGGATTGTCTATTTTCCCTTCAGCTTGCTAATCTATGCTTCTTTTATAATTATTTTAAAAGGCACTATCTGATTTCCTGAGCACCGCCCCAGGTGTTCTCGGTGATAATGAATGGATAAACATATCATCCCGTGTCACGGAGCAGTTGTGACATTTTAGAAATATCTTCAGTTCAACTCTTCTAATTTCAACGTATGTTACACCCAAGGTTGCAGGCCTGTGTTTTTACTAAAGAGCTGAATGAGTCCCAGTAATTGCATGATTTACTTGTCTGCTCAAGTGAAAAGGTTTTGAAATGTAGTGAAATGGCACAGTCGTTTCCTGGTCTTTGCAAACCCTCCAATGTCAATTTTAATTAATGAACTGGAAAAATTATGTTTTTTCTTTTTTCTTTTCTTTTCTTTTTTAATTTCAGGGAATTGGTTCTCAGTCTCACCTCTTATTTTCCTCTAATTTGCATCTTCTGTCCTGAGGGATGTGTAGACTTTTGTCATTCCCACAGATATGTAGACAGGACATCACAAGCATGCTAAACCTCTGGTGAATGGCGGCTTGAAATGATCCTGGCCAACTAGAGTGCACGGTCTGATCGTCCGAACCAGGGGGCTGCAAATAACACTCCTGTTACACTGAGTGACTGAGGCTGATCCCCATACTTGCTAGGAATGGTGAGCCCTGCTTGCTTTAAAAAAGTTATCTGCCAACAGAATCTCATTTCCACATAGTCATTTTTGATTGATCTTAAAGTGGAATGCATCTGAACACTTTAATTTTTGTGCCTCTCTCTTTCTTTGACAACCCCCCCCCTTTGATTTCATCAAGTAGATAATGATTCTTTGCATGGATATTTAAAAGCAAGAAAGAAATTCACCACTTAGAGGAGCACTTTGCAATACAAATAATTTTTATTTTGTCATTTAGCAATTTTGCTAGCCTCAACATTTCTTAAAAGAAAGCAATTCTATACTGGTCATGGGAAAGAACCAGAACTAGCTAATGCTATCATTCCTGTTTTCTGGAAACAATTCTCAGTGTTTCTCCTATGTATAGACAAGTACCTTTTGCACAAATGTTTTTTAAACTCAAGTATCAGGTTTAACAATTAGAGACTTTGATGAACCAGATTTAAGCATCTAATAAATACAGTAGGAACAAACACTTAAAAGTCCAGACAGACTTCAGAGCGATAGTAAAACTCAGAGATTCATATATGTGTTTATGCTCCTTAAAGCCTTAGCTCTTTCCTAATCGAGAGGCAATCTTCTATTGTTTCCTTGGCAAAGCATTACTAAAAGGGACTGCCTGTGGTTCTAAAGTTAGGCTCCTACCGGGGAGAGAGGCCAAAAAGGAGGAGGCTGCTTGATACACAGCTTGTTTCTCCAAAATGAAGAAAAAAAACTAAATGGAATGTCTGGTTCTCTACCTGAATTCAAATGCTGCACTTATGACAGATTTCTGAGATCTACAAAACGCCACACCTGGCACACAGGTATTTTTTTTTGTCACTCCTGCCCAGGGCCAGAACTCGTCTTGAAAAAAATCCAATCCAAAACCACTCTTTTTCCTTCCCAGGGAAAAGTCCCTCCTGCACACATTCTCTTGCTCTCAAAAAGTTTGCCTACTTATTGAAATTAATAGATTTACTCTGCCAGCGTATTACAAATGAACAGCATCAGAGGAAGTTTTTGTTTATTACTGAAGGTGGTAAATGGACAGTGGACAGAGGCTGAAAGGGGAGGAGACACCCGAAGGAAAACCTAGTTTGTTGTTTTGGTGAATCATTTTGGAAATTATTTCAGTAGACAAAAATGCAGTAGGCATAAAAAGCCCAATCATAAAGAAAAGAAAGCAATTTATACATTCATACACATATATAGGCCTGTACATCAAAAGATGCTCTGAATCATTGGAACAATTGCTATCAGTCTCTTTAAAAATGACTACTTAGGAAAAAGAGATTGCATCTTTGGACTGTCATCCAAAGGGGGCTGAGGGAATAAGAAGGATAAAAGCCACAGGGCATTTGTTGTCTAAAAGTGGCATCGATTTTCAGGTTATCAGCCTAGTTCTAAAACTTATGCAAAAACCTAAAGTCAATTTCCTTATTATATTCCAACTGAAATTATCGCTGAAATTGTTGCCATGTTACTCCTGTCATGAAAACCATGTCTTCTTATGTAAGAGCTAAAACCCAATATAGATTGAATGTGTGTGTGTAGAAATGAAATTTGGATTTCACATGAATTTAACGATTCTGTGACCCCCTTCCCAAGAGGTCAAGTTATTTCTTATTCTTCATATGAGCAGTGTGCCTTTGCTCATCACTCTCACAGGGTCCAGGCTAAGTGAGGAAGGATAGCTGGTTTAGGTGTGGAGGTATTCTTTTGCATATATTGCCTATGTAAGCACCACATTATAGACAGAAATTATCTTTACTTTCCAACTTTGCATAATAAAATAAGCCATTAAATTAATACCATATAGAAAATACTGCTTGTCAGGCAAAGAAATGTACATTGCTTTCCAGAAAACCGGGGATATTACATTGCCAACGCCTGCATGAATAATACATGGGTTAATTCAGAAAAACACCATTTCATTATTTAAAAATGAATAAATTACAGACTTAGAATGATGACTAAATTTTCTTCTCCATCTTACTTTTGCTCAGCCCTCTACTTTAAAAACCAGAGTGAAAATATCATTCTAGCCACACAAATAAAACAAGCTGGCTCCTCAAAAAGTATTGCTTTCTGCCTTTACATTTCCCAAGCCCATAAAATGAAGACACTTCATTTTCTTGTTTTTTCTTGATCATATGAACTCCAGAAATTAAGAATCCATGTAAAAGGTTCTTCAAATTATCAATTTGAAACTGGTGAGCCTATGTTTTATTGTCTTGTGATGCTGTGATACAGCCTAACTAGATGAGCCCCCTTGGCAGGCAGGACTTTCTGTGTTTTAGTCTCGGTGCCTGGTAAAATATGTTCAAAGGAATAAATAAGCGGACTATAATTCTCATGTATGTTGATGCAGATTTCCTTCATTTTCTTTCAGAGACTTTGGTTTACTCAGAAGGCCTGTTAAAAATTGGTCCCATTTGGGGACTGATGAATGCATGGAAGAGAGAAAAGAAATGCTCCAGCAATAAGAAATTAATTTCGAGTTAAAATAAGTAAAACATCCTCATGCAGTGCATTTAGGCTGAGCATAAAGTGACAGCCAGCAGATTATTCTACCGATTTCTAATGCTGGAAATTCGGATGGCATTTACTAGCATAACCTTTCAACTCTGAGCACATCAATAGAGGCCGACAGTGGCTTGAAATATGATTCCTTGCAGATAGCATATCCTCATTCATCTGACTGTGCTGCTCTGTGCTCCACTGCACAAACAGCGTCTCACCCACTTCTGAGAGGACACTAATAAAAAAGGCATCAATTTTCAGCTCTAGTACTACTGTGATCTCTTTATATGTTCGACATCCAACATTAAATTAAAATGCTGTTATAAATCCTACTTTCTGAATCTGGAATGAGTGTTGGGTTTTTGTCGCATGAGATTGCAGCAAATCTTGTCAAAAGCAAGGAAGCACGTCTTGTTCACTCAGAATTAATGTTGTGGATGAAAGAAGGAGGTAAAAGGGGTTGAATATGGTGAACTGAGGGTGTCAGAGCCAGTGGGGACTGTAGCTTGAGGGTGCCAAACCAGGCAGGGTGTTTGCTG
Organism: Nyctereutes procyonoides; assembly: GCF_905146905.1. NCBI lineage: Eukaryota > Metazoa > Chordata > Mammalia > Carnivora > Canidae > Nyctereutes > Nyctereutes procyonoides. Next base: position 13,787,555 of record NW_026575145.1, read on the forward strand.
CTTTCAAGAAGTGGCTAATCAAGAATTGTAATTACCAACGACAAGCCGTGTGGCAGGAAGATTACTGATACACAGGCAGGCGTGCGCGCACACACACATCCATGTATACCAACAGAAAAACTGGAAGCATAAAAAATTGTCAATTATTCCTCTCCGGCAGAAAAAATATTTTGTAAACACCAGTGGTCCTGAGGAAGCCTCACCGGATTGCAACGAATTCTCGCAACAGAGGCTGCCACTGGGATGCAAAGCCCAAGAGCACAGGGCGACGCGTGACCTGGGCCTTGTGTCAGGATTACATAATTGTAAAGTAACCAGAGAAACCCCTCGAGTCCCTGGAGGGTGAGGAAACCACATTATTAAAAATGAAAGGGGTGGACTAAAAACAGTTTCAGAAGCTTTCCGTGTGAGGGAATCAAAACAAAACCAAAACCAAACCTTGCGAGGGAGAGAGCAACTGGCCAGCATTTCTCATTTTTCGCTAAAGATGGGAAAGCACTGTGGGGGAAGGTGAGGGGATTCTTCTACCCTTTCTGATAAAAAAGATCCTGCTAATCTAAGGTATCAGCAGGACCCCCCTGACCTCAAAGGTAATAATAAGGTTTCAACAAAGGTGTGGAGCACAGAGCCACTGTGTCCTGCTTGGCTCATTCATAATTATGGATGAAATAAAGAGGCGTGTTTGCCTATTTGAGAGGGTGGGGTGGGAAGAAAAGGGGGAAGAGGGAGCAGTTCAATATCTGGATCGAACAGAGGAACTTTTTCCCCAAAGGATCCTGCCGGGAGGAACCTTGACATGCACAAAGTCAGTAACGTCGACAAAGTTGCCCTGGTGAGAACGATAAGGTCACCCATGGGATTGCTGAGATTATCTCTGTCAAGCACTCGGACAGCATGCAGTCAAATGATGCATCATGCAGTCATTTTCGGGGGGAAAAATCAATTTCTTCACCAGGTCGCTATTTGCTTTTCAAAGTGCCCTTGTAGGCCTTCACCACCAAGCATTTATCAATTTAAATGTTGTAAATTGATAATGTGCCACTGGGCCTTGTACTGTTTCTGAATTATTTTGATACTTATATTTTCTCAATAGTCTCTAAACCCTCAGAGCTTCCACATTCAAAAGGGCATTTTTCTTTGTTACACCAAGAAGTGATGAACTTTTTATGATTAGTACAGGAGAAAAATGCAGACTTGCTGGGGAAAGAAAAAAACAACATACAAGCTGCTGAAAATTACACATTTTTCTTTTCCTTTCTTTTTTTATGTTGAGATGTGTTCACTTGAAAGCCTTTAAAGGGGGGGGGGTGTCACAAAGCAGTATGTGGAGGGCTCCATGTATTCGTTTATTCAAGGAACCCAAGTTATGTGAGAATTGCCTAAAATTAGAACACCAACCGAAAAAATGCTAACACGTGGCCCCATTATGATAAACCCTGTGCTGCGCTGAAATAATACCTTTTTTGTCTTTATATTCCAGCTCTCTAGGATGTGATGATACCAAACAAGAGTAATAACTTGTAGGGAAAGCTAATGTTTTCTTTTTTTTTCCACCCTACTAAAGCAATATATATATATCTTTTACAAGCATGGAAGCGAGAATATTAACCACCTACTAACCTCAACTTGATTTGCATTGAAAAATGTAGAACGGAAGAGTTGAGGGTGTACTTCGGAAAAGCAAAAGAAAGACATGGCAGTTGCAAAGCATCTTTAACCTCCAGTGATTTATTGGCCCTCAGCCAAGTTATCAGGGGAATCTAATTCTTCTTTATTATTCAAATAAACCACATTTGGCACCATGGTTCCCTTTCAGAATAGCTTCACAAATAGACTGAGCTCTGTCATTTATTTGACCTTGTACTTGTGTGCTGTAGCTGTAATTTTATTTGCCATTCTATATAACAAATGCAGCGAAATCTAAAATATGGAGAACAACAACAGGATGGGGAAAGGAGTTGGTGGTAAATATATCTGCATGGCTTAAAAAAAAAAGACTAAATTTAAAATAATCATTCACCCCTTTTCACCTTCACCTGTTATTAGCCCTTCTGTCCGCAACCACCCTTCCCCTTTCAGCAAGCTGCGTTGGAACCAGCCAATTTGTAAGCTTGTGTGCAGCTACCTTCTGGCTAGCTTATGACAACGAGGACATATCTTCCACTGGGATGGGGACTGGGTGAGAAGTGACTCAGGCAAGCTGGTACCGGAGGTAGTTGGTGGGGAGTTTAGGGAGCATCTCAAGAGAGTGGTTAGCTGGCTGCAGGGTATTTTCTAATGATATCACAGTGTAAAAATCTGTTAATTTCCCAGTTTGCTCTAGATCCTATTTTATTTTAAATAAGACCCTGTGTTAAATTGAAAACATTTTGCTGGTACAGGTGTGCATCAGAATCATCATCTCTCACCCCACTTTCAAGGAAAAATGTTTAAAAAAAATAGGAGTACTCTTTTATCCTCTGGTTAACTGAGACCCATGTCCTCTGCCTCTGGCAACTATAATGTTAAACTTCTCATTAGTATTTAAGAGAAAATGCAGGATTTGTGTATGGATGAGGGAAAGCTGATTTATAAAAGCACATAAACCATCAAACTGGTCAATGCTATTATAAGGCTTGGATGTTTAGAAAATCACTCAGAATGATTTTTGGAACACCAACATCTGAGGGGGAAAGAGTCTCCTGTCTGCTTGTGAGATCTGCAATACATTTGTTCATATTTGTTACATGGTCAACACAGCCTTGCTCTGCATATAAACTCCAATGGAAGCAAATAAGTATGTCATAATCTACAAACTAGCCCCTACAGAGATTGTATCTGAGATTTATTTTTATACTTCAGTCCCAGAAAATCTTTGCTTTCCTTAGGATGCGATGCTTTCCTGATTTTTTGATGAATAGCTGTATTTCTCTTTTTGCTTTGGTTACTGGGAAGCTCATAGCTAAATGTGAAGCTTTAATCAGACTATTTATACCCTTTCATAGAGCATCTATTGTGTTCTCCTGCTACATGGTAACAAATGACTTATTTTTGTCTTTTTTTCCCTTATACCCCACCTCTATTTTGCCATTATTTTTTATTATATGCATTTATGTAAACTAATTCCTTTGGTATAAGCTAACAAATGACTATTTCTCCAAATCCTATATCAAACTAGGACTTTAAAAAAATTATCATATAAAGTCTTTTGGATCCTTTGGTGATTATGCCCCTTATACCCTGGAAGAGATTTCATAAAATCTGGCTATGTACTATTCCTACACTTTCAGTGCTAGGGAATACACACTGTTACCTTTCTTCATTTTCATTTATGTTTAGTCTATGACAGCTACAGAGTAGAGTTTTTTTTAGCAGCTCTGAATGCTATCACCAGGTATAAGAAGACATTTAATCCCCACACAAACCAAACTCAGTATTGATATCTGGGGCTCTTTCTTTAAGTATAAGTCTCCACAGTGAGCAACTGGGAATTAGCTTTACCTAGGGAAGCAAGTCAACAGCGCATATTTCTATCACCTGAAAACACAGCTCGGATGTTGAGTTAAGTACGTTATCTCTGGCAAAGTCGAAAGGGCTGCTGAGGAGGTTCAAACATCATCACAGATCCCTTCATTCCCATCATCCTGACAATATGAAAATACTTCAGAGAGAATAGCCACCACACATATGCAATGGTCACCAGGAGCTGTTGCACTCAAGGGAGTGTAGGGGAGAAATGCACTCTGTGTCTACATTCACACTACAGAGCAGAGCCCAGAAGTATCTCTACTTAGTTTTCTCACAAGGCAAAATATAATCCTAATTCTTTCCTGAACGCAATCTACTTTAAAGCCACCATATTTATTTACATGTTGAAGGAAAATAAAACCAAGGAAGGGATATTTTGAGAGTTACAAACGCAGATATAATATGCTCTAATGAACTGACATGCTTGCGATATCCCTCAACAACTTCACAACTTCACTGGGTAAGTCTTTGATGATAGTTATGCTTTGTCTTTTTTTTTTTTAATTTTATTTATTTATTTACGAGACACACACACACACACACACACACACACACACACAGAAGTGGAGACACAGGCAGGGAGGAAGAAGCAGGCTCCGTGTAGGGAGCCCGAGGTGGGACTCGATCCCCGGTCTCCAGGATCACACCCCGGGCTGAAGGCGACGCTAAACCGCTGAGCCATGGGGGCTGCCTGCTTTGTCTTTATTTAATGAAACTATTTTAAAAAAGGGCCCGAGGGATCATAATTTCATAGACTCCTTATATCTGACTAGAATTTGATGGAATAACTTCTGAGCCAAAGTTGTGGGACACAGTGTTTGGTTTGCATTCAATTAAGGGTATGTGAGTGTGTGAGTGTGTGAGTGTGTGTGTGTGTGTGTGTGTGAAAGATAAAGTATGTACTTACTTGAATAACTTTGAGTATATTTTATATAGCATGTCACCCATGAGGACCCCATACCCCAACACTGAAGAAACATGAAAAGGGTTAAGTGTCAAGTACCCTACTAGGACTTCAAACCTTAACATTTACTGGGTTGGAAATCCCTTCCCAAAGTTTTGGCATAGATTAATTTATTCTCATTTTTTAGGCATTTCAAAATATACTGCACTCTTATCAGATTATTTTCACGTTAATTCGGAAGTATTCTTAAACTTTAGTTTTGAATGCTAAACACCTACGTCAGCATATGCAAACATCACTTTCCAATTACTTAGACTTCATCATTTCAGTTGCACAGTGCCTCCAGATGAAGACCTCTGTCTTGTACCTCACGACAGTTTCTACCTGCATGTTCCACCATTGCTGGCAACACTGAACACATCTACCACTGAGGGTACAGTGCCTGCTCCTGGGTAAGTCAAGATGCTGACTGCTGATATACACTTTAAAACTCATCACATAAAAATAGCAGGGAATGGCTGCACAGAAGGTGCCAGCTACTGTACCATGTCTACACAGCTGCTTTCTTCTGCAGAAACCTCAATTATTTTTCTCCGATTTTAGGAAAAGATTGACTTAATGTTACAGTAGAGAAGCAGTGAAATACACTGCTTTCAAGAAGAAACCAGCACAGGGTTAAAGCCAAATTTTTCTTGAACAGATGATATTTCAGATGGCCACACTATTCCAGATGCATCAATTTCCTTGAAAATCCAATCCATATATGTGCATATGCTGTGCTGGCAGGAGGACTGACTGAAATGGCCAAAACCCAAGAGCTAATATTCTTTTGGCCAGAATAATGCAATTATTATTTTCCTAGCTATCAGTCTAAGCATACAGAGCCATCTGTTATGCAAAGCAAACATACACATCTCAATTACAGAAAATGCAGTCGCCTTGACAGAATTTGGATTACACCACTAACCAGGGCTGTAAAATGTGTTTTGAGCTAGTATATAATGGATGCTTTTCAGGAGTTCCCTAATTAGCATTTACCTGCTTAAACTAATTATTCATCCTTCTTCTTCACTGGCTTATTAAACTTTGTTGGGTACTCTGCATAAAACAGATGAATATGGGCACTGCAGAACAACAAACAGTGGTGTTTCCAGTTCTGTACAGTTTGAAGGAACATAGTGGCACACCCATCTCAAAACTGGAGACTCTCAAAACTAGGTCCCAAACAGATTAAGACAAGGCTTAAAGCCTACTAAAGGCTATTACGAAACCAGAGATTTCAACAAGATGCAAGAATGCTAATAGTGAGTTAACAATAGCCTGGTTTGTAGAATTTGGTTTGCTAAAACCCACATAAAACAGAATTACTCTATAAACTATAGCCAATAGCTTGCATGTCCTTCAAGGAAGCGTTAACGGACCCTCGCTTGGATTCTCAACAGTAAATAATCAAATTTGGCAGCATTTCTCCTCCTCCTCCAACCCTCCTCAGATGCCAACTATCTTTCTTTATTATTTCCCAATGTCGTTCTTGATTTAGCTATTACCCAGCAAACTCACTAACAGCCAAAATGTTCCAGCCGTGCTGGATGCCTCCTTAGAGTGGTGCCAACTTTCAGAAGCAATGAGTCTGGGGTGGGTCTTGCTGAAGAAGAGAGAGAGACAAATCTTATCTCTATGTTTAGCTCCAAGGGGCAACTGGATGAGAAGTAGATTATCCAACTTGGCAGCTCATCACATACACACAAAATCCCTCCCACCGAGGCTGTGTATTCCTCATGCCAAACCACCAGATGAAAAGGGTCAAACTCCGCCAATCACCTGTGTGGGCACAAATATCCAGATGTTTAGTATTTTTACAGAAAAAAAAAAGCCCACATCTGGATAATTAGTGGAATTGCAAACTTTTCTTCAGGGGATGTTGGCATTCTAGAGATGCCGCCTGTGTCCCGGGATCTGAACCTAAGTAAAATTTGTGTGTTACAGGGAGGATATCAAGAACTAACCTCTAGGATTTTGTCCCCTGCCCCAGCTGCCTCCTGTCTTCTTTTCTCTCAACCTCAGACAGACACGTGCGAGAAATTAAACCGCACATCATGAAAGGCGATCTTATTTTATGAAATTGTCTTTCAGTGTTAGGAAGCATTTGCAAAGGCAGCAAAATATATCCTTGCTGGAACCCTCCCTGCAACACATTTTAATGGTCTCTTTCAGCATTTCTTGACTCCAAATGACTCCCTGTCATTGTGTCAGGTCCCAGGATAATGCAGGGTACTCTATAAACATCCAGTAATAGGACACAAGGGAAGCACTATTAGTGTGTCCCTCTCCTACCGGGCACAGAGGTTTCAAAGTTCAAAACAACTGAGGGAAGAAACTTCATTTGTTCTCAATAAATTAATAATGATCCTTGTGGGGTGGGGAAGGGGGGAACTAAAGTTTTTGAGCACAGGTTGATTCCGAACATTCTGAACGGACAGAATTTTCTCACTGACTTTGCGAGAAGAGCCAGGTAGGGACCATTAAAGAATAAATTTGATACTTCATGCTAAGCAGAATATCCGTTGAAGAAGGCAAAGTACGAGGCAGAAGGAGCCTTCACAATCACCGTCAAGAATCTAAATTGTTGTACTTACTTGTGAGAGGCCTAGGTAGATGGAGACGGTTTCGGAAATGTACAAAAATTTTCCTTCTTGATTTAGTGCAAATACAAAGCCATCCAGGGACTGCAGAAAAAAAATATATATTTAAGTTAAAAAAAACATGTGATGGAGATTTAATTAATAGGGCAGGTGACACAAAGCAACACCTACTGAATTTAAGACCCCTTTTTTCTTCACATCTAACAAACGCCCTAAGATGTTTCACCATTGCCCTGTATGGGAACAAACTCAAGGTCTGAATGAAGACTACAGGCTTTCCTTTATTTTGAGGCCTTCCTTATGTCTCTGTCATTTTGATCAAGATACATTATATTCATGTACAAAATTGGGTCGTGGTGATTTTACGAGCTGTTGCCTTTGTTTTTTTTTTTTTTTTTTTGAATTCAGTAGTTTAAAAGATTAAATCAGTCAGATTCTCCATTAAAGAGCTGAACAGAAATGGAAATTATAATGAAACAAGAGAAAAAAAAGGTCCGTATATGAAGAGCAAGTAAAATCACCACTTGAGCTACTGTGGACATCAATAATTTGCTAATTAATAAAGGATTATACCCTTCTCAGTACCACTGCCTATTGTGGTAGAACAAACAGGAAAAGTCAATACATTATGGGTGAATGATTATAGGCTGAAACCTTACAAAACTGTAATCCTTTTTTGCAAAATTCTGCTTAAGTTTTATTGTGATAGATCTAGATTCTATTAGAGTTCCTGAAATGGAAACAAAAGAAAGGGGGTGGGGAGAGAAGGAAGCTACGCATCATCTGTGACTCCTGAAACCTTTGTCTACTTTCCAAATGGAGGGTTGCATTGTCAGTTTGACGATCTGTGTAAATCATCATGGACTCCAAATGCAATATACCACTCAAAGGGAGAGTAAGTACATTTGTTTTAAATTCTTGCAATTCAAGTGCATTTTATACCCTCAATCCTCCTTGTCTTTTGTTTTGCTTTATTTATTTATCTTTAACTAGGTAGGTGGCAAAGTAATGCTTGTATGGGAAGAGAAGTTTCAAAGATTAGTGGTTTTTACAAAGGCTGCGAATTTGGAAAAAACAGGAAACCCAAACTGGGAACAAGGTATGTGGCAACACTAAATTAACGACATAATTTTTACACATGGAAAGGTGGAAGTAACATGTAAAATTCAGGTAGAAAAATGGACGGTCTCAAATCTCAGCAATCATTTCAGTTGCCTAAAATACTGAATCTTTTTTTGGAGCTCTAAACGTATATGTGAAATATACATATTTTCGTATTATATGTATGTAGGTACATGGAGGGGAATGTGTGTGTGTGTGTGTTTGTGTGTGTAGCATAACATTTGGATTCCATGCTTCCTGACCCATTTTCAGAATCCTACTGGTCAGAGACTGTGAGTAGCACCCAACCTCCTCTGATTAGGTGGGTTGCGAAAACACTTCAAAAGTCACATTACATGATTACATTACAAATTACATGATACACAAGCTTCCGGTCAGGACATCGTCCATTCATTAAGCAACATGTGCTAGGCAGTTTACACGTGTTATCTTGTAATTTTCACAAGTATCAACTGAAATAATTATGTTATTATTTACATTTTATATACAAGGAAATTGAAGCTTAGTGAAGGTAGGTGACATGCCTGACTCTAGTTAGTGATGGAGTTTGGGTTCCAAGTCTGATAGTCAGAATTAATGACAATACTGACTCCATTAAAAACAAAGGTTCTCTGATTGATATTAAATTAATATCAGCTTTTCAGCTTTTCTGAAGTGAAACTATACTAAGACGAGGCCTATGACTTAAATATCAGCACTTGATTTTGAACGGTTTGTTCAGATGACAAAATCCCACTGTTAGGAGACAGCCAGGAAGTGAGATGACAGGAGAGTCCACAAGTCCGTCCCATAAGAGGTCACCTTGTCACCTTGCTCCATAATCTCTCTCCTGGAATCAGCTATGGGACAGGGAAAAAAGGCTGTTCAGTGGACTCCTTCACTTTGATAACACTGACACCCACTCGGGAGCCTGGTGAGAGCCAATCCTCCAAGCTTGGGGTGTGGCACAGCGTTTGTAGAAGTTTGGGAAGGATCTTATTTCAACATGTCTTTACCTCACATAAGACATCTTCTGATGGCTCCCCCCCCCCTTATGAACCTTCTCCATGGACAGGTTTTCCACCCAACCCAATGGCCCTGCCCTGCCATACAATCATAGAGAACTGTGTGAGCCATCCTCTCGAACCTTAAAATGCTTCTGTTAGATCTGAGAGAGAGAGAGGAGACAGGAGAACTTTTCATGGGAACAGATGGCAGTTGAAAGGCTGACTGAGAGAAGAAAGGACCAATGAAACTGGCATAGATATAACCTCCCATAACTCCAAACCCTTTACAGGTGAGAAAACGGAGGCACAGAGATGTTGAATGGTTGGATTAGACCATACAGTCGGCTGGTGGCAGAGCTACGACTAAATCTGCTGTACCCCAATAATACTGTTAAAGTGTTGATGACATTGTATGGTCCTGACTGGCTTATCCAACTCTCAAATTTCAAACCAGTGGGCGATGTCTTATTTATCTTTATCTAGCAACAAGTGCTCAACCAAGACTTAGCAAATGCAGTTCTATCTCCAAGCTCAGTACTCCTTCCCCTGAGTCACATATGCTAGAATGACTAAGAGGGATGGAAATTATCTTCTGCAAAAGTCCTGGTCATGCAGCTATTAGAGTATTTGCAGATTCTGATGCCGCAGATGTCTGACAGAGTCTGAGATATCTCCTACCATTTGGAAGATCAGAGTTAGATTAGATTCTTTTGTAGTTCTCCAAAACATCTAGTGCGGGTCATTTGCCAGTCACACACATCCTTTATTTTCTCACTAAAAGGGATTGTGATTTTATAATGTTAGGTTCCTATCTCATGTATTTACTAAAAACGGTAGAGGATGTTTGGGCATCATAGCAAGGAAAAAAAAATTTCTGGAGGCTAAACATCTGATGCTATTAAGCAGCAGTGATCTAAGAACTGGCCAGTTTTGTTTGGCAAAGCAGAGGCTCTGACACATGTTCCAATTTCCTGGTGAGATTAAAATGAGTCTATGTCTACATGACACAAAGCATCCAGTCAATTCAATTAAAAATAACAGCCAATTTGGTGTGGGAAGAACACAACTAGTCAGATTAGTTGTTTGTCATCACAGATGCAAAATAAAACAAAAAACTAAACTAAACCAAAAAAAAAAAAAACCTGGTTAGCCATATTTTTTTTTACCTTTATATTTATCATGCCAATTATATCTACAGTGTGAGATGAATGTCCAAAACTCAGATGTGAGTACCTTTCAAATAAGGAAATGGGATATGAACCTGGTTCAGCAGCAGACTGGCAAGGTTGTTCTTCACACAGCTATTGCCTTCTGACTGAGGGACGTCCCTATCCATAGTTAGCTCTATTCTGCTGCTTAGAAAAGTTTTAAGAGTAGCACCAATATTGGTTTAATGTATGTGTCTTAGTCTTAAAAGGTGGCAGGTGGAAGGAAGCATTCAATCAGTTAATCTTGGGAACTAAATGTGATTAATCTGAAAGTTCTATGGAATTTTGAAAAATTCTGAATCAAGAAAGCTACTACATTCTGAGCTTTTTCAATCACTGCAGGCTACTTTTTAATTTTTTTAAAACTGCCCACTGTTTTCAACAGGCGCCAATTAAGATTCTGGGGTCAAAGGGTTAATTACATCTCCTTACTCACTATGTAGAATTTTCTGATTATTAACTAAGGTTGGATTAAGATGAAAAAGAACCTACACAAATGTTAATGCTAGTCCCTCCTTGAGAAGATTTATTATAAAGCCATGCTGAAATCTATCTGCTTTCCTCAAAGCAGATGGAGAACAAAATCTTAGAAGAAACAGTAAAACAGAGATTTTAAAGGCATGCTAGTATCTGATTTATCAAGACAGTTTTCTTATTACTAAAACCAGTTCTTAGCCATCCTGACAGGGCTGATAGGAGATTTCCTTTGTCACATCCTCGTAAGTCTATGAGGTACACATGCAGGAGGGAGGCTTGGAGTCAGGAGCTACAGCATCTCTGAATAATAATGCCTGTAATTATAATTTATATCCCCTGACATCAGTGTAACATATAAAGTGTAAGGCACAGTTTCTTAACCCGGAAAGCTGAGGGCCTCTAACAGAATTTGTCAAATGATGAGGTTATTTCCTTGCAGGGTATGAAACTAACTATAGCTTCATGATTGAAGGTATACTAATGTTTAATGCATTGTGCTAAATGGATTTATATTTGTCAAAGTAGTTTTGTCTCTGCTTCCCCCCCCCCAACATATTCCACCGCAGCCAAATCTCACAGAGTGAAATCTTACTCTGGTGCCCTTATTGGGGTAATTCTCATGTATATAACCATTCTGAGATTAGCAGTTCTTTCTTCCACATTCCAGTGCAGAAGAGAAAAAAAAATAAAAAAAAAATCACCCCAAACTCTTTTCCTATGACCTCACTCCAGTTAGAATGAAGAATTACCAGTAGGCTAGGTTATTTTAATGACAGATTATTTTAAACTAAGCCTTCACCATCTGTTCCACCCCCTAATTATGAATGCAAAAAGAACATATTTCACAATTACATCAGTAAAAAAGTAAGATACACGTGATTTAAATGCATGCATGTGCTCCATGTCCAATGCACCGTGCATCTGTGATGTTCTTCTAATTCAGGCTCAGGCTAGGCAGAAAATACCCATCCATGGTAGAGTGCAGTCTCTGACAGGCTCAACTTTCTCCCTAAACCCAGGCCTTTGCACTGTTATGACAAAATGCTGTTAGAGCAGGAACAGAACATGGATGTCAGCACAATGCAAGCTTGCAAGCCATTAGAGAAGAGTATTTTATAACTGCTAAGACATCTTTGCTGTTAATAAGGAGAGGCTGTATGAGCAAATTTCTTCTGCTCTCTGGGCGATGGGTCAGAACTGGAAACCAGGAGAGTCTGCTCTGGAATCATGCCTCCATCATCATGAAAGAAGTTGAGTGAGTAGGCAAAGCACAGAAGAAGCCTGGCCTGAGGAGTGAGGACAGGACTTCAATACCTATCTTTCCACTCTGTTTTGGCAGCAGATAAAAGAGTTAGAGAGAAAAAAATGTTTCTTAAATTTTTTTGGCCTTTAGATACAATAACACTTTGATAGAGCTCATTAAAATGCCATATTGCCCTCTGATTGCACTCAGGAGGTGATGCTATACTGCTCGCGCACACACATGTGGACTCCCAGCAACTTCAAGGAGCCTGGGACGATGCCCAGAAGTGCCCACATGTATCTGTTTATGGGGAAGAAAAGTTTCCCAAATTTTGTCTTTGCAATCTGAGTTGTAACAATCAAGCACTGTGCAGAAACAAAAGCTTTATTTTTAGAACTAGGAATCTAAGTCAAGTATATTTTCTCAAAGTGGATAAAAGCAGACATCAAAGGTTTGGGCTTTAACTCTTAGGAATCTTCCAGAGCTTTCTGGCTTCCGTGTCTCTTCCTTTGCCCCCTCCCCACCACCATGAGTCAGTAACATGAGAGGGTATAGCACAGGTTCATGTCATTATCATGTACCCAAAGCCACATGTTCTCCAATCACAACCAAATTAGATTCATTCAGTTGCATCTGAGCATTTGCCCACTAAAAAAGAATTCCAGAACAACAAACCTTGGTGCCTCAAAACACCTCTCCTAAGAGTTTCCTAAAACACATAAATCTAAACATCTTAGGTGAGAAAACAGTGCAGAGAGGCACAGACGGCCTCTCTTAGTTCTTAGAGGAGAGTTACCAGAATAAAAGGAGAGATGTTGAGCTAGTGAAATGTTAAAACATGAAAAGAACAAAGACATCTGCTTTCTGAGCAAGGAGATCAGGTTTTGCTTCTGCTCATTAAAATTCCATTTTGTGGAAGCTGTGTATCAAAGTGCTGACCTTTTTTCTCTGGGATGCTACTTCAAGCCTTACGTCCAGCCTTGAGGGATGTAGATTTCTTCATTTGAACGTCCACCAAATGGACAACAGAGTCTGGTGGAAAGACAGGGTGTAGCATGTGGTGGAATCACACGTGTGTGTCTCTGAGCCACCAGGGGCAGCACGTGGACCCCACATTATCTGTGGCTGGTCCTGGGAGATTGGGACTCCATGAGGCATAAGCGATAGGTGTCCATGTGCTGCTCACAAGCTCCTTTGCCTCAGGGAGAGGACTCCCACTACCTATTCTAAGGCACAGATACTCACTGGAACATTAAAACGTATCCTTTTTGTGTATGTGGTATATTAATTCACTGAAACATAGGCTCTTCAAAATCCAGGAGCTAATTCCTTATTGTGCATCTTTCCTTTTTAAGTCAGAATTGTCTTTTCAAGTTAAAGGAAGGATTCCCATGCCAGCAGGAGCAATATAAACATTACACTGCACTAGTCCTGAAAGGCTGAAAAATGTCACTGCTTTGCTGCAGGTACTCATGGAGCTTGGTCACACAGAGGGCTCCAGGAGTATTTCAAATTGCCTGCGTTACACAAAACAGTACAATGAATAGATAATAATTTTTTTCATTAATTTATTTATTTTTGGGGGGAAGGGCAGAGGGAAAGGGAGAGAGAGAGAGAGAATCCTCAAGCAGACTCCCTGCTGAATGAAGAGTCCAGGGCAGGGTTCAATCTAATGACCCTGAGATCACAACTTGAGCTGAAACCAAGAGTTAGGTGTTTAACCAACCATGCCACCCAGGTGCCCCTAGAAAGGTACTATTTAATCCTACTTTTCAGATAAGGAAACTAAGGCCCAGAGAAATTAAGCACACTGCTCAATGTCACACATCTGAGTATGGTAGATCTAAGAAAGAAGGATCCCTCTATTTCTTCCTGATGCTGAGACTACCTGCTGGGTACTTTAGTTGTTTCACACCCCATCGGAGCTGTTCAAACTCTGTGCCTCCTCCAGCATTTGTTTCCACATAAGCGATTCTCATGTTCCTACTGTTTAAGTGTGATGCATTCAGAAACTGACTGTTGACTCTGGGATGCTTACTCTGTTGACTGCTTACTATGCACTGGGCCCGAGCCACCTGAGGTTTCCCAAAGTGGAACAAGGACCCAACTCACAAGCTGCTTGCTCGCTCGCTTGCTTTCTGTCTGTCTGTCTTTATTTCTTTCTTTTTCTTTCTTTCAGATTTTATTTATTTATTCATGAGAGACAAAGAGAGAGAGAGGCAGAGACACAGGCAGAGGGAGAAGCAGACTCCCTGCGGTGAGCCCGATGTGGGACTTGATCCCAGGACCTTGGGATCCTGACTTGAGTCAAAGGCAGACGCTCAACCACTGACCCACCCAGATGTCCCACAAGATGCTTTCTTAAAGAAAAATAATCTGTGAGGTTCGAGACTAAGCAAATGAGCAGAGCTGGAAATCAACTTTATAAAACAAAAAACTGCAGAGCAAAGGCAGTTTCCAGCTTAGGATATACTCTGCACGAGTGGGGCTCCCTGCCTGAGATCACTAAGCTCCATACATGTAATATGCGGTTTTTCATATAGAAAAGGCATGGATTTCAGCTTTACTGAAGTAAATTGACCAACAAAATTGTGAGATATTTAAACTATCCATTGTGACGATTTGCTATACAAACACACGGGATTTCTCCCACCTAGGTAACTGATACAGCTATCACCTTGCACTTTTATATTTTTGGAACTTGTGAATGCATAGTCAAGAGACTGCTAGACCTTAAGGAAATTCTCTTGTGTTGGAGGAAGGGGCTAATGCCTAAAAGTAGAGAAGGGACCCCACAGTGAACAAAAAATTGCTAGGAGAACTACACCTCCTAACAGCAACAGCCAAGACAAGCCTTGAGCGCATATACCAGTGGGCCACAGGGTTGGCCAGGACAAGGAGCCCGTGTCCTGTCCCAATGTTTTTTATTGAGACTTAGGGCTTTTTTCTTCTCCCTCTGGCATATTATATGCTATTTTATGTAGAAGTATATTATTTTCTGTAAGATAACTTTACAGGAATTTATTTTACAGTCATGTTTGCTTGGAAGTACATCCTCGATAATAACTAGGTAGACTCCTATTGTTATTTTTCTTATGGCCGATTATGACTGAACCTGACTGTTTAACTGGGCAGTGGGTAACTTTAAAAAATAGGCTCCTTAAGAGAAAATAGTAAAAGCTTTGTACGTGTATTCCTGTAGGTAAGGAGTTTGTGTCAGGGGTAGTAACAGTGATTAAAGAACGCTATAATGAATTTAGCATATTAAAAGACCATTTAGAGACCTCAGATATTAATCTGATGCATTCATGTGAGTTTTATTTCAGAAAACATTTATTGGTATCTCTAGGGAAAAGGTATTAAAAACATTTGTACTGAAAGGAGCTTGGTTTTTACAAATACAGTTGCCATGGATTGAATTATATCCACCTAAAATTTGTATGTTGAAGCCCTAACTCTCAAGGTGACTATCTGGGGACTGGACTTTTAGGGGATAGAACTAAGATTCAATGAGGGCATAGGGGTGGGTTCCTAATCCAATAGGACTAACAGCCTTATAGGAAGAGGGAGAGAGAGCTACCTCTTTCTCTAAGGGATATACCTGGCAAGGACCATGAGAGGGCACAGCAAGGAGATGGCCATTTGCAAGCTACAAATAAAGTCCTTACCAGAATCTGACCATGCTGGCACCTCATCTTGGACTTCAAGCCTCTACAACTGTGAAAATATAAATGTCTGTTGCTTAACACCCAATCTATGTTTTTTGTTATGGTAGCCTGAGCTAAGATAGAAGTTTAGGAATTCTGGTTGGGGAAAACACGTGGGCCTTGAATATCTTTAGGGTTAACTTCAGGAAATCACTGTAGCTGGATTCTCTCTTTATTTATCATTCATATAATTAATAATTGATTTTTACTATAACCATATAAAGCTATAAATATGATGGACGGATAAGAGAAAGTAGTGTTTAGTTCCAGAAATTGACAATGCTTAGTATTGTTTTTGAAATCTTTTTCAAGTAATTGTACCTCTTCTAGGCCCTATGTTTACAATACTGAAATCTTTATATTGGTTTTCTGTGCATTTCAAATGCTTAGAGGCTACATTGCTTCATTGCCTTAGCTCCATACAAAGCAGAGACACACATTTAAGGTAAAATCAATTATTCTGATGCAGTTGAGAACCTGGTGCTGAATGATCTTGGGATAAACAATTGGGTTTACCAATTGCTATGGCTTTCAGTCGCTTTTCTTTTTTTTCACTGCTGTTGGCTACTGAGTCTTAGTGAGAAAGACCAGCATATATTGCTTGCCCACAGAGCTCTCATCTTATTCAGGGCTTCAAGAAAATGCTTCTGCTTTTATCCCCACATGCCTGTTTAACACACATGAAGCAAAGGAGATTGCTGTTTGCTAACATACTTGCATAAACACAAAGTTTAACGACTCATGTCCTAGAAGTTTTCTTCAGAGAATCTCTACATGATATCCTTCAAAGGAGAGCAGTTCAGCATGGGAAATTTGCTAGGTGTACATTAAATGACAGTCTAAGTGTGTGCAATTAAAAGCGGTATGCTTGGCTCTGGGTCCTGCCCTCTGCCGTGTCCAATTCAGGAACAAAATGAAAGAACCAGACCAGGGTATGAGGTTTTTGGTGCTGGGGATTTTGTGGGATAAACACATTAGCAAAGAAGGAAATTAAATTAAATGACATTGGAGTTGGCTTCCTCTTTCTGATCTACTACAATGACTATCATGACTGAAAAAGAATTCATAGCCATCACTGAGGAGTAACTGGCTATTTTACTATTTGAATTTGAGGATCAAATGATGCTTTAACCTAAATCTCTGAGATTTAATAGGAATCATGGGACTGAAGTTGTCTACAGAGAAGCGCAACTAACGGAAACAAAAAGATAAAGTGTAAAGTGACTACACTGAATATAAAATCAGCTATGTTAAGGTAATTTGAAGAAGGCAACGAATGTATCTGCCTGGGGAAACTACTGGGCTTACTGTCTCCATGCCTTTCTTACCCACCATCTGAGGCAGCAAAAATGACAGACCAGACTCAACTCTTTTCTGTTGAAGTTACTTGACTGGTAAGTCAATAATCACTGCGATTTTTTTCTTTTAAAATAGGTGTTCAAATTCGTCTGAAAAGCATTTGATATAGTTCTGTTTTGTCTTGCAGTTTTTACTAGAGTAATGTATGGTGGCGACAAACAGCAAATTAGATTCAATACAGAAACTCACTAAATGGGCAATTTTTCAGGAAAGGATGTGTTCTATTTATTTTGAGTTTCCTAGGTACTTAGAGATAAATATACTTTAAAGGTGCTCACATACACTTTTACAATTAACAAACAGGATGGACCATTTTATGGAGCTAAGAATGCCACCATATTAATTTCTCAGGGCAGAAGGAGGTGTCAAAAGTTTTTGCCCATACAATCTTTCCTTTCCCTCCTGTCCTAAAGTGCTATCACAACACAGGATCTTCCCCTTTCCTGGACTCTTCAGTGAAGTCAGATACCAGTAAGTGACATTCCAGACCTGCCAAAGAATGGGAGGGCCTTGATTTTCCACTTTTTCCTAGGCAGCACATACTGTTAGCCTGCTAGGCAGGTTTCACTTACTTAACTGTGCTTTTTGTCTTGAGCTATTCGGCACAGGGTACCATTGAACACTACAATCGACTTTAGCTATTGAGGCTGTATTACCTGACACACCTGAGGAATCACTAGAGCAAGTGTTTCCAGTGACTCGGGGCCCTGTGGTTTACTGAAGTTATATTATAGCCTATAAGGGATTCGCTCTAACAATAATCTAGGTTATGCATGATCTATTCAAATGCACTGATGTGCCAATTCACAGTAATTCCAAATGAAATTTGCAGTTGGCCGTATTGATAATTCATTCACTAGAAACCTTGAATCAATAGTCTCAGCCTAATTCTAATGTGCACAATGATCCATTTACCCACTCTTTTGACTTAAATAGCTAAAGATATGTTAGAACAAAAATAATTTGAAAATGGATGTATTCCACCATTCAATGCATTTGATGGATGACAGTCCATCTCTCAATGACTATTACACTTATTAAAATTCTATTTAGCCTACAGAATTTATAGTGGCCTCAATCAGATAGCCCTATAATATCTTCAGCCACAACTGTCACCTCCTACTTAGTCTCTCTCAACCTTCCATGTCAAAGGCATCCAAATTGCCAACAACAGTGGTATGAAGGGGCAAGCGTATTGATTAAATTCCAAGCCTAATTTTTCAGTTGGCCCTCTGCCTGGTTTCTTTTTAAGGTATGGATATGTGAATTAAAACTTATTTTCATTATTAAAATGGTATTTTTTCTTAGCTGTCTAGAAATCCCAAGACCACCAATTTCACAGGTAAGAAATTTTCCATCTATCACTGAATACACTCTATCACATAATAATATTTTTCATGAAGTCCCCAATAATTTAAGAACAATGAATCCTCATTAAAACTCTTCCTTAGACATATCTTAGAGTCTAAGTAAACATCAACTTCCCCATGAATGAGAGATGCCGGAAAAAAGTGAGAAGAAGTACAATATCACCTGGGATTACCTTAGAAATCATAGTGCACTGGTTCCGAATCAACAGCTTCTCCCCCACATCTAGGTACTCATTTCAGCCCCCTTTTCATTTTCTATCTCTCTTATTTCATTTTCCCTTCTTTTCCTTTCACCTACTGATTTGCATTCTGTATTCATCCATTTAGTGAAAGAAGTGCTGATGGTTGAGGGGATGGTGTGGTTGTGATGGTACATTTATGCTGTATTTCATGGCTCACGTTCCCAGAAATCCTGTTCTGAATGCATTTTTATGTGGAAACTACCCTGGAGGGTAAAACAGCCATGGATATGTTTACACACAGGTACACAGGACTCATGGATGTGTAATGATTACTAACAAATTTTGAAGATGAAGAATGGCTCCAAATTTGTGTAGGCTAGTGTAGATTTTGTGTGGTTCAATATTGGGGATGGATTCTTTTTGCCTCCAATGAGATTTGTTCATTCTAGTCTTGACCTTTTCTAACAAGTAAGATTTGTTTTATTGTCTTGCTTGGGGGCTTCTCCTTAGTAATAGGATGACCTACTTTAATTTCTACTTAAATGCTTCGCAGGCTGGAGAGGGAGTTCCCCTAAAGGATTGAGCCCCTAAAGATTCAAATTGGCCTCTGTGCCCTAATGGAAGACTTTAATCCCAAACCAAATAAAAAATATACTAAGGGTTTTACAAACACAACCTTAAGCTGTTATCATGTTCTGTATGTTCCTTCTATTCTTATTATAGGTAATCACACTTGCTTAAGACATTTGCTTCTCCTCTCTACCAGATTTTTATCCCTTTCCAGTTCCTTTCTGCCATAACAGGCCCCTTTCATGAAAATGTATAGCCAATATTATTTTGCCATTTCCTAAAAATCCCATCGACGTGGCCTAATGGCACACAGATGTGACCTACTAGGCAGGTCTGATCGGATATAGTTGGCCTCCCTAGTTTATCAACACCCTTAATTTCACTTGAGCTAATGAGACCAAGATAGTCTAATGGTGAATGATGGACATTATTGTCACTATTCTATAAATGCAGTGAGCCCAGCTCTTTTCCATAATCTCAGCAAGGTGTAAGTAACACACTCTTACAGGCAATGAATCAAAGAAACTCATTCCTTCACATATTTCCAAATGCAATTCTTCCGTATATTGGGCTCCCTTAACACACTGAATTACATGATTGCAATTAAAATTTCTAATAACATGATGGAATACAAAACATTCATGTTGAACAGTATTAAAAATCCTCATCTCAAAAGGCTTAGTACAGACAGAAAAATCCAGGGGGTCTGCCATGAGTCAGCTATGCCTGCTTCTTCAAGGCTGAATCTCTTGCTATGTAGGGACACGCAAAAGAGAACAGTGGGTGTAGCAGGTTATCCAGCAACTTTTTGAAGGAACCATATGACTAACAAACCCTTTTGTCATACTAGGCAGTGCGAATAGATTACACAAGAGCACATCTAGGCTTGACCACTCAGGTATAGAGAGGTGCCAAGCAGAAGTACCTAAGTGCCAGGTGACACGGGCTGAAAACATTAGGACCCTTCCCATCACTTTTCTGCAAAGGTCAGTGAACAACAGGACTGCTGACCTAGAAAGCAGCTGAAGTGATTTAAAGAGAACCAATCCTTTCACATCTCTCCCTAGAGTTTTTCCAGGGTGCTCTTTAAAAAAAAAGAGGGGATCTGAGTATCATCCAAGTCTTAGGTGGGACACCAGAAAGGTGGATATATCATCTATATCTATATCTATATCTATATCTATATCTATATCTATATCTATATCTATATCTATATCATCTATCTATATCTATATCTATATCTATATCTATATCTATATCTATATCTATAGAGAGATTCCTGGCCTTGGTAAGAGGTGTAAGAGAGGAGACTTCCAGAGTTAGAGAGTTTTCTAGAAACTCTCAAAGAAGAGGATTAAGGAATAAGAGATGCGTGAGGCAGATAGATGTCCTACTGCCAAGGCCATGGTGCCTTGATCATTGTTCAGGAATATGGTCTACAACTTTCACCAGGGAGACACCTGCCACAGCTCTTGAGAAATGCTCAGAGAGAAATGCTCCTGCTGCCAGAGGGCACAGTTCATGGCTCAAAGCCTGAGTACTATTCTAGGATATATGCATATGTGAGTACTGTTATACACCATGCTTATCAGTGACAACATTTATTCAGGCGGCCCCTGTTCTGGACCCTGGGACCCTGGGAGAAGGGCTTTATGTTGACTAATCCAGTTCAGTCCTCGCTTCCTAACTTTGATGTATGTACTACCACTATCCCCTTTTGAGATGAGGAAAATTGAGATCACAGGGTAAGCGGTAAAGCAGGAACTCAAATGCAGCCTGCTATACTACATAGTAACTCTGAGGACTTGGAGCATATTTTTTCATGGCAGAGATTCTTTGCTTTTTGGCATCAAATTGCTACCATTTGTTTCTCTATGCTGAGTTCCCTGAGGCAGAGGGCAGAGAGGTACCATGCTCAAGGTGATGTCCAAAGGAGACATGGGACAAGGAGATGGTTGGGCTGTCTTCTCTGATTGTGACCTCAGCCAACTGAGAGGTTGTGGCAGGACTTGACAGTCTGCCAGGTATGGTTTAAATCATACCTTGGTAGATTATAATCTATTGGGTACAGGTTGATTCCTAGGCAACTTTTCCCCTTTTGAC
This sequence comes from Nyctereutes procyonoides, assembly GCF_905146905.1. Taxonomy (NCBI): domain Eukaryota; kingdom Metazoa; phylum Chordata; class Mammalia; order Carnivora; family Canidae; genus Nyctereutes; species Nyctereutes procyonoides. The sequence goes on from NW_026575145.1 coordinate 13,808,935, forward strand.
CTCAATAATATACATTCAATAAAAACTATGGAGGCAGATATACAGGAAAGTAATTCTTCTATGCTCCAAAGGTATTGGAAACAGACATTTAACAGTCTCAGAAAAAAATCAGCTGTCTTTGAATTTTCTTTCAGACTAACATGTAATAGACTGGTAAAAAATTCTCCAAGAATTTGAAGCAAGAACGGGCAATGTTCTAGATATTGAAGCAGTGAAGGTAAGGATAGTAACATACTCTTATTAGTAAGTTTCTATTAAATATGCTAATATTGTAATGGTTTTACACCGATTCTGTATTGTTTCCACTGTTTTCTCTTAAAGTATACAGGGAAGCAGATGAAAATGGGTATGGACTAGTAAGGAGATGGTCCTTAGGCCTCCTCAAACTCAGTTTTTGTATTCCAGATGAGAACTGAGGCAGTAAGAGTACAGGAAGATTTGGAGGGAGGAGGAAAGTAGCATCTTTGTCCATCACATGCTTTGACTGCTAGCTATTTCATGTAAGTGCACAGCACTGGCCTGCTTGTTCACCAGAGTGGAGAAGGGGGGCCATGTCTGGGGTGGTAAGGAAAGAAAACAGAATATGCCTCATGCTGAAGTCTTGTATCCACTTAACAATTTTGCCTCAGTCTAGTTCTGTTTACCTTCAAATAACACCCATCCTCTGAGGTATGTGAGAGACTTCAAGGTGGCTGGCTGCCCCATGCTCAGCTAGCAGAGATCATGGTGTTTTAGGGAGTGTGTCCTGCTCTCTAGAGCCCTGCAAAAGCCCAACACATTCCTCTCATGGTGCGTGTGCGCATGTGTGTATATCTGTATGTGTGTGTATACCGTACTGCCCAATTCTTTTTTTTTAAGCCCTTTATTTTGGTTTTAATTTTGCATTTCTTTATGTAATCTATGTACTCTTCCAGTTCCCCTGGGAGCCTATAATGAGTTGCATCATTTCCAATTCTTCTTTTAAATGGGGCAACTGATGGACACAATAGTTTTAAGTTAAATGTCTGCAAATGGGAACCATCAACACTGAATTTTAGAATTCTATGTTAATTTTCCTTTTTATTCAGCACTGTTCAGATCTTATATAAATTCAGTTTTGGGGTTCACTGCTTTATAGGAGGAGGAATTTAGAGAGGGTTCAAAAGGGAGTTGAAAAAATGATAAAATGATGAGATAATTGAAACATAAGACTTTTACAGAATGGTTAAGTGGACTGGATTATTCAGCCCAGAGGAGCCCCAGGGGTGACTGAGCACATGCCAGCTTCCTCCGCAGGGGCTGGCAACCAGTCCTTCTGTTTCACAAAGGGCAAATGCAGTGAGCAGAATCTGGGTAGGAAAGGGAGAATTTCCCGACAGTGAAGATTATTAAGAACAAAAATGGGTGACTGAGGACAGCTGGATTGCCTCCTGATCTGACATTCTGGAAGGCCAGATATACACTGCTGAGAAGGACGGCTTAAGAATGACCCTGGTTGAACTCGGAGAGAAGGGAGTTGGAGGGAGAGTGGGAGGAAGGCAAACAGTAAATGATGCTCACTTTGTCTTCTAAGGTTGTTGGGAGAAAGCCAGGAAGAGTTTCTGACCAACAAAACTGGAATTTGAAGCCAAATACATATATACCTCTATACTAACTTCATTGGGACACTAAGAACACTGTTCAAGGTGAAAGTCCAGTGGGTGGCTGCTACAAAGGGCACTGTCTTCAAAGGGCTCTAAACTGCCTCCGTAAGATATTTATAATGCTATTATAAAGGGAAAGAAATTAACCTGCAGAGGAAAAAAAAGTAAACAAGTCCATTCCAGCGAGCGGGAAGATATACACATCCCCATAGGCATCCCTTTGGCTGGCAAGATGGAAACTACTGCAGATCTGACTTGAATCCAAGAAGCAACTCATGAAGGTTCATAGTCCCTCCAAGAAGGTAATGGAAGGCCTTATGCACCACACAAGAAAAAAACTTCTGGTGTTTGGACAGATGGCCCTTTTGTTAAAGGGATTTTCACAGGCGTTTTGGGGCTCATTGTCATATCACCCTAGAGGTGTTTGTGTTTTTCCCATTTCAGAGATGGACACATTGAGCCACTGAACACATCCTGTGCCATAAAAGGGAGTGAGCCAGTGTTCATGATCGTGTGTTCTGTGTATGAAGCTGAGAAATGTGTAACCTGTGTGCAATGATCAGTGACAGTTCAGATATCTTAATTATCTAACTATTTAAGAACCAGGTCTCTATCCAGCCCCAGCCTGTCACAGCATCAACTACTCTTGCCAATATTACAGCTTTAAGCAGCATTTACTCTGTTGGTGAACACAGCATGTGGTAAAATGATTTACCATCATGAATAAACACATATGCTTGCTTGGGTCCAAATCTTACAAGTGACAACCCATTTTCTGGCCCATGATGTAATGGACTAGAAACAAACTAAAAGGTACATAATTTACTATGTGCAAACAAATAACTCCCTTGTGGTAAGTGAACTTTTTGATATTAAGTGCTGCACTTAGAACTGCCAGTTACAGGTCATGCATCTTTATTCCTAGCACATGTGTATACATATACACGTATGTGCACAAACATACCCACATGCAACACACACACACACACACACACACACACACACACTAAATATACCCCAATGGTATTTCTTTGATGCCTTGAAACATAACTCAGGCTAGAGCTGGTTGATAATGGATGCCTAATACCATAAGGTATCTGGATGGTAAAAAAAATAAACACATTAAACAAAAGGTTAATAAAGAGATGCTACTCTAGGTGACAACAAAAAGAAGTGCCAATAGATCATTCCTGCTTTAAGAAAACACAAAAAGCCCACGTAACTCCTATGCCTCGTAGTGGCATCCTCTACCCTGCATGCTTCCCCCAATAGACAGACACGTCATTTTACTTTTAGTCTTGTTCTCATTTGATGTTTACATTTTATTTTCTCATTCCCTTTCCTGAATCCCCTGCTTCTAGTTTCCAGCATGGTGTTTACAGAGACCTTTACGAGAATCAGGGAGGTTGAAGAGACCCCATTTTTTCCCTTCTCTGTCCATTCTTTTTTTCTTCCCTCTTCCCAGAGCATAGATAAGTTTACCCAGAAAATAAAAAGCTAATACAACCTTTTGCTCATCAACAAAAGTATGTCTTGTTGTAGCCAGGAATAAGTTAATAAAACAGGGAAAAGGCTTAGTGGCTTAAAAATAGGCTCCTTGGGGTTATGGAGGAACAATGTTGTTTTTTCTTCCCAGCGTGCAAGGATTTAATTAAGTGATAACAGTCACCTTGGGGTGGCTGCACAAGGCAATAATATCTAGGTGAAGAAAAATGCTGAAGAGCGTTGAGTACAGTCAATTTATCTTCAGAGAAGGCAATAAATGAACAAAGCATAGGTATTGGGCTGATTGTTTTGCAATGTTTCCATTACTGATAAGCATCAAAAAAAGGGGGACAGATTTGGTATTTTCAGTTTCTGAAATGTATTAAATACAGAGAAAGGAAATGAAAAAATTGCTGTGAGGTCACATCCTCACATTCTAATTGCAAACAGTTTGGTAATTATTCAAGCTAAACATAGAACAAGGGGATTTTCCTGTTGACACAAAGGATGGGAATGCAGCTGAGTGGTGTATTTACAAGCAAACATACACAACTTGGAAATTTGTGTTCTGCCAAAAGGAAGGAAAGAAACAGAAAGGGGTCAGGGCAGAGAGAGGCTGTACTGGTGTTGGTCAGCCTCAAAAACATCAGCCCCTTTCAGGTCAAACTTTGGGGACACTGCAAAGTTTTAGGGAGCTGTCATGAGGTATGACATGATGAGTATCCTAAAAAACAAACAACCAAAGACCAACTCCAAGACAGTGACATCATCAGCCCTGCACAAAATTAAGAAATAACAGGAAGGTTAGAATAAAATAATCGAAAACTTGATCCCACAGAAAGTGTCAACAAAATCACACAGTATTCTGTGCTCGGAGACACAGCAGAAGCAGGGTTTCAATGAAGTGTATGGGAATACTTAATAGATAAAGTCGACAGGTCACTTTTCCTTAACGTCAGGTGTGAGGTTTGGTTGGGGAGGGGGGTGTAAAAAATGAGGAAGCTTTCATTTTTCCAGGAACAAGAGTAACAGCAACACAAAACCTCCTTCGGCACTGCTCCAGTCTCTCATGGGTGGATCTCAAAGCACCCTGCAAAATTAATTAATTCTAACACTGCCCCTGCTTGAAATAAGGAAAATGAGGCTCTGAGATTAAATGCAACTTGTCTAAGACCACTCAACCTGTTCGCCTCACAGTTTTGATCCCTAATTCCCACGCTCCTTGTCTGCTTAATTGCCTTCTTGGGAGACCCTCTCGCCTCCCTCTTAAGAGTTCAGGTTCATATCTCTTCAATTTCAGTGGTGATCGAAAAATCCTGCTCTCAACCCCAGCCCTCCACTCCCCCAGTTATGGTTCCAGACATTCTTCCTTCAGTGAAAAGTGGATCAGACAGGCCAGCAGGGCTGGGACCACTGTTTCCTGCTGGGTCAGCCAATGCATAGAGCAGTGTTGGGAATCTGCAAGAGGAAGCCAGGGATGGTTGGCAGGGGAGCGGGGTAGGGGGTGGGGCAGGGAGGAGGAAAGGTTTCTTCCCGTACACAATCTCTTTCCCCACCTTTCTCTACCCCTGACAGTCACTGTGCTTCCCGAAGTCCCCTCCCACTGTAGATTACACAAAGAATGAGAGTCAGCTAGATGATGCTGGAGAGGTTGCCAGCATAAGGAAAATAGTACCTTACTCAAGACCACATATAAAAAGATAAAATGTCACAGAAATTCTATCATCTTAAGTGAACTGATGACAGATTTATAAATTGCAGAATGCTGGGGTGGGTAAGGCTCAATGAGTTTTCCAAGAAAAAAATATTTCTTACAATTGTTATGAGTAGTAGGGCCATATTGTCCTAGGATTACAAGGGAACGGTCTCGCCACTGATGTTTCTCAAGTTACTAAGAGAGGAAAAACGGTCTTATTTTAAATAAGCCTTCCAGTGAGTAAAGACAGTATTTAGGAGAAATGGGAATCCATCCTTCTAGGTCTCCCCAGCTTTTCCAAATACTTGTCAGTGCTTTCTAATAATAAAAGTAAAAATAATTCTCATCGGTCCTATGTCAAGGTTTAGGTGACAGGTCCCTCTGTGATAGCAGAGTTTAATACGAGATGACTTGGGCTTTCCTGTTGACAGCTGTCCAAGACTGACTACTGTAAGAGCCAAACTGTTTAAGAAATTATTTACTCTTCTGTTCCAAGGAGATTTGTAAAATGCTGAATGCAGGGATGTTGAAGCTTTATTAGGTTCAGGTTGGGGCCCTTGTGGGCTACCAGCACAAAATAGCAGGGGGGAGGTGGTCTGATTCCAGCCATATGTCTCTGACCAAATGGAGATTCTGGAGATCCTTTCAATCTTACATGATTGCTTTTCTGGTGTGAGTACCTGTGTGTGTGTGTGTGTGTGTGTGTGTGTGTGTGTGTGTGTGTGTGTGGTGTCTTTAAGCAGCAGGTCTTTTCAGTACTTGGGGCTACAAGGCTTGCTTGGGCCATACTAGGGTCCTTAAGGAGAAACTGAATGGGATGAGGACAACCAATTAGCACCCATGACATTACATAATTACCTAAGAATTTCTTTGTTGATTGTCCAAAACAATACAGAAGACTCATTCATTCATTTCTTGGCGTTCAAATGAAAACTGGTACACACAGGTTTATGGCTCACAATGCCCTAACTTGAAATTAGGTCACAGAAGTTTCAAGCTTTGTTAATAGTCAGAAGCTATCTTAACTACCTGGTTGAGGCTGTCAGACCAGCTCAAGACTCCAGCTCCTAACTCAGACTGTCAAGGCAAGTAGTGCCTATGCACCATGAACCCTATACCCCTGGTTTTCCATCTTCTCTGGTGGCACTTCTCAAAAAAGTATTTCCCTAGGCACAGGCGTCATATCACTCTTCCTGTCTACTGCCAATGAGTACCTACTCTCTGGGTAGCAGTGGCTTCACAGTATAGAGTTCTGGGGACTGAGTAGAATATTGAGGACTTAGTGAATTAACTATTCCATCTGTCTAAAATGTCCCATGTATGTGATCACAGTTGGGTGTTCTTTTATGCTTCTCTCTCTCTCTCAGCTGCACTGCTTATTGAACATCATTACTGACACCCACGATGGTTCTCCCAATGTAAGACTTTGGGTTGATGGCCTCACTGGCATAAATATAGACTTAATGTTCAAAGAAGTTTTGGCTTGAATAGAAGGAAACTGCAATTCCAACTAATGGCCATTACTCTATGAACTAGCCATGTTCTCAAACAACTGGCCAAAGTTTATGACTGTGTTGAAACCTACATTTACCACTCTACTATTAATAATACCCCCTAGAAGCTTTCTATTTGAGCATGCCAAAGTAAAACACTGATTTGTTTAATTTGTATCTTCAAAAGGGAATTGATTGGAACATTGTAATGTGCCATAAATTAGGGCAGCTGCCATCAGTTAAATACACAAATGATTAAACAAAGAGTACCTAAATATTAAAGTAGGCAAAAATCTACTCATTTATGGATATTAAGCAAGCAGGAGAAATAAATTTCATTTATTTTAGCCATAGAAGATTAAATTTTCCTTGCAGGGGTACACACTGTCTGTGTGAGGGGGAAGATATGTACCATCATATTTACTCACTATTCCTGTCATATATATTAATTTCCAATTCATGCTCATTATGACCATGTGAAATAGTTCAAGGGCTTTCATTGTTTTTCATAATGTAGTCATACCACTGATGTATGAAAACAGCTCAGGAAAAATAGACTGGTAATTGGATAGACAGTTAGGAAAACGTACACCAATTTCTTTTTCAAATAGACGGGTAACTGAATTTTCTAGACATTGTGCAAGCAACACATACCCAATATCTTAGCCAAACCTTTGGCTCTATCTTTCAGTTGGAATTCTAATCCGCTACATTATTTCATTGGCAAAGATAGAAAAAACTGGATATATATTTTATTTACCACCAAATGTTATCTTTTACCATATCTGAAAATCAAATTTTAAAAGTATAATAGCAGGAACCCCAAAAGCAAAACAAAACAAAACAAAACCCAGCACATAAAATCACAATGAAAATCAGTTTCCAATTATACAACATCCAAAGCTTGCATTATAGTCTCAGTTTTATCCCTGGCACTTAGCCTTGAATCTCCCATTAGTGCTGATGGGAGCTGCATAGCTAAAGCCCATGCATCAAGTTGAGAAAACACTCCTCAGTATTAGTTCTGACTCCAGTGTTATAACACAAATCATGATAATTTTTCTGTATCTCTGCATTTCATTGGGAAAAAATATAATCTACATTCTATACAGTTATAAATTACACCTCTCTTCCTCCACTGTTTATGATTATTACCGTCTTCCATATAGAAAACAAAGATATTTTAAATAACATTTTAAACAAGAGTTTTTAATAATAATTGTAGTTGTGTTGAGCCTATTATTGAAGATTTTTAAAAATTACAAATAGGAATTTAAGATTATAATAATCTCAACAGAGGTGTGTCATTATATCCACTTTACATATTTATGAACCAAATCTATTTGTATCTTAAGATGTCACTATTGCCAAGGAACAAAAGCAGGCAGCTGAAGGTAAACACTCGGTCTGCTTGCCTCAGGTCTAATAACAAACTCTTATTCACACTAGTGGGAGTTAGTTCAGCTGCTTTAAGAATTTGTGTAATGAGTCCAAGGTCAGGAACCTGAGGCCCCAGGTAAGAGGTTTCACTGTTCTGTGGCCAAAGAGAGCATCCCTTACCCTGACAATTGGCCTGTGAATATAAACTCTCAGTCATGGGGGGGGTGGAACCAGCAGGGGAGTGTGGGTAGATCAGTACAAAACTGTCAATAATGATAGAAAAATAACCCCAATCTCTATGCCCTAAAGAAGCAGATTTTTTTGTGAATGAAAGCACACTTATTAATCAAACTAATAATAAGTAGAAAAATTTAAGGGGATTCCAAGAACCTTTCAATAGTGGCAAAATATATTCTTTTTTTAAAATGTGAAAGAGTAATTTATCTTCATCTTAGAAAGTTTAGAGCATGCAAAGAAGCAAAAATAGGGAAATACAAATTGCCCATAATCCAGAGATAAATTACATTAATGTTCTGGTGGACATGTTAATTAATTGACAAATTCATTAAATATTTATTAAGCAACTGTTTTGCTCAACTGACCTAGGCACTAGATACTGAAAATAGTGATGAACTAGACAGATGTAGCCTGTTTTTCCATGAAACATAGAGTACAGCTATAGTTTTAAAAGACATGCACCATATTATTCTACTGTACAGATTATTATAGAAGTGATTCAACAAAAAGGTTTGCCAGATTTGCATCTGCTCTGTGCCTAGAACAGCAGTCACACTGAAATGTCCTTTTCATTGCTTGTGGACACTAAACTTTATACTAGTCTTTAGTCAAATAAATTTTGAGCCCTTCTATAAAGGCATTATCCCTAAGGACACTGTGCTATCAGGATAGTGAAAGGAGAGATTTCAAAATTTCAAAACTGAGATTCCCATCCAGATTTCTTGTAATAAATGTGTAAGTGCTAATTTTCATGATAATACATATATACACACTTATACTTTCCATTATAATATTTGAGTAAATACTATACTTGGCTTTGCCTATTCTATCAAAAAGGCTTACATGGTATCTCTCTATAAAGACAGATCAAATGGGAAGAATGTTTTGCTCTATTTTAGTTTTTTTCTTTTTTAGTCTTTGAATCCTCTGAGAATAATAGCCAGTTCTATTACTACTATTCCTTGCTAATATGTTCATCTTACAAGCATTCTGTCCCATGGCTCTGAAAAAATCACAGTACCTGTTCTGGAAAGAGGACTTCTCTAAAGCAAAGGTAGCCACTACCTTTGGGCAGGATCCCTTGCCCTGCCACACCCATAAGAGCCTCTGCTTGGAGTATGTTAGGGAGTTCACATTCTGGCACTCACAACATCTTTACAGAGAACACACTATGTGGTCATGGTGGAAACCCTAGACAACTTCTATTTATTTTTGTTTTGTTTTGTTTTGTTTTCAGAAAGAAAGAAAAATGGCCCAGGTTCCTAGGAAAGAAGAAATGAAATCACCACATGGAGGTTTACAAATAAGGAATTTACAGAAGATTCCTACTATGCGTATACAGGGGGCAACAGACACATTCTCATTACGTACTATTGTGAACTTGTTACCTGAAAAAAGACAGGTAAGTCGTAGCTTGGAAATACTTGTCTACTCGAAACTGTATTCTAGTCACACTCCTGACTTCTTCGTATGTTTCTACAGTACCCAACTCCTAGTGATTGTGTTATTGAAGGGATTTGGCCAGAAAAGCCTGACTCTTCCAATATAAAGAAATATATTGTTTATCATTTTCACTATGGGCTCCAGGACAGTACACAAATTGGGCCCATTCTGTTAACTGTTTCTTTAGTGGTCACTTTGGCTGAGGCTTCCAGCAGGCCATGATTCACATACAGAAAAAAGCACTGACATAAGCTGTATTTTCAATTGCTCTGTAAAACGGTAAGTGCCACACACATCAGAAATTTGCAAGTATTCTTATTAATTGGGCTACACTGACCAATAATAGTTAAGAGGCAGGCCATAAATCCCCCCTTAGATTTTATATTAGATTATGACATTAAGTAAAATGTAATAAACAAAGGTTCTTATCATGATATCTAGCTGACTAAACAAAATGGCAAATACATTTGGTAATCTTTTTAAGGAAACTAGTATTATTGTTTGAAAGAATAATACACACTCTTATTTGGGGCAGAATATCATGCAAAATTTATTTAAGAAAAAAAGAGTCTCTTTAATTCATTCATAAGTATTGGTTTCAAAAAATACTGCATGAACTCCTACTGAAGGTCAAAGCAAAATTATTTAAGAATGTGAACCAGTGTTTTGCATTCTTGTTAAACCTTAATCAGAGATGGTAGGACTTCAGATTTATGTAAATATACATACATACACACACGTTATATATATGTAAACGCCTATAACTTGCTTTTGAACCCAACAACACATCTTGAATATCTTGGCATGTCAGCACATGTTTATCACGTTTTTTCCTAAGTATTATAATATACCTTAATGCATTTAGCTATTTCCCTAGTTGAAGGAAGTTTCAAAATTTGGGGCAATTACAAATAATACACCAATAGAATCTGTTTAACTTTTCTGTAATGTAGAATTCTTAAAAAAATGGAATTACTTGACCAATCCTATGAGATGTTGTCAAATTGTCTTTTTCCCCTCAAATTATTTACAAGAAGGTGGTAGAACCATGCAGTTTCATCAATAGTAAATGAGAGTTACTTTTCTCACATTCTCACCAATATTTGATATCATCAGTCTTTTCAATATTGGTCAATATTAGCAAAAACTTTCAGTCATCTTCCATATCGATTGATCATCTATATTTATTTGGTGATGTTCTCATTCATATCCTTTAACTATGTTCTAATGGGATGTTGATCTTCATGAATTGTTGGATCTCTTCATATAGTTTGAATATTGATCCTTTGTTTTATGTGTTATGTGTATTTTCTATCAGCCTACAATTTGTCTTTTTACTTTTTTGTGGTATCTTTCATTGTATGTAATTTAGATTACTTAAGTAATCACCTCTGTCAGTCTTTTATGACTCCTGGGTTTCTTTCCTTAGGAAGCCCTTCTCCACTGTGACAAAATACAAATTTTTTTATAGTTTTTCCAGTACTTACAATTATCTTCATCATGCTTAGTTGTTTAACTCTGAAATTAAAGAATTAAGGAATGCTGTTGACTGCATTTCTGAGGTTCTACATGAAAACATGTCCTTTGTACAACTGAATATCTTTTTTAAAAAAAAGATTTTATTTATTTATTCACACGAGACACACACAGAGAGAGAGAGAGAGAGGCAGAGACATAGGCAGAGGGAGGAGAAGCAGGCTCCATGCAGGGAGCCGATGTGGGACTCGATTCCAGGACACTGGGATCATGCCCTGAGTTGAAGGCAGATGCTCAACCACTGAGCCACCCAAAGGTCCCTGTACAACAGAATTTCTTAAATAACTCGATATCATTTTTAAAGTTGATTTTAAAGCATAAGCATGATTCTCTAGGACTACGAAGCAATAAAATGTGGGAGTCAGCTTAGACCAGGAAAGCCTATTTCTTCTTCTCCTAATGCAGAATGATCAGATCTTAGTTTACTACTCTGTTTTTAGGAAGGAAGGTTTTGCTATAATGCGGCAACATAATTTTTCAAAGAGAAGTGAGAGAATAATACCTACTTTTATATATTATTCTCAGAACTGTCAGTAGTAGGGACTAAAGGCTCATATGCAATTATTTCATTTTTCTTAGATTTCTGCTTACTAAGCAGTTGAACAGAAAGAGATTTTCTAGAGTCAGAGAGGCCTGAGTTCAAATCCTGGGTTCAGGCACTTTATTTTCTCTGAATTTCAGATTTTGTTTTTTGTTTTTGTTTTTTGTTTTCGTCTTCATATCCTTCTTCTTCTTCTTCTTCTTCTTCTTCTTCTTCTTCTTCTTCTTCTTCTTCTTCTTCTTCTTTTTCTTCTTCTTCTTCTTCTTATTTTTGTAGGACAGAGCTAATAGTTATTTTCACAGGATTAAGTGAAGTGACAGAGGCAAATTGCCCAGCACAGTCCGCCACAGTGCAAGATATATGCTCCATCTCCTGTCCACTAATGCTCCCCAAACTTGTATCCCAGCAGCTCAGAGAGAAATGGATCAGAGGCTAAACATTTTTCTAGAAGGCAAAGAATGCTCAACCTGTAGTTAAGAGTAAAGTTTGGCTACAGCTGGGCCACAGGCTAGGAAGAGGCTAAAGAAAGAAGAAATTGGGACTGGCTCAGAGGTTTTCTTTAAAAAAGAACCGGACACTTAAAAAAGATCAAAAGATTGGAAGTTCAGTAATGGAGTGGGCTTACTTTACTGTGATTTTCTTTTTTATTTGTCCTTTAATCTTGGAGTTTTGGTCTTAAGGAGCTGAATTTTACTCATGATTGGTATTGGCCAATACACAAATTCCCAACAATCCCAAGTGCTGACAAAGATGAAGAGCAATGCTATTAGTGGAAATACAAAGTGGTATAGCCACTTTGGGAAACAGTTTGACAGTTTCTTAGAAAGTTAGACTCACATTTACCTTACGATTCCAAAATCCTACTCCTGGGTATTCACCCTAGAGAAATGAAAACCTACATTCACACAAAAGTGTGCACATAGATGTTCATAGCAATTCTATTCACCACTGCCAAAAAATGGCATCAAGCCAAATGCCCTTCAATAGGTGGTATTGGCCACCCAGGAATGCCTGGGTGGCCCAGTGGTTGGGCATCTGCCTTCAGTTCAGGTTGTAGTCCTGGGGTCGAGTCCATATCGGGCTCCCCGCAGGAAGACTGCTTCTCCCTCTGCCTATGTCTGCCTTTCTCCATGTGTCATGAATAAATAAATAAAATCTTAAGAAAAATGGATACATGGATAAACAAACCATTGTACAGCTATCCAGTGGAATAATACTTAGCAATGAAAGCAATGGATTACTGATACGAATATTAAGCGCATTCTGGTGAAAGAAGCAAATCTCAAAAGGCTACAGACTGTATGAGACTCCATTTATAGGACACACTCCTAAAGACAGAAACACAGTGAAGGTGAACAAATCAGCGGTTGCCACGGTTTGGAGGAAGAGGAGGGTGTGACACAAAGGGATGGTAAGGAAAAACCCAGGAGTTTTTTGGGGTGATGGTACTTTTTTGTATCCAGATTGTGGTGGTAGTTACATGAATTTCAACATGTGCAAAAATGTGTAAAACACATACAAGAGGATTCAGTTTCACCGTGTTGATTTTAAAAATAATTTTTTAAAGAGAGTGAGAACCTCTTTAACCTCTAAAACAACCTATTTAAGACTCATACTTCTTTTGATGGGATGGAATGAGTTCCACTACATACAGAATGGCCTTAGACCAGCACCTTCATACTTCCAACTAAAAGGTAGTCTTTCTCAAGTGCCTTCACATGTGTGAAAGAATAACAAAACACAGAAACAAAAAGAACTCTCTTCTGTTTGTGCTTTTCTGGAGCCAGTTTTAATCATCTGTGAGTTAGCATCACCGCTTTTCTATGCAGAGAATTTTCCCTGTGTTTCCCAAGCATTCTGCAAGTAAACCACATACAGTCCCTCACCCTACTCTGATCTCTGCCTTATTCTTGGGAGCTACTGAACATCAGATCACCAGTAGCTAGCTGGCTCCCAGAGCCTTTGCTCTTGTAGCAACAGCTCAGTTACTACTATGATATAACCTTTCCTTCCCCTTTACTCCCATTCCCTATTTTTTTGGAACAAGTTGTCTTTAACCCTTGGACCCAATTTGAAGGCAATGGAAATAATTAAGACTGACATTTCTAGGGTTAAACGTCAAGTAGGAGAAAGAGCTGAAGAAGGAAATTCCCCAGCTTCTTAGTAATGAAAAGCTGAGGGTATACCTTCTGTGGCTGTCTGTGAGATGCTTTCACATCCATGTGTCAAGGGTTTTTCAAACTGACAACTTGCAAATTTGAAATACAAAAATGCCCAAAGCGATATTTTAGTGGCTCAGGGAAACTCTTGTATGGGAAAAAGAATTCTAAAGTGAAACGTCTCTTGAAATCACACAGGGCCTGACCACGATACTCTAATTATGCTAATTGCTTCAATGCCCTTGCTTTATTTATGCTGAGCAGCTAAGATAAATAAAGGAAAATTGCTTTGGATCTAACTGTATTCATATCAGAATGCAAACTAGCCTGTGTTTGTTATGTGATTGCTGATCTGTTTACACTAAATTCTGCAGGTAATTGCAGTTTTGATTGCACATTTATTTCTAGCTGCACAGGTCCCAGGACTAGGTCTGTCTGTTTTTATAATTAAACCGTTTTGTAATATCTAAACTCACTAAAGAGCAAAATGATGCTTTAAGAATTTACATATTTTATGCATTAAATATAATACTTTGGTGAGCGGTGACAAAAAGGAAAAAAAGTATGTTTACCACCAAAAAAATTGGACAGCATGTTCTGGATTTGAAGAAATTTGAGACATCTGTTCCAAGGCCTGTTCACCGAATGGGACAGATGCCTGGCGCATCCCTGTAATCTGTTCTTCAACACATAGTTTTTGAACTTTCAGTTGCAACTTTCGTATTAGTAAAATATGTTCAGAGAACATGCTGCCCACTTGGTGATTCCTAAGACAATGGAACAGTATTTTATGCCCAATGTAGTCATTGTGTTCTCCGTCCCTTGGCCGAGAGCAGAAACTTTATAGAGCTGACTTTGTCATTGTTTTCTGTTTTAGACCAGTCTACTGGGGATGTTCACTATGGTCACTGATCTTAGCTAAAAATCAGTTTTGATTACAGTTTCCTTTGGATTTTACCCGGTTAACACATACTTAGGGGGAAAAAAAACAAAATACACATATATAGAAAAGCAAATGCAAGTCTTTCTCCTCTTTTGGAGGCCCATTACTTTAACATCACAAAGGAAAAGGAAGTGATAATGTCACCACTACAAATGTAGGATGGTGTCACCTTTGCATTGTTTCTTCATCCATCATCAAATTCTGAAATCGTCATTTAGCCTGCCCTACTTAATGGAAAGGTTAATATCAATCTATAAAGACTAGCCTGCAAAGCTTCTTAACCTAGATTCTGCTCATGAAATATCTCCTATTATGAGATTATTTTGTCTAAAATACCCCTGAGGCATGTTCTCAATAAATATAGAGTCCTAGCACCCTGAAGGCATCTCTGGCTTTCTTCCTTCCAAGATAAAGGAAGTTAGGGAAATGGTAAGACACTCAAAGCACCTAGGGTTAGCTAAGCTACCATGAAGAAACTCTGATTTTCTTAACACCAGCAGATGATTCTCATGATACCATAGTGTTGGAGACATGGCCATTAAAAGATCTCCAGAGACTTCCATCACTTAAAAAGTACATTAAACCGCGATATAAAAGTGTTCATATTTTACTTTGTGTCGCTGTACTGGTCTAGGTGGAAGTGTGAGGCAGCAGTGGGCACAACAAGAGATCTAAAGTCAGACAGCTCTGCGTTTGAATGTAGGATGCCTCAGTGTCAGCTATGCGACCTTGGAAAAGCTAAAAGTGCTCACATTCTTTAGCACCCTTACAAGGCTGCTGTGAGAAGGAAAATGATACAACATGTGACCACTATTCAGTAAGGCACATGGCACTCAGAAATTACCAGTTGGTGTTGTTGTTGCTACATTAGAAGTTTAAAACCCTGACCGGTGCTCTAGGGATACCAATCACCACATGCGATCTGTGGTGGGTGTTTGTTAAACCGTTACAGGACACACGGACGTTGTAACCTACCATCTCCCTTGCTGGTCCACTAAGCAAATGCAACTTTCCCACAGCTTCATCCAGCGGCCACTGGGAAGAGGCTTGGATCAGAGGCATATTTGCTGACAGAAGCATGAAAGATTTCTCAGAGGCCTTACTTTGAAAAAGAAGTTTGGTCTACTGGGCATCCTCCAGATTTGCAGACACATTAGGTCTACTCCCTTCTCTCTGTCAAGTCCTTACTTGATCATAGCCTCTTGTTGCATTTGTCAACCTCTGCATAATGATTTATTAATGTTCCTACATTTCCCACTAGACTGCGAGTGACCTTAAGGCAGGGGTGGAGTCTTATTCTTCTTTTCATCCCTACAGCATAGCATCTCACATTCCCTTGAAGGGAAAAAAAAATATTGAAGACAACTTGAGGGCTAAAAAAAAGAGAGGCATTGTTTATTAATAAAAAAGTGTAGTAGAATTTAGAGCCAGGATGTTAGCTTTCTTTTATTGAGGAAAAGATGAAGATCTCTGGATTCCTTGTAGTTTCTATTGAAAGAACCACAGCCCCTATTTTTTTTGCCACCCTCTGGCAGGCAGATCAGGACCTGGGATCTGAAAGTGCCTTAAGACCCAGCATTGTTCAAAGGGAAGTGCTATACACTTGTCCAGCTAAAACTACAATCCCCACATTCCAAAGCCAAGTTCTCCTTGGTCTTCTCTAGCTACCTCTTGGAAACCAGTTAATAAATTAATGGGAAAGCAGAATTCTGTGAATCCATCCTCTCCATGTCATACATAAATCCTGATTTTCACATGAGATGTGACCACGCATTTATTATCTCAATGCACTTATTCAAATTTTTCCAGTTTTTAGTGCCTCACAGGAGGTGTGTGTGTACATATAAACTCATGTGCAGAAAGAAATGGTCCTTTCTCCAGAGGCAATCACAAGTCTGAGTAAAATGACCACTTTTTTGAGAGAAAGAGATAACGTCTTGACTTATCTTGGTATAGGGATCCATCAGAGCTAGGGCATCAACACGCAAATCGTAGGGTGGCACTGGGCAGCAATTTCTTCCTCTGATACTAAGTCTGGATATGACCTCTCACTTTGATGGATTTGACAAGGTAGGTGGTTGCAGGTTACAGGCACAGCTAGAAAGGGAGTCAGATTCCACACCTTGCCCACCGGGGGAGTACCTGGAATACAGGTACTACCAAATGAAAGGACTCATGCCCTAAGTATTTGCCTCAGCTGTTAGCAGGGATGGGAGTAAAGAGGAGAAAAGTCATGAGTGGGGAAGAGGGAATGCTAACAGCTGGAAGCCTGGAGGTGGGTCAGGGAGCTTCCTCCTTATCTCCACATATAATCAGAAAGGCATTGCTAAATTGAGCCTGAGTATTAAAGTCATGGAGCCTCATCTGAAGGAAAACTATGGGATCTACTTTTTTTGCAATAGGGGCTCAACACTCACGGGATGAATGGAAGGCATAGAAGGACCTCACTTTCACTACAAAAATGAATGTACATTAGTTGATGTCAAATGGATAACTTCATCAGCACAATGAGGACTGAAGGGCTAGGAAGCCCAGTGAGGTTTTCAGAGTCTGGCCTTCATGATATGCTGCCTTGGTTACTTTTCTTCATCCTGAACTGTGCCTCACTCTGCCAAGATGAAATTCTGACCTGTATCCCTAGGTGAGAGGTACTAAATTACTGAGCCTCTGAAATGAAGTTATTTCCTACACTGCATTTGCAGGATGCCTTAATATATAGTCACTAAACTACTAGTTTGATTTTTTTCCCCTGATCTCATTGCTACCTCTCCATATATTGAACCCCAGGAGAACCCTATTCACCGATCCCCCATGACTAACAAGCTGTTTAATTCACCAATGATTTCCTTCATTACTTCACAGGATCAGCCTAGAAGAGCTATAGAAGCCATATGAGTACACATATTAAAACATCTTTTACACAGGCAACACTATACTGTAGTTATAGCCATGCTCTATTTCAATTACATTGAAAAATTTGCCCAATAAGTTGGTTTTCCCTTAAAAGAAAAAAAGGGTTGCAGAATCTGTGTAACATAAATGATCCTTTATGGGAAAATGGAAAGAGGAAAATTTCATAGGGTTCTCTTTTTAATTATATAAATAACTTCAGTATATTGCGAGTTTCTCTATTGCTAATTCCTGCCCCCAGACCGTTAGTACTTTCAAATCCAGTTTAAGTACAAGTGAAAGGAAATCATTTACACCTAATTTACACCCAACTCAAGAGTGAGGAAACACATTCCAGATACCCCAGTTGGGTTTTAAGTCTGGAGTACCGGTGCTGAAATGACGAGTATTCATAATTCAGATTATGAAAATTATGTCAAACTGTTTGTCATTCATTGATAATTATTTCAATCCTTTGTAATCTTTTCAGATTTTTCTCTTTGTTTCATTTCACCTTGCTCTTTTTCCCTTTCTTTTATTTTTTCCAACTTGCCTGTCTCTCCGTTTCATCTTTGTCTCTTCTCATTTCTTTTCGTCATGGTTTATTTCCCCATTTATTCTTTTATAATCTCTCATTTCCCCCCTCTCACTATTAGTTATCTTGGTCTGGTAGATGAAAATGAAACAAAACAAACAGATGGCTCTAGACTCCTAAATCTTACTCCCACTTCCAAAGTTATCTTAAAAACTTAGGTATATGTATGTGCTAATGGTCAATAATTTAGTTAAAAGTTTTTAGAGGAAAACCTATTAGTTGGCTTCACATTAGTTGGCTTCACATGTCCTGTAACTTGAAGACATTGTAAAGCTTCTCCCTTCTGAAGATGGATAGCTGCCTGTCCCTAGACTTAGGAAAGTCACAAAAGTGACAGGGTCAGTTCTTCTTGGGATAACTCAGTGACACAGCATACAGAATAAAATTCACAGAAAGAAATGAATTGAAGCTTCACTTTCTCTCTAGAGCCTTGCACTGTACTCTGACACTCCAGGAAATAGGAACTAAATTGAAACAAGCTAAACTTTTACCTTCTGGTTGCAGAGGTATATAACTAAGAATTTTTAATTTGTCTTAAAAACTCCTCCTTACCTAAAATAAAATTAATTCTCAAGATATGAGAATAGAATAAGGTCCATCCAACTGTAACTAAATAAGGCCCATCCAAATGTATATGGTATGGTGATTCTATGGACTTGATTATGATTACTCCATATAGTATTGTACTTGCTTAGTTTGTTTTCTTTGTGTGTTTTTTTTTAAAGATTTAATTTATCTATTTGAGATAGAGAGATAGAGATAGAATGAGCAGTGGGGAGGAGTAAAGGGAGAGAGGGAGAGAGAGAGAGAGAGAGAGAGAGAGAAGCAGATTCCCTGCTGAGCAGGAAGCCCGATGTTGATGTTGGGCTCAATCCCAGGACCTGGAGATCATGACTTGGGCCAAAGGTGGATGTTGAACCAACTGAGTCACTCAGGTGCCCCCTTGCTTAACTGTTTCCACGCTAAGTTGCAAAATTAGAAAACATCCATGTTTTCAACTCCTGATTACATCATCTTCGAGAGTCTGATGATCCTTTAAAAAAGATGACTGAATGACTCAAACTTTAATATTAGGACAAAATTAGGATATTGATCCCACCCTCGGAACTTTTCTCCTATATTATAAATATTATATCTAGTACAAAAACAGTTACTATGCTTTTTTACGAGTAGTCAGCCATCCAATACTCAGATAATGTTATGAGTTGAACTGTATCCTCCTCAAATTCACATATTGAAGTCCCAACACTATTACTTTGAAATTGACTTTATTCAAAAATAGGATTGTTGTACGTGATTAAGTTAAGATGAAGTTATTGGTTAGGCCATAATCCAATATGACCAGTATCCCTATAAAAAGGAGAAATGTAGACACAGACACACACACATACAGGAAGAATGCCATGTGAACATGAAGTCAGAGAATGTGGTGATGCATCCACAAACAAAAGAACACTAAAGATCACTGCAAACCACCAGAAACTAGGAGAGGCTTAGAACAGACACTCTCTCACATCCCTCAGAAGGCTCTAAACCCTCACAAAACCTTGATCTCAGACTTCTAGCCTCTGAACTTAGAACGTTTCTGTCATTTAAGCCTTCCAGTTTGTAGTACCTTTTTTTTTTTTTTTTTTTTTTTTTTTAGAAACAGAGAGAAGGAGCGAAAATCCCCAGCAGGCTCCATGCCCAGTGCAGAGCCCAATATGAGGCTTCATCATACAATCTTGAAATCATGACCTGAACTAAAATCAAGAGATGGATGCCCAACTGACTGAGCCACCCAGGTGATACCAGTTTGTAGTACTTTTTAAAGGCAGCCCTACCGAACTAATAGAGATTTCATATTCCTCATAAAGGATGAATGATAATACATCAGGGAAGAACCATGAGCTTTGGGGCCATGCGACTGGGTTTGAAGCTAGATTCTGCTTATTATAGATTAAATGGGTCAAGTAATTTTTTGCATGTCAATTTCTTTTTCTGTAAAATGGAGAGAGATATTGGTATGTACTTTATTAGGTTGTTATGAATATTAATATCTAGCCAATTCTGGAGTGCCTACTATATATATGTGTGTGTGTGTGTGTGTGTGTGTGTGTGTGTGTGTGTGTGGAATAGGGTGGTGAACAAAACAGATCTTGTTCCTGCCCTCATGGAGTTCAGAGTTTAGTAGGAGGGGACAGAAAAAACAGTTACACAAATACATATGCATTAAAACTCATGTTAAGTGTTATGAAGGAAAGGAATAGGGTGTAACTGTAGAGTTTTAAGGGGTGTTGGAGAGGACAGTGCCTTCATGGTCAGACAAAGCCTTTCTGAGAAAGTGACATTTAAGTTGAGACGTCATTGATAAGAAGGTGCAAAACATGAGGGGATGAACTACATCAAATTCCCAGGATTCTACTCGAACCAGAGTAGGTATTTGATTAAAGACAGTTACAATTGTTATTGGCCACTATATATCTCATACTAGAATCTCTTGTGTGGGGACATAAGAACATCCATTCGCCTGGCATTCAAGGTCCTCCAGGACCTTTCTTTCTATCCTATTTCTCTTGTCCACCGTGTAGGTCTGTTCTGGCTCTGGCCCTACAAGGTGGGCCCATCTTGAATCGAAGGCAGGCACTGATCTTTCTTCTTCTACAGCAAGAATTTAGTTCCTTGGTTGGTCTTCCTGTGGCCAGGGTCTTTTTATAATATCCCTCCAAGATATGACACCAGATCCAAATTCAATTACTACTCTCTGTAACCTCCAAGATTTTTAATCCCCATGCCTTGAGCCCTGCCATCTTCTCTTTCAACCCTCATCACATATCATCCTCACACCAGTCTATCCAGATCCATTCAGGGAGTACTTCTGATCTTGAATAGGACTCTTCTCCCTCCGCCGGGTCACTAAGACACTGGATCTATACCATAAAAGTACTTCAGCCTGCCTCGACTTACTGTATTTGTCTGATCTCTCCTACTGGATTATAAAGAACTCTGAAGACAGAGTCTTTGTCTAACTATCTCGAGGGCTGAAAGGAATGTGGGGTGGTTCATAACATGGCTAGAGCTTAACTGCCACTTGGTTCATGGACATTCTAAGAAGGTAGCAGAGTTAAGAAAGACATACCAGACATAAATAGTAAACATGAGTCTTACATATTTCCCCATCACATACAGATATAAAACATTCAGATAAGAAATAAGAAAGGAGCACGTGCCAATTAGCATCTTTCATTTCTCCCACAGAACAAACACTTCATTCACTGTTTATTTCGGCCAATGCAAAACATGCATGTGGGAAAATTATTTTCCTTCACTTTCTTAACATACATAGTGGTGATGGATATAAGTAAAGGGTAGAACGGGATACATACAGTAAAAATAGCTGATGTTCTGTTTTCATTCAGTTTTGCTATAAAAGACAATTAATGTACATTCTAAAATGTGCTCTTCTGGGCCTGAATGTCTTTGTCTGGAAAATGGGGGTACTATTTCCTACCTTGATCTTTTTTCCAAGAGCATAAGATGAATTTGTTATGCCCTCCTCAGTGGATAGCGAGAGTTAAGAGTAGAGGTGTTTTTATTATCTTGCTATAATAAAGAGAAGGTTGTATCAAACTATTCCTGCTATGCCGCTACAGTTATTTGGAGAGGAACATTTCTCACCCACAGGGATGCAACTACATGACTGCATCAAATTGAAGGTGAACCCTGCAAGGTGGCTAAGGCACTTCAAATAACATAGGCCATCAGGAGAAGACATTTTTTTTTTAAGACAAGAAAAAAGGATTCTGATCCAGTATTTATAATTACATTTACTGGTTATCTGAAATATGATATTTCATCCCCTGAAATGATTTCACATGTCACATCAATTTCTAAAGAAAGTCTCCTCTCAATAATTTTGTCTGCCCATACATTTATGGATTTTTACCACAAGGCTATGTCAAATACGAGCACTTAATTCAGAGCAAACACTATGTGCGTGTGTGTTTTTAAAGGCTTCTAAACCATATTAAATTTTCATTCATATAGGTACACAGAGACACATATTAAATAAACCCTCTACAAGAAGAACCCGGCTAGCAATGCAGCAAGAGATTTCCAAAGGGCCGAATTTATTACAAATTAATCAAATAGGTAAGATGGATCATAATGGATATTCCAGCCAATGTAAACCGAGAGAGAGAAAAAAAGCACCAGCAGCAAGTCAAGAGCCAAATGTTTCTGTTTTGATTTATTTAGCATTTCCGAGATGTTTCTTCTATGGGGAACAATATGCAAGGCATTGGAAATTCAGAAGGCACATCTTTTGTGTACCATAAAAATGTGCTGCTAACCTACAATACCCTTATAGAAATACAATTCAATAAGAAACTCAGTTGGGAAGATGTCTCAATAGAACAACATGAAAAAAATGGTCAATACCAGAATGATTTACTTTACTTTTACAAGGGATTTTGATGCCACGAATAGAAATGCCTTTGGAACTTATAAAATCCAGATAAACAGAGAGCCACAGTTTTAATTCTTACACAACTCTAATGTGCCTTTTTTTTTTTTTTAAAGCAGATCATCTCTCTAAATCGTCACTTCTATCAGCCTATCGCCCGTGCAGTGTTAGAGCACTCAGCCCTGAGGGCAAAGATAAGTCTTCACCATTGTCACATGCAGCACACACATATTCAGACATATCATGCTGAATGGGAATACAGTACTTTGTAGAAGCAGAACTGATTCCTGCAGAATATCCTGAGATACTTATCAAGCTGTTAAAGGAGACATCAGTCTTTTGTCTGTATTGCCCTTGACACATCCTCAAGGAAAGTATCTGGAAATTCTTTGTCTTCTGAAGAACCCTTGGACCTCTTAGGTCTAATGTAGGTTAAGTGCTCCACAGATCTCCCTAGAATAGAAAAGCACCTTGGAAATGATAGTCTGGCTCACTAGATACACATATAATCCAAGTGCTAATTCTGAAGATCCTGTTATTTGAAGAGGCGGCAGCAAACTGCCGAAGCTTTAGACAAAATTGGCCTTGGATGGGGAAAAAAGCTGGAATTCTACCCTAAAATTTATCAGAGACAACAACCTCTAAAAACCCAACAAGGGTAAAACGTATAAAGGTGAATTACCACATCATCATCCAATTATCATGGCTTGTTCTGTCAAGGGTAAATGACTATCTCGCGGCATTCGGTGTTGGCTTACTGATTGGTGTGTGCAGTACCCAGCGGCCCCCGCCTTGCCCCCCAACTCGGGAGGTGTGTGGACCATTTCATTATACCCTGGCGGCTGTATGTGCATCACCCTGCCCATTCTGGAGGCATCAAGTGAAAACGGATACATTATTGGAGATTACTGGGCATTGCCGAAAAAAGAATTGTGCTATCCGCACCCCCCAACACCAAAAACACAGAAAAAAATCACCGTGTTTAACTGTTGTCATAATTGAAACTCGATTCAATTCACAAACTTGAAATGGCACTTATCCCTTCCTCGTCTTTCCTGCCCGTTTCATTCTCCACGAAGTCATCTGATAGAACTTTACACAAATCTCTTGCGGATAAACATTTCCAGTTTCACTTTTTTTCTTCCCACAGATAAATCACAGTAAATGCAGAATTCTTTTTACTTCATCACAGATTTAAAGAAACAAAACAAACCTCCCTCAGCAGATTAAACAAAACAACCAAACTCAGACAGCAAAGAGGCACGCACAGCATCTGAGATTAATGGACCCACATTTCATCTCAAAGTGCTTTCTTGGCATAAACAATACATAAGGGTCACCTTATCCACCACTGAAGTGTAGCCCCCTCTGAGGCACAGAAACTATATAACAGAAGAAGCACTCAGTCATTCTTGAGGGCAAGGGAAGGCGACCTTTTTACCATCCTGGTAGCTTGGAGTTTCAACCCTGATCCAATCTCCTACACTCCTTCGACAGGTTGAAGATAGAACAAAACAACTAGACTGGAGCCCCTCTTTGGGTTCAGCGGATTGATCCGACCAACTAATTTAACCAGAAGTAGCGGAAAGATGCTGGAAGGAGAGACAAGGCCATTGGTGAGTCCTCAGAGCTGACTGGGGCACCCCCACTTTTCTCCTTCCCAATTAGTCTCGATACAACTGAGGTACAGTGAAACCCTGTACTGGTGGAAAGACTGGCCCCTAACTTAGACACGACTATCCCAAGAAAGCAACTGTTGAGCTTGGTGGAGCCACTTTGGGTCACTGCAGAGGGGAATATGAGCATGATTTAGACTCTGACATAAGTGTGGGTGTTATTTCAAAATGTACAGTCGGCCAAAGGGAGTGACTTGAAGAACACAGATGTATATTGTACCCATGAGGAAGATATGCTATGGGAACATCCTTAAGTTATCATTTTCTAGGTACTTAGGTTTCAAGTACCTTGTATCTCACTTTATCCACCAACAACCTTACAATGCCTGTATTTGTACTCTTATTTCCGTTTTACACATGAACACAATGGGGTTTGGAGAATTCAGTGTCCTGTGTTACATCACCAGTGGGTGGGAGAGCCTGAATTAGAACCATATGGTTCTGACCTCAAATTCCATGCCAGCTCCATTCCACCATTCAACCCTGTGGGTGAAGTCTGGGGCAGCTGGCAGGACTTGGATTGCTTCCTGGGCCTCTGGAAGGTAGGCTGCAGATGGCTGTGAGGGAAATGAGCACATAAGCATGGCAGAGACCCAGGAGAGTGATGAGGGGAGCTGAAGGAAGCTGGGGAACAAGAGAAGAGAAGAAAAAGTAGAAACAAAGCTCAGAGAAGGCCTGAGAGTTCCGGGATGGCAGGCTGGGGCAGTGAGGCCAAGAAGGATCCAAAGGGACATGAGCACAAAAGGAAAGTAAAACCAAAGTACATCAAATCTGTTGGGATGAGGCTGGTTAAAGACTTGACTGGAGTCATGAGGGAGATGCAGGAGTTAGCTAGAGAGGTGAAGAAGCTGCACCAAGGAGCAGTGATTCCAGGTTGAGGGAATTTAATTTTTAGCAAAGACATGATGACACAGAACAAAATCCTTGATATCTGTGTATACCCGTGGGTGTGAGTGGAAAGGGTAAAAGGATGTAGCATAGAGTGAGGATGCCCTGTGAGTATCTCAAAGCTCTCTTGCCTTCCAGTGTCAGACTTGGAGTGTTGGCTTGAACTCAAATGCCTGAGACGATGAGGGCTCAGTAGGTCAGGCCTGAGAGTCACCTTGATGCACGCTTACACAAGCACCCCCGTCCTAATATCAAATTCAATTATTCACCCTGAAATTGAAAATCCTTCTTACCCTTCCCATCAACTAATGTACTGAATCCTGTTCCCCTGTGATTTATCTTCCCTCTGGCCGTTTACCCCCAGGGCCTCTGCATCCATTTATGAACAACCCAGTGGAAAACCTCCCAGCACAACGAGGCTGTTCAGCTGCCCACACTGCCTGCATCCTCTCAGCATGTGTACGCTGAATATACAGTGAACTTAATTGGGACTTGATATGTGATTTTGTGAAAGCATTCTTCAGCCATTTCATTTATTACTCTCCAAGTGAGTGATAGCATCTTTTGCCATCAGTCAAGAGTTGTTTCATCTGGTTTCACTTTATGGTCTCTGGCACATGGTGGATGTTCTACAGCTGCCTGGGGCTGGGAGGAGAGCGTTGAACTGGCTTGGGGGTTAGTGTGCTGGGGAGGGCCGAGGGTTGGGAATTAGATATGTTCCATACATTACACATTTACTGAGGACCTATTGTGTGCTCAATGCTGCACTATGTGCTGGGAATGGGAAGGTCAATGAAAAACAGCATCTCTGTATAACATTAACAGGTGCTCACAGTAAGGCCTGGCGGTGGGCACTAGATGGAACAATGCGTAAAGAGATCATGGTGATATGGTGTGGTAAACGTGGAAAGGAGCCTAAGCCCTTGGTGCCATAGGGCATGATAGAAGTGCAAAGAAGGGATGATGAGCTAATAGGGCAGGATCCAAAAGCTGTCAGGGAACTTTTACTAAATGAAATAATAGGTCTGAATTAAACCTTGAAGGAAAAGCTTTATAGGTAAAGAAAAAGGGGGGTGAGGGAAGGGCATCCCTGGAAGATAAAACAATCTGAGCCAAGGACCAGAAACATGAAATAGCGAGATATCCATGGGAAACTCTGCCCACAGCTCCCTTAACTATCATACTGGCAGGCAATTCCCTCAAACTCTGGCCTTCCATAACTCTAGCATATAGTAAAGGTCTAATGACATAATTCACATGAAAGTCATGCTATAAACTGTAAAGCACCATGCAAAAGTAATATATTTTAAGACTGTCATTTCAATAGTCTTTTGGCAAATTGGAAATAGACTTGAGGGGAATCTTTGGGAATTGAGCTGAGGCTTTTTGCTAGGGGTTGTTGACCTGTGTTTTTAGGACAAGTTGGGAGGAACCCATAAGAAATCCCATTAAGATGAGCAAAATATAATTACTTGATTTATAAGTTGGCCAATATCATAAACATTAGCATGTTTGTGTTAACTCTCTCAAAATCACTAGGGGGTTTTCAGTGAGCACAGGACATCAATAACGAATACCTAATCCAAGAAGCCACAGCGGTTCCTCCATCAACAGTGTCAGAATTGTTTAATATTTATTCACTACCTCTTTTACATTCAATACAGTCCATTCTCCTGCCTTGGTAGATGGTAAATTAAATAATTCCATGCTGGGAGACTAAGACTGGGTACAGAATATGGGGGATGAGTTGAGAGAATGAAGAAATTTTTTCCCCTAGCAGTTGACCACTTTGCCTATGCCACCTTCTCTTTGCTGAAGCAGCTTCGGCAGCTAGGCAGAGAAGAAGCAATTAGAAAATTCTGTGGTAATTCTCCAGAAGAATTCTTAGTTTAATCAAAATGATCAGAACCACCACCATAATTTTTAACTAATGTGATTACGAGCTCACTAGATACTGAGATGCATTCTATGGGCTTTGCACGTACATCCATACAATAAACACAATAATTTTAGGAGGTGCTTATTATCGTTAGCCCTGCTTTAAGGATAAGGCAAAGAGGCTCAGATAGGTTTTATAACTTGCCCAAGGATTCTCCCCACAGCAGAAAGAACTGAGTTGCTATAATCTATTCCATGGTATGTAGTTTCATTGGGGAAATGGGTAGGAGACAGGACACCTTGCATTCAGTAAATGGTAAAAGAATGCAAACAGACTAAGGAATGGATACCTCTCTCCTTTTTAAATCCAAAAGGCTCCTTTTAAAACCCCCTTGAAAGGAAAGAGGAAATATTTAAGTGAAAGATTTTCCAAGCCTCTCAATATCTACCTCACTTAATGATATTACATGTAGTACTAGAGGAAAGTTAAACACACAGGCCCTGGGAAGATTGTGTCAAAACCAACTTTGTCACCGACAGCTATGGTAAGGCGTATAACCCTGGGTAAGGGTACTTGGCCTTAGGTTTCTCATTGTAAAATGGGCTTGATAAATACCTACTTAGCAAGTTAGTGGAGATACTATGCAGAGGTTAGTGTGTGTGTGTATATTGTATCATGCCTCATAGAAAGTGTTAAAAAGAGGTAGTTACAGTCATTATATAACTTTTTTTTATATTTAGCACATGGTTATGCATCTATGTCAGTTATTAAACAAGAACAATCTCGATGCGCTATACCAGTGTTTGAGGACATGTGAATAAAATACTGTTAATAAATAGAATCAAAAGCTGTTTAAAAACAGGAAAAAAAGATAGTAGGGGCATAAGGGGGATAGGAGGCAATCCATGAAGAGCCCTAACCCTGGAAAAGTTCCTAGAAGTTGCACTTATCAGCATTGGTAAGAACAAGAGAACAAACCAAAAGATATGACTATATGTTCCTCAGAAAGGGCCATTGGGCCAGAAGAATGGCCCAATGCAAGGATCAGCAAACTTTTCTGTAAAGGGCAAATAGTACTTATTTTAGGCTTTGTGAGCCACGTGATCTGCTCAAGTACTCCCCACCAGTGTTGTGGTATGTAAAACGCTCAGGTGAATGGGAATGGCTTCATTCCAAAATATTTATTTGCAAAAACCAGGTGGCAGGCTGGATCTGGCTGGTAGGGGCTGTAAATTATTGTTCCTTGATCCAACAGAACTCCCATTAATAACTGCTACTGGTAAGAGTTTTAGTACCAAGGTCTAGGAATGATTTTATATACATACATGCATATATACGTATGTGTATATGTATGCAAATATGCCCTTTTAGAATAATCCTTATAATAATGCCATTCTGATTCATTTTCATTCCTTATATTTCCCTGAGTGGAAGGAATGGGAAGAAGTTATAGCCAGAGTGCAGGAAATTGTACACAAATGGGATATGACCCAGGGGTATGTGGTGGGCATGGCATAGCCCTCCTGTGTGTGTGTGTGTATGTGTGCACGTGCATGTGCACACACACACCTGCAGAAACACACACACACACAAAAGTGACAGCTGAAAAAATATAAGAATAATAAGAACAATCTAGTGTACCAGAACTAAACTAAAAATGAAGAGATCAGGGTCTTTGTCAATGTGACCTTGGGCAAGTCAAGATCTTTGCTTTATTTCATCTGCATAAAATGGAATTAGACTAAATAGGAAGTCACTTTTAGCTCTAAACATCTATGATTCTAAAATATTGTATGAAAAGATATAACTGTAGGGCACTTAATATATTCTACAGTATTTTCTACTGATGATTTAGGAAAGTGAATTGAGTCAACTAGAACTGTCATGATTTTAATTGGATTAAAAATGACTTTAATGGGTAATTCATCCAGTAGTTTATAATAATCATATAATTAAATAATCACAGGTATGTCAGTTCAGTCTTAAAGGTTCTTATGATAGAGTGGCAAGTTTTCAGAATAAGGCACAATAAGATCTTTTAGTCACTTGACAGAGCTTTATTTCATGTTATATTTTCAAATATAATTGATTAAATTTTGTGGAACTTTCTTAATGAGGTTAGGTAAAGTAACTTATTTTTAACTTCTCAGGAGATTTGGTTTCCTAATCAATTCACTTAAGCCTTTTAAGGGGAGAATATTCACTAAAGGAAGTGACATAACCAATTTGAACACCAAAATACTCTCAGTGAGGTGCATATATCCAAATCAATCTAAGTGTTAAGCAGGTACAATTAGCTTGGCTCTTATTTATGACTCTGATAACCTCACTTGGCTGAGAGTCTGGAAACTTGGAGAGCACACTGTTTTTCTACTTGAGAGGGACAGGAGGTTGGATTTACAGACTGAGAGGTGAGGGACGAGCAGCCCCGTCTACACACAGCTCTGTTGACAAGGCACTATTCCTTACACCAGAGGTTACCTCTGCACACCTTTTGGCTGACCTGAAGCCCCTTGTTAATTCAATTCTGAGTATCTCCTGAGTAGCAGCAGACAATAATGCAGACATGGACAAAACTGTACACAGTTGTGTGAGTGAACTAATGTCCAACAGGGATTATGCTGAGACCACCAAACTCATTTCACTGGTGACCTAATCATATCTCAAACCGGCCCCCTGTGGCTATGAATTTATTAGAATGAAGAATTCTTAAACAATTACTCTTGAGCCTGGGATACATGCTTTTCATCAAGCCTGGGCATGTAGGATTCTCATCCAACTGGTACCAACTACCCAACCCCCTCCCAATCCTTTTTTTCTCCCATTCACTGTGGCTAGTAAAAAGAAAACATGACTTTTCATAACAAGTCCCATTAAAATCTGGAATGTAAGCCTTTTCTTTGTCAGACAACTCTGGAGCAAATGCTAGGAGACAAGAAGGAAAGAACCACTTGCCCAATCGGCTTAAATCTGTACTCAGCTCTTCATTCATAAGAACATAATCTTTTCTTCTCCCTTGGAGGGCAGCAGAGTTTAGTGGAAATAGGACAGACTGGAGCGATGGAAAGACCTGGTTTCTAATCCTGGCTTTGCCGTTCTTAGCTGTGTGAAGTTGGGCAAGTTACCTGACCTCCTGAGCTACAGTTCTTCATTTGCAGAAAGAGGGTAATGATAGGACTAACCGAATTTTGTAATTTTAGTACTGATACCTACTGTACTCATCGGGCAGTGGTGATAATTAAAGGAACAAATCAAGCAAAGTGTTTAGTACAGTGCCTGGCACATAAGTACTTAAGAAACAATAGTTTTTATTATTGTGTTTGTATTGTTAGTTTGACTACCTTATAATAAAACCCTAATTCATTGGCAAGTAGGGTACTGCAGATAGTTCGGTGTATATTGTTCATTAGGAACTCATTAGAATTTGAACAATCTTAGTGTCTCATGGTCTTAGCTCACAAATATGGAAGTGAACGGTATTTTTCAATTTCATGCTAAAGCTGATGACAAGTATACTTACCTCGTCTAGGCACTACGTGGCTGGGTGATCAGTGGGTGAATAGAGCTTAATTCCTCTTTTTCAAAGCTCTACCACTGACCCAATAGAAAGACAGTTGTGCTAGGGAGGCTGGCTTTCTGCCCATTTAATTCAAGCTAAAACCTCTTTGTGCTGGAGAGAACATCAGAATTACAAACACACTGGAGTAACGACTCCTTTTTCTTAAGAATCTACCTTGAAATTAATTTTCAAAACCATTTAAAATTATAAATAGCATTAAATTTCTTTTGGTCATATAAGGAACATTGGACTGGATGTTTTTTCTCTTCTATAAAATAAGGACATTCCATGTGATATTCTTTAAGTCTGGTTTCATCTTTATAACTCTTCTTTTTTAAGGTTTTATTTATTTATTTGAGAGACAGAGATAGAGATAGAAAGAGAGAGAGAGAGAGAGAGCAGGAGCAGGGAGGAGAGGGAAAAGCAGGGTCCCAGTGCGGGGCTCAATCCCAGGACCCTGGGATCATGACCTGAGCTGAAGGAAGATGCTTAATGGACTGAGCCACTTAGCCATCCCCCTATTTTTATAATTCTATAAAAATATCTAAATATCTATATAATAGTTTCATATACATGACAAGTAAATTCCTTGCCTAGCTACAGAAAAATGCAGGCTGTTGCTTCTGACCTTGCCACAGAAGAAACCAGAAGTTCTCCTACGGAGAGAGAAATACTTCTCAGCACACACAGGGACACACCAGAATGCAATCCCCACATCAAAATGCTGCTAGAGTTCATAACTCAAATTTCTTTATCCTGTAGCTGCTCAGGGACCCCATTAAATTGTTTTCCACAAATGCCATGAGGCTTGAACCATTTGTTATAACATTTGAGTCATTTATAAGATATTTTGATCCGACAAATCTGGAAGTAGCTGTCTAAAGTAAAATACATGACTAATGTCAGCTTCATCTCGTTTCAGATCAAAGCAGGAACACTGTGGAGTCCTACAAAACTTTTCTAGGGTGTTGAATGGATTTCTTTACTCTGGTGCATTGGCAGGAAAGCAACACGCTGTGTCACACAGACTGTACTCTCCTCACTGGAGAGGAGACACTCCACAATTCTGATGTGAGAAATCATTTACAAACTCATGGAGCCAACCAGCTTAAATCTGAAATTAACAATTAGTACAGTACGAAAAATGCTGAAAATTAAGAAGGTACCAGTTAACACAGAAAAGAAGACTGGAAATATTCAGCCCTGTTTTTCTTCTAGCTATGCTGTTCACTTATTGCAGAAGCTTCCTTTCTGTCACAGTGGTAATGAGAGGGATGAAGAAACAAGTGGACAACCTGTTAAAAATGAATCCATACATAGAGGGATGCTATTCAGCTCATCCTGGGTGGACCAGCAGTGTGCATAGAAACTGGACGCTTGACCAGCCACACCCCAGACCTGATGGAATCAGAATTTCAGAGGGTGGGACACAGTAATTGGGGTTTAACAAGCCCTCTAGGTGGCCGATACATGATAATGTGTGAGCAGCACAGAAGTAAAATACTACAAAAGCAAAAATGCCTGCTGTCACAGCAATTCCCCTATAGAAAAAAATTCAGTTCTTTTCCTGCAAGAATGAGTAGTCTTGCCACCAAAGCATCCTTCCATCTCTTTGACCCTTCTTGAGTTCAGGTACTCCATTTATTTCCTCTAGCATTTTCAGCAGACTTCGCCGGCTACCAGTGAGCAGGACTCCGTTCATTTTAATCAAGTCTTTATCCATCACAATTTTTTTTAATGCACAAGGAACTGGTGGCCATCATCTGTCTAACCACCAAAGATGAGATATAATAGCATATCCAAGAATCATGCCAAAAATGCCACCAAACACACCTTTAAAATAAAGATTTTTGTGGCATTTTATGTCCTGTGATCTTCTTTAGAAATTTGGCCCTTTTCCTTACTGATTAAACTGCAATTTTTCTAAAATAGCTTGTAATTGAATTATCCAGTGGAACATGCCAAAAAGGATCAAAAGCGATGGAAATAAAAATAGGAAGTTGTATAATTTACAATACAAATGATTTGGTTGCTGAGGTTTTGATCAAATCAAACAAAGCAATAAAATAACAGGTGATTGAATTACATGGAAAGATAATGTATTGGATTCGAAGACTCTGATGCTTCTTGGTAAAGTCTGTTGAATTCACAGCTGTACCGTCTGCTTCTCCCCTGGGAGATAGGGCTCTCAGGGGGCTTTCCCCCTACTCAGGAGCCCTGAAGGCTATGAACACTTCCTTTTTTGAAGAAAAACAACCTCACAAGGAAATATGAAATGGGGAGTTTCTGGTAAATTATACACTCATCACCAACATAAAAATGAAAACAACACAAAACCCCTCAGAATTGCTGGAAGTATTTCACCTAAGGAAGTGCTTAGATGAGAGTTTAAAACTCATTCGCCCTCCCCTTCATGCCTAAGTGACCACGGAAACACAGAAGAGAGGAAGAAATAGATATTTTACACATTGCTAAAGAACACACAAACCATCAATTGATCGCGTGAGGTTCACCTTTTGCCTTATAATTTTCTAAATACCTTATTAATATCCTCACAAACCTATGTCAAGCACCCATGTTCACCTCAGAGAGGACAGGTGGGAGTTCCCCAGCAAGCCCAGGTGAGATAGAGTCCAGCTAAGAGTCTGTGGTACACTTAACCTGAAAAGATCAATATCTCCTTAATGCACAGATAATGCAAACTCCTCTTGCCTTACTCAGGGCTTTCAGAAACAGACAATACCATTATTAACACCTAACCCGTGTATTATTTCCAGAAAATGAATTCTATGACATAATGAGGAACTGTGTATCCTTTTCAAAGTTAGGGTTGCTACCTGGGCAAAGCCAGGCCCCGCTTCCCCACCGCCTCTGGGGCCTGGAAATGATTTAATTTATTGCTCTGGGGAGAAGGAGGGAACTTTTGGCTACTGAACTTTCCAGACAAGCTCTGAATCATAGAGGCGACTGTGAACACATCAGTAAGAAATAGAAGCCTTGAATCCCTTTCCTGGGGTCTGGTTTTGATGGATGTGGAGGCTCCTAAAGGGTGGTGGAGACAAGGTTTAAGCAAACACGTTTTAGGGCACAGATTTTGAAAATTGAGTACCACTGTCCCACCTGCTGTGCTTCATTTCAGAATCCACAGCCATCATTAGCAGAGAACAAACTGCTTTTCCAACTGCACACCACATCGTACTGCTCCAGCTCGTGCTGGAAATTGCAAAGCTCTTATGGAGGAGCATGTCCTGAGAGCACTCTCTCTTTGGCAGACCTTTCTGATTTTTATTATCCAGGGCTGTACTGGGGGGAAGGGAGAGGAGAAGTGTGTGCGCACATAGGTTCAGGATATAAAAGCTTTGGAGAGTAGACTTTAAATTTGATGTCATGTTTTCCATTTAAAAATAAATACACGAGGCCGACTCAGAAATCACAGCAATTCTTTAAGTTGAATTTGGCACAAAAGAAACTCCAAAGACAGTCATAACCATAGACCTGATAGGCTCCTCTAAACTCTGTCTCACAGACACAGGGAGGCCTGAGGACCTGGGAGGACCCTTACTGCATGGCTGAGGACACTAGGTCCGTCGTCTTGCTAGTGCACCAAAGACCAGTGAAATGAACTGTGGCTCCTCCCTGACCCGTAACTATCACAGTAGGTGAGGCCCAGCTGAAGCTCCGCTTCCACCTCCAGTTTTTCCTGAGAGTCCTCTCCACCCACACTAAGTCCTGGCCTCAGGCTCCAGACCACAAAACCCACCCAGCCAAGCACTTCCTTAAATGGTCATTTTGTACATGACAGAACTAGAATAGAGAGCCACAGAGGAGAGTGAGATTAAAATTAAGATCCAGGCCTTAAGTCTGTCTGCCACCAACAAGCTGTCGGATCAGGGCAAGTCATTCAGTGTCTCTGAATACCTCAGCTTTTTCATTTGTAAAATGGAACTAGTGAGGAAAGAAAAGAGTAAGCTAAATGACTGCTCTAGCCCCTTACAGTTCTTAGACTCTCTTTTCTTCTTGCCCTTGAGGGGTTTATACACTGTGGGGGCGGGGGTGGGGGGGATGACATAATAAAATGTAACAAGTTAAATAAAACAAAGGAGTCATGAACACAAGGTGATTTGCCCAGAGACAACACAATGCAACCTATGATCAAGACTCGATTCTAACAATACAAATAATGCCAATAATACCACCCCCTGAGGATCTTGAATCCTTCTACTTATACATAGGATGTAGCCTCAGTCAAGTAACCTTTTAAGGATCAACTGAGATAAATCATACTTTCCTGAGAACAAACAGGCCGCCAGCCTCTCAATCAGTAAAATGCCTCTTACAGCATGAACAGGATGCCACCATCCCACAAACAGGGACAGAGGCCTCAGAGCAGTGAAGGGGTGGATGCTCAGGAGTGAGAGTGAGCCAACCTTGCCACAAAGATGGCTGTCCTTTCAGATTCTGAGGTTCTCCACGTCCTCTGATCCCATCTAGATGGGGAGGTTTTCTTCTCACAGCTGTACCACAGTTAAGGGATGCCCAGGAAATTGTGTGGGTCATGAAAGCAATAATATGTACCTTAAAAAGATCATATCTGTTCTCACTTGGACAGTAAGAAGGTTACACCCCTCCCCACGTCATGGCTTTAAGCAGCCTTTCCATTTACTGAGTCCCTTGGGGGATTAAGGGAGGCTTGCCGCCAACCAGTCTTGTGTGTGTGTGTGTGTGTGTGTGTGTTTGTGTGTGTACTGGCTTCCTGGACACTGAGAAGTCACCCTAGAGTTGTTTTCGCTTTTCAGTGACAGGGAGGAATGCTTTCTGGAGACTTCTGGATTTACATGGTGTAAAACAACAGTATGTTGAATAAACTTGGCTTCAACTCCTCCTCCCCAAACTTGCCTGTTCTTACTCAGTATAACCCTGTAACCCTTTTAAGGCATCACTTTACTTGTTTTCTCCTTCTGGGGAATTCAGGTCTCACCTCTAGGTAGAAGCTTGGTAATGCATCTGGAAGTGATGATTTGTCAGATAATCATAAGGACAGCCATGATTTTTGTTCTGAATTAAATAGCAAGCACTGTGTGTGCAGCTAGTTCCTCTGCCCAAGCAAACTGCTTGTAAATTTTATTCTGCTGCTTTGGGCTGCAAAGCTTTCCCTGCTGGTTTTGCCATAGCATGGGAAACCCGGAAACCTGAATGTAGGCTGCGCCTTCCTGAAGGAACAATGACGACATTATAGGCTATGGCCACTAGGAAGTTGAACAAAATCTTAGCAAGCTTTTCCATGGCAAGCTGAGCACTCTCATAGAAGAGCCCCTTGGCAGCAACCTCAGCTTCTCAGAGTCCAGAGGGCAGTCAGGGAGTAGGGGAAAGGAGGTTAGTCTTAAAAATGACTGAAACCCCAATACATGCGTGTCTGTGTGTGTGTCCACCGAGAAAAGAGAAAGTACAAAGTCCAGACTCAAAACCAGAAGCAAAAGAGAATAGCATAGTTACAGAAAATCTACCTGTCTTAAAGTAAATCTTGATATTTACTAGACAAAGAAGGCAAAAAAAAAATTGCAAATAGAACAAGATCATTGGCACCCTGTAAAACTGGAAAGAAATTCCAGGCTCCATAGTTGCAGCATATTCCAGAATGAGGGAGAATAAGCTAAAACTGAATGGAAATCACAACTGAAAATTAAACTTGCAAAGCCTCTTACTACTGATTAGAGGACAGAATAATCTGACTATGCTTCAGAAGAAACCACACTGGGAATTCAGTGACCAGAGTAAGAGGAGGGAGTGGGCATTTTAAGATTAAAAACACTGAGAATATTAGGCAGGTTCCACTGGCCCAAAATGAGCAGACATAAAATTCTCAAGGTCTATTATACGTATTTCAATGCCCAGTTCTTTTAATTCCCACACAAGATGGCAGTCTAAGGTATTCCTTTTTATTTGATCATGAATAGATACTACCAGAAACATAAAGGAAAATAAGTAGCAGCAAATTCTCTGACATGACATTTTCCCTTTATTAACTTCTCTATAGTAACCAATGATTGTACTTTGTCCTTATATTCTCCTTCTGAGCTAACATTTCAAACACACCAGAATTATTCTTATATCTTTGGGTGAGGGTGGGGTAATCAACAAACTGAAATTCCCTAAAATGGACATCATAGTCCCTAGTGAACATTATTAGACCCACAGCAGTTCAGGTGCTGAGGTAGAAATGACTTTTTTATATAATACTCATAGAGAAAAATAATTTTTTTTCAGTTTGAGTTTAGTGTTGATATCCTTTGGCCTGATTAGACTGTAAAAGCAAATGGCTGGATTCAAAATCCTCAGTGATGACGTTGAGAAAGTTTACATTTGAATGGGAGAAACTGTTCAAAGTCAACAACTCAAGGAATATGAACTTCTAGGGTGTGAAAGGAAAAGAAAATATGAAACAGAGTTTCCACATCAAGTATGGTGAGTAAAAATTGTCTCTCCATGCACTGGTCTAGTGAGACCTAAGCTTTCTCTCCTTGTAACAGTCAGCAAACCTTTGATGATTATTATGATCATGAGATAAAGGGTTAAATGGATCATAACCTGTGGCTTCCAGATGCTTACCATATACCGATGTCTATAAACATAACCTTTAATAATATTAATAGAAATAAATCCAAATAAAATCTGTAGATTTATTTAATAGAAGATAGGTGGCATGGAAAAATGTCAGACTGTGATGTTATAACCAGCATGTTATTTGTTAACAGTTAGTGGAGAGTGTTTGGTACTATAAAAACAAGCAAACAAACCCCAATCATATATTTAATTGTGAAATATAAGGAGTCTTCCTTTCAATGCTTCCTTCTAAATTGCTTTTACTTGTGTTTCACATCGCAGGTTGCAGAAAGTCATATATATGTATACCGACATGAAAATATGTCTCCTGTGCAATTAACATTCATTCATTCAACAAGTATTTACTGAATACCTATGAGATGCCCACAGATTGTATTCTGGAATCAGGAGACAGAGCAACACATAATACAGGTGAATTCTCTGTCCTTATAAAGCTCACATCTGGCTTGGAGAGAAAGACAATATGTAAATATATAGTATTTCAGGAGACAATCATGGTAATGGTGAAAAATAAGGCCACGTAGGGAGGAAGATGGAGAGTAGCGAGGGAGCTGGATAGGGGTGGGGGTAGGTTTCTCCTTTATATCAGGTGGCCAGGGAAAGCTTCTTAGAAGATGCCATATGATTAGAGCATTCAAAGAAGAAAGAACACATGGACATGGAGATGGAGGAAGTCCTGAGAAAGGTAATATAAAGTCCTGAAGGAAGATGAGCTTGGTTCATTCAAACAGCAAGGTCAGTAAGCCAGAGAAAGTGGACAAAGGGGAAGGTGGTGGGAAATAAAGTCAGATAGGCAAGCCGGGCAGGAGAGATCAATCATGAAGAACCTCAGAAGTCTTTGGTCATCAGGTTATTGGAATGTCATTGTGTATTTGTGTTCAACAGAATATCCGTGACAGTAAGGAGATATAACTTTTCTAATTTGGAGAAACCTATTCTTTCCTGTGTTAAACAAACAAGACAAATCTGGTTGACTTGAGTATGGCTTAATTATTTTTAATTTAATTTTTGGTAACTAATTTTTAACCCACCCACCAAAAACTCCACTTGTGTGGTAAGACAGTACAGATGGGCTTCTGAGGGATATGGAAATTAATCCCAATTCTGCTGAGAGACCTTTTAATAACTCATATGTTTTTTTTTTTACCTTGTGTGAATTTCTAGCAAGCAGGCTTTCTTCAAAATTTTCTGAGGAGCATGTCTGTAGGGGATCACAGCAGAAATTGCTAAAGCTAGAATGCAGAAACTTTCCTCCCCGCAGCTCCCCCACCAGATAGCACACACCTTTTCTCTAGTTCCTCCCATTAAACATTCAACCACTATCAGTTTAGGACCTATTATGTGACTATAATATTTATATGAAGCTACAGATTTAAATATAAAGTCTTAGATGTTAAACTATATTAATTCTTAGAGTCAATATTTTACTGGCTATTTATTCCTGTTATTAATAATCTTTTATCAAAAGTACTGATAACACTCTGATCATGATCCCTGAGTAACTGCTTATTAATGTTAACTTGATATTCTTGCTGAACTTCCAAAATGTATATTGAAAGCATTGAAGGCAAATCCTCGTCTAAAATATTTATTTTGGAAAGACACAAATTACTGGCTAGTTTTCCTCTCACCACTTCTTCCGCCTGATTCTGAACTGTCCCTGTAGCTATCAGTTTCCTTCTAAGCCTGGGCTATTGGGTATTCTTCCCAGAAGATCCCATGGCAAGCTGGTCTTCCACTATTATAACATTAATTATAAGTGCTTAGTTAGTTGTCTGTGACTCCTCCAAAGTCGATATGCACCAATATTGCAGGGGCCGTGTTTATTTTGCTTACTAATGCTTCTCTGATGCCCAGAAAAAGTACCAACACATAGTAGGTGCTGAATAAATATTTGCTTAAATCAGCACTTAAGGATACAACTCGGAAAAAAAATATGAATTCACAGGATCTTCAAGTCTAACAATTTAATTCATTTAATTCTGTTGCAAAAGGGCTATTACCCTTTAAAATGGACAGCCAATTTTAAATGCCACATAGGGACTGTTAGAGAATTTCCATCCCATATGCCAAGGAGGCTAAGTAAACCAGTTTGTTCTGCATAAGATTAGAAATATAAAAGTCTTGGGAATCACATTTCTTAAAGCTCATGCCAGCTTTTATTGTTGGTAGTTTTGTAAATGCATTATATATTTTATCATATTTGTGAAGTCTTCGAAGTGCATACAATACAAAAGTCTTCTGCCAAACCCTGTAACGTGTGACATAGGAAAAAATGGCCTCACAGTATAAGTCAGTTCACAGAGGAATTCAAGATGGCAGCATGCTCAATCCATTCTATATATAGTCCATTCCATATATAATTTAATTTTTTTAAAGATTTATTTATTCATGAGAGACACACACACACAGAGAGAGAGAGAGAGAGAGAGAGAGAGACAGATACAGAGACAGAGACACAGGCAGAGGGAGAAGCAGGCTCCATGGAGGGAGCCCAATGTGGGACTTGATCCTGGGTCTCCAGGATCACACCCTGGGCTGAAGGCAGCACTAAACCGCTGAGCCACCCGGGCTGCCCTATAATTTCATTTATGATCAAGCATAGGACTCAAGATCCACTGGTAGCTCTCTCCCTCAAAAAGATGAGACCTCAGGCATTGGCACTATTAAGCTTTTCCATACTTTTTGCATGGGCATTTTTGAAAGCAACAGTCAACACCTTAGGTAGTGTAGAAAAGCACTTACAGTTTTGGATTGAGATTTACTTTTGCCACCTTGGAATGAGATCTAGATAAAAATATCTAGGTAATATTATTGTGCACGCAACAAAAATGTTGAAGTATCCTTGTTATCAACCAGCTTACAACAGAACAATTAGAGAATTCATGTTGATGTACAAGGAAACATGAATTCTCTAGAAAAAAAGATGAACAAAGCAGAACAGGAAAAAGTTTCAGTTGGAGTAATTCCCTCTTTTAGCTTTCTCTTCAATTCATCTTTCTGACAGAGGTCAATTTTTTCCCATGTGTCAAGCAGTATTTCCCATTGGGTTCTCTGGAACATGTATTTTTTAGAAAGAATCACATTTTCAATGAGGCTCAATCATCTGCATATAGGATGCAAGGCTCTTCCCCATTGCTATGTCTTTTTTTATAAAGGAGCAAGAAATAGAACAAGATGGCCTGTGGAAGTTTCAGGGGGTTAGATTAAATACACTGGGGCCATGGAATCCAAATGTATCATTTTATCTTATCAAACAGGGCCTTTTTATTTATTTATTTATTTTTTGATCATTTATTGAGCAACTACCATATGCCCAATGTGATCTTTATATATTTTCTCCAATCCCTGAAACGGTTCTAGGCCATGAGCATTATTATTTTCATTGTAAGAATAAGTATCTTATCTCTGAGTTAGTAAGAGGTTCAAGTGGCATGAAAATTTAGGCCATTTATAGTATCTGTGGCTATTATTACAGTGTTATGTCATGTGCATTATATAGCATAGATATTATTGTAATTATTGTTGTAATTGTTAACATTGTTATATAGCCTAGTCAATGCCTTCCTTATTTCTTTACAGGGACAAAGGCATTCATTTTGGTTTTTGCGTTAGCCTTCTTTTATGCCATCATTTTATGTGTATTCCTAGTTATACTCTGATAACTGGAAATTTTATAAAAAAAATTCTTGAGAGAGCTTAGTGCATATTATTTGTTGAAATGATTGCTTGAATTGTAGCTCATGAACTAAGATGGTGACAAAGAGAGTATAGATAGTGCAGGTGCCATGTGTGTAGCTGTTTGGACTATGTTAGACCCTTCAAATCCTTTGGAAGTTTGCGTCATTCCTGGATGAGATATTCTTACTTCAATCAAGATCCCAGGTTGGTGGCTCAAACTGCTTTTATGGGTGGGAGAGGACACCGTACAGTATGTTATTAGGGTAGGACTAAAAGGAAAAGGAGACAGAGAGAAAGGGGTTTTACCACGTTACTGTGAACATTTAAGGACAGACGCTTGTGGATAGCACAGCCAGTAAAAAGAAGAGTGGCAGAAAATATTGTTGAGAAAGCAAAACAAAACTTATTTGCTAACAGGGATAAGAAGAGGTAGAGAGGGAGCCTATTTTTAGGGCGCTCTCTGGAAAACAAGGACAGAATTTGGTTTTGCAATCATCTTATTTTGGACAGAGAAAGAAAACATATGAAACCAAAGATGAAATAAGACTACTTCAGAATTGAACTGAGTTGTCTTGAACAGGGAAAAGTCAGGTCTGAACAGAGGCCTCTGTCTCCGGGGTAGGACAGGAATTCAGTTTTGGCTAGGAGCAGTTAAGGCAAAGACTGGCAAAGCTAGATTTGAATGCCAGGGAATAGACAGAGGCAAAGATCCTTCTCTACTGAAGAAGGTATGGAATAAAAGGCTAGGAGAAAGACAAAGTATTTAAAAAAAAGAAAGAAAAAAGGAAAAAATGCAGGAAAATTAGAGCTAGACAAAGATAGAATAAAAGCAAAGAAAAACACAAAGAGGTGCTTTGGGGGAGCATCACCCCAGTATTCCCACTAGCCCAGATACCTTTAATTTAATAGACTTTTTAGTCTATTGAACTTGTGGCATTAGAGTAAGTGCAAAGATAATTTTTAATGCTGGTATAGATTTGGGAACCTATAAATAGTATTTTATTTTCTTATATTACCCTCATGGCTTGAAATTAATTTTTGGATGGGGAGCAATTGGATGAATTAGATGAAATAATGATACTGCTGCTCATTAGAGGGTTTACTCAGTTGGTCCTTTCCCTGAATAATAATTCACTTATTACTTAATATATAAACGTGCTCCTGAGAAAGTTCCCCGGGCAGTTTTGCAACAAGCAAATTCTAGAAACTGTGATATCAGACACATGAAAGTCCAACATAGAAATTGGAAATCGACACCCAGATTCTTTAAATAAGGTTATAAGAGGGTGCGCCTTTCCTCGCTGAGCTTCTGTGAGCTACATTGGCTTCTGAGGGTCAGAAAAGGTTCAGGACTGTTAACACCCTAGTCATGAACCTGAAATCTTGACCTAGCAGATGCTTTCTGAGCCTAAAGAAACCTAGATTCCAGGGAGAACTCCAATATGAAAAAATAAATAGAAATCTGAAAGACTATATTCAAAAATCCTGGTGAGAAGAAAAAGGAGAGGATGTGACAGGGAGGCTGCCATGTGTTCTTTTGTTGTAAAGGAGAGTTGTCAGTTTTTCCTATGACATATTAAGACACTTTAAGAAAAAAGCTACCTTTTAAGGAGAGTAAGGGCCCTGGATTTCAAATTCATCTTTAATACTATTGCCCCTCATTGACAATAAATCAAGTTATTTACATATTATGCAAAATACGCATTACTGCGCTGACCTTTCATGCTGCACTATTGAAAGGGATAATGTTCCTTTTCCTGTTAACTTTCATCTTCAGATTCACTCTGTTTTGCTTTTTGTTTCTCCATGTAAAACAAATCTTCATTAAAATAGTCCCTAATACAGAAGATGGACAGATGGGTATGTTTACCTTCAATTTACAAACAGTTCTGCAAGACTTTATTTCTAAAGAGATATAAAATTATATATTGATAGGTCTTCCTGTAGCTATCATTAAATATTAGAATGGCAAAAGTAGTTTCTTGAGGTACATCAAATACAAAGATAGTGTTTGGAACATCAACATTTTAAAAAAATACACATCATCTAAAATATTTATTTTGTAAATTGTTCCCATTAGCAGAGAAGCATATTCTAATCCTATGAAATAATTCACATCATTTTCATTCATGTGTTTCGTATTCTTTGGGCCACGTGACCTGTGATGGCACTGGCTCTTACAATGGTCTGCTAGCTTTCCCTTTTCAAGGCTTACATTCAAATCTAGTTTAGATGACCACTTAAATGTGCCTGGAGATCAGATTTTACAAAACAAAACAAAAAAAGCAACCCAACACATTCTGCTTGTGATTTCCCTGTCCCACAAGGTTTTCAGCTCACATATGGAGCTGAAAAAAGCTGATAGAGAAAATAGCCAGGACAGACGAGAATCACATCCAACGAAGTTTGCCTAGTGTTTCTATGAATCAGGCCATATTCTCTCTGGTAACTCTTCTCTTGATGGGAATAAAAACGACAACTTGGTTTCAGAGAAAGTACCCCAAAGACTAGTACCTTCTACTAGCCCCAAACATTCAGGTCATCTTCATGTGAAATGACGACTACGGTTGGCTCCTCTGTGCTAACCTCTGAATGGGTCGGCTGTACTGTTGAGATGTGGAAAACCAGGGGAAAGTCTTGCCTGATGCCTGCATCCTCTTCTCAGAACACAGAAACCTACCTTGAAAGTCACCAGAGGGGGAAATAAGCATAGCTTAAATGAAATTTGTGGAGATACTTGAAACTCAAACTAAAACTGCCACTACTTGGGATTCTTAAAGGCCTTTTTTCCCCACCCATTTCCTGGATTTAAAACTAAACCTCCCTTACGTGGTATTACATTTCTTAAAAAAAAATCCCAAGTCTGACTCTGTGGATTTGATTGGCTATGAATGGCTCAGTGATTGCCAGGTGCCAAATTGTTAGCCACCTTCCTAAAACTGTTTCTCTGCAGAGTAATCATGCAGACATATGACCTTTTTGTTGTTGATGCTGTTGTTGTTGTTGTTTGTTTTGTCTTGTACATCATACTACAACCTTGAAGAGACAGTTTCATGAGAAATCAGTGAGGGAGGGCAGTGACAAAAGGGAGAATATAAGAGAAATGCAACGAACCCTCGATTCCTTTATTTTCTTCCATTTAGACTCCATACGATGAGCAAAATAGAGACTGGGGATGGACAGAGGAGAAAAAGAAACATAGAATAGGCATTCTTTTTATGCCTTGATGTGAGAAGGCTGCCAGAGATAAACTGTTGGAAGTACTGGGAAATG
The DNA here is from genome assembly GCF_905146905.1 of Nyctereutes procyonoides. Classification (NCBI taxonomy): domain Eukaryota; kingdom Metazoa; phylum Chordata; class Mammalia; order Carnivora; family Canidae; genus Nyctereutes; species Nyctereutes procyonoides. The sequence continues at coordinate 13,852,975 of NW_026575145.1, forward strand.
AAAAGAAACAAGCAAGCATGCAGAGTGTACAGGGCATCAAGTAGCTTGCAAATACTGTTACTAATATTGGATGGATGTGCATTATCAATAACAGATTAAAAGGTCTCTATCTTACTGGGCTAGAACTCCTGCCTCATGAGTAAATGCCAGTTTTAAGCTAATCAAGAGGCACGCTCAGATCAAAAACATGCTGACATAGCTTCATGTGGCAGCCAGGGACAGGGTTACCAGATCTTAAGTGATCTCATACTATTCTGCTCTGTCTCCAGTTGGTTGGAGTGGTGTGATGAAGCTACACACCTTTAAGCACTATGGGAAAGCCAGAGTCTAGACATGTTTTATCCTCCCCCCCGTTTGTTTTTAAGAATGGTCATACTTGATATTCACCCTCCAGGATTTGGGGGGCATCTGCGAAGGAAAGTCGGTGTACTAATAGTTTTCAAATTGACTTTTTCATTTTTCCTGGGGCTCCATTTATATCATCAAACTGAAAAAAAGTATTTCAAGTCTCTGAAGTCTGATTCTGGAAAAAAAAGAAAAGTCAAGCCTGGACACAGTACTTTTTTCAGGAACATTTTTTTTTTTGGGGGGGGGGTTAAATTTCTAGGTACGTTGTTACCATGTAGACGGTCACTTATACGCACACACGATATTGACTTTTGACTTTATAACTGACGTTGTTCACTGTAAAAAAACAAATTACGAAAATGGAATGAGTTACGCTTTTAAACAACAGTAGTAGCACTAAAAACAGCTCTTATTGCATAAGCATGTTTGTGACCCTGGAAACTTTGCATCTCTCAGACCAGAGAGGTGGGTCCCCTAGGTACAGGTCCCAGGCCAGTTCTACTCCCAACTTCTGTGTGTCTCTCTGGCTGAAATATCACTGGTTTAGCTTCATAGCGTGATTCCCAAACTGGGAAAACGTTTTGAGGCACGGAGGTTCCAAACACAAGGCTGAAGGCAGAAACACAAGACTTAGGGCAGAAACAGTGCAGCCAACAAGCTCCAGCGACCCCCAGGAGTCGACTGCGGAATGCACGGACCATGCTTTGGTTTCCCACCCCAACACCACACATACATTGACAAATGGATGGACCAGGACCAAAGCACATTTCTCTAGGCTTCGCAGAATGCATAGAAACATAAACAACAGGGAGGAAATGGTTACTTCGACTGGAGGGGTTTCTCTAAGGCTGTTGTGGAAGAGCTTGCTCTCCTGGTGCTCCCTGTGAAGTGGAGGCCTGATCTTAGCTCCGGCACTGAGTGGGGGCCCTAGGGCGGGCCCCAGGAATCAGAGGGCTCTGACTGACACAATAGAATTTGGAGCCATTACAAGGTATTGTATGTAGGACACTACTGTGGAGCTCTTAATATGCAGAATTTTGCATAGTATGAATGCTAATCATTTTTACGATGATGCTATTCATATAATATGTAATACTTGCTAAACAAAATTATGAAACATAATTACTGCTCAGACACAGTTGCTGCTTTCAGTTCTCAAAAACCCAGTCATTTAAAATTGTGTTTTCTTTAAATAAATGGCAACAATCCCCGCTAAAGACTATGTGCCTAGATAATTTCCTTTTCAAAAAAGGAGCCTTTTTATCTTTAGTGAGTGACAAAACATCCTTTATGAAAGGTTTATAACTCAGCCATTTAAATTCGCTTCAGGCTGAAATTTGGCATGCAACTTCTCATCCTGGGAGCACAGTTTTTATTTTACTAAATTTTAGTGAAATTGGTTTGGCTGGTTTTTAGTCACAGGGAAGCAAAGGGGCTAGCTCCTCCCTCTATTTTCAGCTAGATAATGACAGAGCCTTAATTATAGACCATCTCTAGGCTTGCCTCTCACAGCAGGCTGAGGTAACAGGGAGCACGCCTGAATAAGCATACATGTGTCTGCGTGTACACGACGTGTGGGTGTGCGGATACACATGGAGAGATCGGTGAGAAAGTTCCCTTTCATTCTGCCTCCAGTTGAACTGAAGTGCAGATCTATGGTTTCAGAGTCACAGAGCGATGCTCTCATACTGCTCCCCGAGGAGCAGCTCGTAGACTCTGGCAAGAGTATAAATTAGGTACATGAAAAAAAATAAAAACTCAGAGTGCAAACAGAACTTTGCCACAGTACCTCCTTCTGATTGGGGGCAGGCATTTTAGGAAGGTTTTACCAGCTTCATCAATTTGTGAGGGGGTAAGAGAAAGCAAGTTCAGAAAATACTACAGAAATTGGGCTTGGGTTACAAGTTGCCACCGAAATGATGATGAGAAGTTTCCTGGGAAGTGTCAGCTGACTTGTCAAATGAAATAGACAGACAAACAAAAACCAGAGCAGCTGATGGGCTCCAAGCACAAAACTCATGTGGCAGGAATGTAAGTTTAACTGTAAAGCCGCCTTCCTCAGATCATACCTTGGGAAGAATGTTTAAAACAAACAAAATATATATCCCAGGTGCTGAAATACCATACATCAAGGTAAGGGACAGTGTGGTTCTAACAAATATAGTGACAGGTTAAGATCAAGGGATACCTTGACATTCTCCTCAAAAAGGTCAATCTAACTGGTCTGCAATGTAAAAATGAAGAGCCTGCCATCATTGCCATGGTGAAAGGTCAGACACCAGCCGATTGGTGATAGAATTATCAAATTAACCAATCGATGTGTGTGAGTAATAGATGTAAGCAATCCTCTGGGAGGGCCACAGGGCAAATGCCAGCTCATCAATAACACGTTGCTGTGGACAGGAAGCTCCTGCTTCAATCCCTGTCCCTTCCATTACCAAGAGGAGCCAAACCATGTCCAATGAATATCCTATTTACATATTACATTCTAAAAGGGATAAAAGGCCACTGCTTAAGATATTATTAGCCCTTCGCTGAAATCTTCCACAAATCTTTGTAGAATAATTACCAGCCTGGGTAGAAAAAAGAAGGAGCAACTCTTTGCATGACAGCAACATTTATGTCCTTCTAAGTTAATAAAAAGGAGAAACTCTTCCTCTACCTGCTCTTATTAGAATCAGGGCCAGACTCCATCAGTTAAAAAACAAAACAAAACAATAATAATGTACCTGTGGTAGTTACAGGTACATAAATCTCATGCTTGATTGTATGCCAACTTTTGCATTGTTTAAAAAAAATTAAAGATGCACCTATTATCACAGCGATATTAAAATGTTTCAGAGGTATTATCACAGTGGGGGTGCTAACAGTTCTCACTACTAATTAGGGATTTACTCTCCATCAATATGGGAGCACAAGTCCTATTAATGTTAATGGGGTTACACATCTGTATTGAAGGCGGCATAGATCCCTAAGTGAGTACGATTATCACCCTGCCGGTGAACATCTCCGAATGTTTGCATAGCACTTTGATTATAGGACTTTCTTGACAGAGCCCCAAGAAAAACTCCAATTTCAGCTTAGTTGACCCATTTCCAGTAGTTTTGGCAAAATAGAGCACATGCTTACATAATTTCAATAAAGCTGGGTGAAAAAAAATTTTGGTCAGCAACTTGGATGTTTGGTTTACACAAACCATACATTTGGAAATGTGCATATCTCTGCAGAGAAAATTAACACACACATACACACACAGACACATTTTTCAGCCAGATATGGTAATATGTAAACACAATACTTTTGTCTGATAGATTAATATGCTTGGCCATTTACTCCTATAAGCAATGATTATGGGCTTAAGAAAAATAAAGTATTATTGCTCTGACTAAAAAAGATATACTTACCATATTTGTCCTCTGAAGGTGAGCAAAAATAACTCAGGATATTTATTTAAAGAAGTTTTAGGGACGTCCACGTGGCTCAACGGTTTAGCGCCGCCTTTAGCCCAGGTCATGATCCTGGAGACCTGGGATTGAGTCCCATGTCAGGCTCCCTGCATGGAGCCTGCTTCTCTCTCTGCCTGTGTCTCTGTCTCTGTCTCTGTCTCTCTCTCTCTGTGTTCTCATGAATAAATAAATAAAATTAAAAAAAAAAGAAGTTTTAAAAATTTTGCAATTATGATGTTAGACCTGTACTAACATGGTAGTCAGTGGCCAGATTTGGCTCTTTAAGTTAATTAATATTAAAGAAAATTTGTAGAGTTGAGTTCTTCCATTGCACTAGCTACATTCCTAGCATTCAACAGTCACATATGGCTAGTGATGATTAGACTCTACAAAATAGAAAGGTTGCATCATCCAGAAAATTCCACTGCACAACACTGTCTAGAGACTGGTCTTGCCCCACAGAGGACCTGCACAGCCTAATCTTGGATCCAGACACCTTGGCTCTACCCTTACCCCTAATACAATGCTGAATCAGTCTTGCCTACATATCCCTCACAAAACAATGAGATAAGAACAACTTTAAATATTCATCTCTTACAGTAAATGCAGCAAGAAGGTTGGTTTTGGAAAGAGTCAAGAAATGGCTTTTCTATTCGTAGCAATTTTCATTTTAATTTTGGAGGCTTTTTCCCATTAACTTTTTACCAGGTCCCAGAGAACATTGCTTCTGAAGCTACTTGGGTCTTATAGTTGAACTCATGGCAGGGTTGAGGAATCTGTGCTGAGGTAGAAATACAGAAAGGTGGAGCAGACAAGGAGGTTCTGCTGGTGTTGCTGAAGAGAACTGCATTTATGCTCTGTAGACTCGGGGTTCAGCACTTTGGGTCGGCTCTAACTGGCCTCCCACAATAAATCTACTTTAGTTTTGCCAGGCCTGGTGCTGCCAATGGCAGCTGCATCTGAGGCTCTCCAGGAGGGGAACTTGCTCCTGGACAGGAATTCATTCTTTGCCAGGTGCAGAAAGCCAATAGGGAGGTAAACAAATACAAAAAGACTTGACTTGTTTCAGCACAGTGCGGGGTGATGGAATGAATGTGTACGTTGTGAGTGTGCCACTGTGCCTCTCTCCCTGCCTTCAAAGGCTCCAAGTTCACACACATGCCCTTCCATTTTATCAGTATTAAAAATGACATGACAACTCACGAGGTCTGGTTGCAGAAGCTGTAAGTAAGCTGTCACCCTTCCCCAAAACTCCATGGAAATATGGAATATCTAACCATCTCTGAACAAGCTCAAGGTTCTAGATTAATGAATGGCATTAACGAGGCACTGATGTGAGGAAGTACAACCCACTTACAATGTCACTGTATGCTGTTCAATGGATCCTGAAGAAAAATTAACAGAGGAAATGATAAGGAGGGAAAAAAGGAAATAGAACCGGGTTTTAGATGGTAATTTCAAATGGCATAAAAATGTTTAGCAATTTTCTCTCCAAGTGTCATAAGGTAATTATTTAGTAATATAAAACAGAAAAGCTGTGAAAAATTGATCAGGCAAATAATGGGTTCAAAATTTATAGGCAACCTGTCTCCATATTTAATATGAGATTGTTTACCTGTCCACGAAACAAATGTATACAGGGTAAGTCACTGTCTTCAGTGATGCTCAGACACAAAATCTATAAGGCCTTATTACTCTGACTTTGTCCACACAAAGAACTTCTTTCTGTTATGGAAAAGATCCTACTTTGTGAATATGGTAAAGCCAAACCAAAAAAGCAACAAAAGAGCTCACAATATTCCAGTGAAAACAATGCATTTCTAATTAAAACTCTTCCACTGCAACCTCTGGCTGCAACATTCCCAAAACCTACCAAGAACTCTAGATTTGAGCAGATGAAAAATCAATAAAAAGCAGATCAACAATGCTGAGGTATTGAATTGGACCTACATGTTCTGTTTGAATCTCTGACTCATAAAACAGTATTACAAAACAAGCATGTACCACTCAGCAGGAAACTCGACAATCTAATCATCTCCCCTATTCTGAGGCTAGCCAATTTATAATATGTTCTGGAGGTTACTCTTCTTGCACTTGAAACAGCAGCATTCATATCTGCCAAAGTGTAGCACAAAATATTGTGTTTCAACTAAAAAGAAAAAATTAATAAGGAGTTATAAAAGGTTTTATTTAAGCACAACCAATTTGAGTAATCGTGAATCATATTTGTTAAGTATTAAAATACAAGTGAGCATTCTTTTAAAGTGGAGGAGCAGAAGCTTTATTTTATTAGCAAGGCTTCTGATGATATATTTTCTTTCTCCATTATTGGAATGTATGGTTTTATTGAATGATTTTGCTATTTTTTTTAATAAAATAACACTTCCTATATTGACATAGTTTTGCTTTCAATGAGATCAGTCGCTGCCACAGGATTCTATCAAAATACCTTCTGATACAGGCATATTCCTACATTTCGTACTATAGTTACTATTTGTTGTGCATTAGTATGAAGTCTGATGTCATGGAAACAAAAAGTCCTATAAAAGAGTTGTTTCAAAAGAATAGAAATTGCATGTAGATTATATGTATTCAGTCTGTTCATTTTAAATTTAATTACACTAAAAATCAAATAAATAAAATTCAATCCTAGACCACTTCTTTAATGCACATCAGATACCTATGAAAGAAAAATACAACAAAACTCTCTAGGGAAGGGAGTGCCTGAGACGAAGCATAGGAAGATCCTGAATTCACCCCCTCCCATGTACAATGAATCTATAGTTACATATGGAAAAATTCCTTCTGAAAACAACCTGAAAACTAGCTTAACAGTTCCTCCATAACAAAGGAGAAGAGGGACACTGAAATGAGCAGGAGAGGCAGAGACCGGTATCACCAAAAACCTCATCCCGGTGCAGGGACCCACAACCAGGAGGGACCTCACAAAACAGGAGCTTCTCCTTGAAGAGTGGGGTGTTTATGCCCCACAGCAGCTACCTTTGGGACCTGAACCTGAGAGACAGCCCTCAAAATATCTGCTTTGAAAAATAATGGAGCTTATGTCCTGGAGACCCAAAGGGCTATAGGGAAATGAGATAATGTTCTTAAAAGATACATTCACTCTGGGGCTCAGGGCAAAAGCAGCAGTTTGAAAAGTGCCTAGACTATTTGTGAAGGAGATCCATTTGCTAATCCTAAAGCCTCTGCCAGAGGGGCAGAGTCTGGTAGGACTCTCTGGGATGAAGATATTGGTGAGCACCACTTATGCACTCTCCCTCTACCTTACTAGCACTGGCAGGCATACACAATTCATGCATTCTCCTGCTGCCTTGCTAAAACTGGCAAATGTGCCCTACCCCTGTGTTCTCCCACTGCTCTGCTAAAGCCAGTGGGCACGTGTGGTTCTTGCACTCTCTCACTACCCTGTTAAAGCTGATGTGCACACACCACCCCTGTGCTCTCCAGCTGTCTTGCTAAAGCTAGTGGGTATATGCAGACAACAAGGGGAATTCACCGTATTTACCTGGTCCTGATGGTTGGGAGGCCTTGCATTCTAAGGTTCCATGAAATTGTAATAGTCACAGAAATAGTTCTTGACAAGTTACCACCCTCAGGGCACTGTACAGACAGCGTACTGAACCCTCACCCCCACCATCTTCCCATGAAAAAGGCCTATTTACTTGTTCCGGAGCTTCTGCTTGAGGAGATAGGCTTCAAATTTGCTACACATCTAGAGGCTTTAGAGGTACTCTCAGGGACAGAGGCTGGGGGATACCTTCTTTGTACTCTCCCTAAGTCTTGCAACAGTTTCATCAGTACATTCCAGAAAGGAACTTATACACATATCTGGAAACCTGGATTATTGCAAATTTCACCCAGGAGACACCTCCAGATCTCCTGTTCTGGAGGCCAACAGGGTTATCAACTGTGGTCCCATGGGACTGTAAATATTGGGATGCTTCAAAAGCTGTGACTTGAGAGTCTGGCTTCTAGTCAGCCGAAACTAGGTGCTGATTGAGATCCCTCTGTTTGGTACACTGACAGGTCTTGGCACACCCTCAACAGTGGCATCTATAAAGAATAAATCAAGCTGCTTAGACAATCATAAAAGTTCAAGAGATAATCAAGAGCTAGGCTAAGGTTGAATGACAAATTCATCTCTGACACAACACCACTCTCTCAAGATGGGGAGAAGTAGTTGACTCACCTACTACAGAGAAACAAACACAAAGAATCAAGCAAAGTGAGACAATAGAGGACTATGTCCCCAATAAAGAGTAAGATAAAACCCCAGGAAAAAAACTTGATGAAAGAGATAAGTAATTTACCTGATAAAGAGTTCAAAGTAATGACCATAAAGATGCTCATTAAACTTAGGAAAATGGATAAATACTGAAAATTTCAATGAAGAGAAAGCAAATATAAAACAAACAATAAACAAAAAGTCATATAGCTAAAGAATACAATGACTCAACTGAAAAAAAATACATAGAAGGGCTCACTATCAGATTAGATGAAGCAGAAGAAAAGATCACTGAGCTTGAAGACAGCAGAGAACTCACCTAAACAGAGCACTAAGAAGAAATAAAAAAGAGGAGGAAATGAAGATAGCTTAAGGGACTAATGAGACAATATCAAGTGGAATAACATTTTCATTACAAAGGTCCCAGAAAGAGAGAGAGAGAAAGGGGCAGAAAACTTTTTTGAGGAAATAATGGCTGAAAACTTTGCCAATCTGGGGAAGGAAACAGATACCCAGACTCAAGAAGCCCACAGAGACACAAATAAGATGAACCTAAAGAAATCACACCAAGACACATTATAATGAAAATGCCAAAAGTTAAAAAGACAGAATCTTAAAAGCAGCAAGAGAAAAATAATCTGTTATGTACACATGAGCCCCCAGAAGACTGTTAGTGGATTTTGCAGGACAAACTTTGCAAATCGAGGAAGATGGCATGATAAATTCAAAGCGCTGAAAGGTAAAAACAACCAACTAAGAATATTCTAGCTGACAAGGTTATAATTCAAACTGAAGGAGAGATAATGAGTTTTCCAGACAAGCAAAAGTCAAAGGACTTCATCACCACTGAATTGGCTTTATGAGATATGTTAAAAAACTTTAAGTTGAATAGGAAGGGTACTAGTTGGTACAAAGAAACATATGCAAGTATAAATCTCACTGGCAAAGGTAAATATATGTAAAGGTGGTAGATTAATCACTTATAAAGGCTAGTATAAAGGTTAAAATACAAAAGTGGTAAGTAAAGAACTATAATAATTATGGGATACACAAAATATAAAACATGACACCAAAAATCTAACATCGAGGAGGTGAATAGAAATGTAGATGCATACAAATTGGAAAGGAAAAAGGAAAACTGTCACAATCTTAGATGACATGATCTTATATATAAAAAATCCCTCAAGATTTCACCCCAGAACTGTTACAACTAATAAATTCAGTGAAGTTACAGGGTACAAAATCAATATATAAAAATCTGTTGCATTTCCATACACTAAAAAGAAACTATCTGCTACCCTATTGATCCTATTAGTGTAAATAGGCAGTTTTCACAGAACTAGAATAAACAATTCTGAAATTTGTATGGAGCCACAAAAGACCCCAAATAGTCAAAGCAATCTTGACAAAGAAAAACAAAGCAGAGGTATGTCATACTTTCTGATTTCGAGCTATATTACAAACCTATAGTAATCAAAACCATCTGGTATTGGCATGAAAACAGACACACAGACCATCGGAACAGAAGAGATCTCATATATATATATATATATATATATACACACACACACACACACACTATACATATATGTATAGTCCCGTGTGTGTATATGTGTGTGTGTGTGTGTGTGTGTGTGTATACACACTCACTTAAATTAGGACAAAGGAGGCAAGAATATACAGTGGGGAAAGGACAGTGTATTCAGTAAATGGTGCTAGGAAGGCTGAATAGCCACATGCAAAAGAATAAAACTAGACTACCATGTTACACCATACACAAAAATTAACTCAAAATGGAGACTTGAATGTAGGATCTAAAACTGTAAAACTCCATGAAGAAAATAGAGGTGATAAACCCCTTGATATTACTCTTGACAGTGATTTTTTAGATCTAACTCCAAAAGCAAAGGCAACAAACCCAAAAATAAACAAATGGGACCGTACCCAACTAAAAAGCTTCTGCATAGCAAAGGAAATCATCAATAAAATGAAAAAAATCTATTGAATGGGAGAAAATGCTTGCAAATCACATATCTGATGTATTAATAACCAAATACATAAAAAACTCATCTAACTCAATAGGAAAGCAAACAAAGACAAACGATATGATTTAGAAATGGGCAGAGGATCTGAGCAGATACTTTTCAAAGAGGACAGATGTACACATTGAAAGACACATCACTAATCATCAGAGAAATACAAATCAAAATCACAATGAGATATCGTCACCTATCTGTTAGAATGCCTATTATCAGTAAGACAAGAAACTACAAGTGTTGGCCAGGATGTAGAGAAAAGAGAACCCTCATGCACTGCCAGTGGGAATGTAAGTTGGTGCAGCCACTATGGAAAAGAGTATGGAGGTTACTCAAAAAAAAAAAAAATTGAACTACCATATGATGCAGAAGTTCTACAATTAGGTATTTATCCAAAGAAAATGAAAACACTAATTTGAAAAGATATATACACTCCTATGTTCACTGCAGCATTTTTTTACAATAGCATATGCAACACACACACACACACACACACACACTCATACTCACACACAGTAGAATACTACTCAGCCATAAAAAAGAAGGAAATCCTACTATTTGCAATAACACAGATGGACCTTGAGAACATTATGCCAAGTGAAATAAGTCAGACAGAAAGACAAATACCATGTGATTTCACTTATATGCGGCATCCGAAACATAGAACAAATGAACAAACAAAACAAAATTCATACATCCAGAGAACAGAGTGGTGATTGCTAAAGGCAAGGAGTCAGGGTTGGGAGAAACTTATAAATGGAGTCAAGAGGAACAAACTTTCAATTATGAAATAAATAAGTCATGGAGATATAATATACAGCATGGTGACTACAGTCAATCGTATTGTAGTCCATACTTTAAAGTCACCAAGAGAACAAATCCTGAAGGTTTCCCTTACAAGAAAAAAATTTTTGTAACTTTGGAGGGTGATGGTAAATAGACTTACTGTGGTGATCCTTTTGTGCATACACAGGTATCGAATCATTATTCTGTACCCTTGAAACTAATATGTTATATGACAATTATACCTCAATAAAAACAACCCTCTCTTTGACGCTAAATATCACAAGGCTATTCCAAGGCACATTTAGCAGTTTTACTGTCACCTTCAGAGCAGATTAAGGGTTTACTACTATAGCAATAAGGCAAAATGGGTGCAATTTTAAGCTTGCTTGCTTTGTAATATGAGCATCTTTTAAAAGAACAGCAGAATCACTGCCCATATTCACACTTCCCGCACATGCTGGTGGTTTACACTTTCATACGGAGTCTCAATATGGAAAGCACTTCTCCAACACATATACTACCAATGGGTGAGAATGTAAACTAAAGCTAAACATGTTCCTCTAGCTCTGCCGGCTCCATACACGCCTGCAACTGTGCCAGAGAGACAGCAGGGAAGCTCTCCACTTGGCTTTCCAGCCCAGGGTGACATCCAATTTACAGGCAAAAAAGGGAAAAATATTCCCATCTATAGGACAAACAGCCCTGCTTAGTAAAATCCCATAAGGTCCTGAGACGCTTCTAGGAATGTGATGACCCCATTTAAGAAAATGTTATCTATATTTTTTAATGTAGCCTGACAAGAGTAATATCCCTTACCTGATGTGGGTGCTTATTTTGAGTTGCCTAGGTCCCTGAAACCAGATTTTGATGAATTTGCTGGTAACCAAACATCCTCCCTCTTAGACTAGTCTGCAAGGCACTAGTACAGTGGCATCAGGTCTATGATGTGCTCAGAAATAGAAACTTTGAGACTGTGTATGATGCGGTGGGGGAAGAGAGGATATGGCGAGAGATATGCAAGAGACAGAGAGAGAAAAAGAATGACAATCTGTGTACTGGTCACTCTACTGAGGTTTTCCAACATCTGTGACCCAGGAATATTCCTAGTCACACAATGGGCACTGCTATTCTGAAAGGTCAAGTGAGTTCTGGCAGGAAGGATTCTGAGCAAGGTTGAAGACACAGTCATATAATTTAGTTCCCAAGTATATTTGTGTAATGAAGCAAGTCATGGATGGGATTTAGAGCAAGGCATTCAGAATTTGGAGTAGGAGATCTAGGTTAACATCCTTGTACCAGTTTTCCTTCTGATGCAATTCCCTCTCAGGTCCTGCCCAGACTATTCCCTCCATGGCCTCTAGTTTTGGAGTACGTCATGACCCGGTCCCACACCTCTGCTCATCTCTCTTCCTTGAGTGTTTCCATTCATTTCCGTGGTTTTGGCTCTCCTCTTTGTATCAACCTCTCCTAAATGTATCTCTCCAGATCACAGTGCTCCTCTGATCTCCAGACTTAAATACCTTACTGCCTTTCCGACATGTCCATTTGGATGTCTTAAGTCTTCTCAGACTCAACAGATTTCAAACAGCCCTTTCTGTTTTTTAAAATAGACTTTATTTTTAGGACAATTTTAGGTTCCCCAAAAATTGAGAGGAAAGGATGGAAATTTCCCATATGCCTCCTGTCCCCATATGTGCAGATCCTCTCCCATTATCAATATCCATCACCAGAGTGGTACATTTGTTATAACTGATAAACCTACTGTGACATATCGCAGGCACACAAAGTCCATAGTTTATCTTAGGGCTCACTCCCAGTGGTGTATATTCTATAGGTTTGGACAAATGTATAATGACATATATCTCCCAGTATAGCATCATACAGAGTAACTCTACTGCCCTACAAGTCCCCTATGTTGCACGTATTCATCTTTACCTCCACCATCTCAACCCCTGGCACCAGTAATCTTTTTGATGTCTCTGCAGTTTTGCCTTTTCTAGAATATCACATAGTTGGAATCATACAGCATCTAGCCTTCTCAAACTGGCTATCCTTTTACCTAATAATATGCCTTTAAGATGCCCCTATGTCTTTTTTACAGCTCATAGGTCATTTCTTTTTGGTGCTAAATAACATTCTACTCTCTGGATGTACCAGAGCTTATTTATCCATTCGCCTACGCAAAGTCGTCTTGCTTGTTTTCAATTTTTGGCAATTATGAATAAACATCCCTGTGCAGGTTTCTGTGTGAACATAAGTGTCCAACTCACTTGGGTAAATAGCAATGGGTGCAATGTCTGGATTGTACGGTAAGGATATGTTTTGTTTTGTAAGGAGACAGACCAAACTCTCTCCCAAAGTGGTTGTCAAATGGTCAAACACTGTAACTGCAAAGCTGCCCTCCCTCTCGTCCTCTCCCACATAGTGAACAGAACCACCATTTGCCCGGTAATTCAAGGTTAGGCACCAGCTTCAATTCTCTTCTCTTACCCTCCCAATAGGCAAATGACCAGCAATTTGTATGAATTTTACTCGTCAAGTTCATCTTGAACCACTTCTTGTTTCACTATCCACACTGCCCTGCCCTAGCTCAGCTCACCATTCCCTCTCTTGGGGATGCCTACAAGAGCCTTGGAACGCCTTTCTTTGTACTCTCCTCTCCCTTTTCTCCTCTACAACCTACTCTCCTTATAGACAAAAGAATGGTCTTCCTAAAACATAAACTGGATATCGTTACCCTGCTTTAAAACACTTTCAGGGCTTTCCATTGTACTTAACATAAAACCCAAAGACATGTCAACCCTAGGAAGGTCCATTTCCATCTCCAAATGTATCTTGTGCCACTGCCACCCAAACCCCACTTGTTCACTGGGTATAGTCATGCTCATTTCCCTTCAGTTTCCCCAAACTTCCTGTGTATCTTTTACGTTGAGGCTATTTTTACGCTGTTTTCTCTCTTACAATTCATTCTCGCTATCCCAGGAGTTCTGTGCCTACTTAGCCTTCAGTTCTTTTTTTGGTTTGTTTTTAAGATGTTATTTATTTATTTATTCGTGAGAGACACACAGAGAGAGGCAGAGACATAGGCAGAGGGAGAAGCAGGCTCCCTGCAGGGAGCCCGATGTGGGACTCAATCTTAGGACCCGGGGATCCTGACCTGTGCCAAATGACAGATGCTCAACCTCTAAGTCACCCAGGCTTTCAGTTCTTTACATAACTGTCACTTTTTCAGAGAAGTGAGATCACTTTATCTAAAGAAATTTTCTCTTTCTTTAGATGAAATAGAGCTGAAGTCCCTATTTCAGCCCCTTCTTACCAGCCTAACGCTGACACAGTGTTAACGGTTGTGTGCATGCATATGTGAGCATGTTATCTGGTTCTCCCAGATAGTAAGCCCAGTCAGGGTAGAGACTCTTCCTTGTTTGTCACTGAATCACCTGCTGTTAGCACGGATGGACATACAGCAGATGCCTGGACATAACATGCAGAATGAATGAGTGGGCTTATGAATCATTTTACCCTGCTTAGCATCCTGCTTCTCATCGTTCAAAGGCAGATACAATCCCTTTCCTACCACTTTCCAACAGTTGGGGCAAAATAAAATGGAAGGGCTTTTTGCATCAGATAACTGATTGTTTTGGATCTAGTGATGGATATGCTTCTCTCCTCTGGTAAAATATATATATATATATATATATATTTCTTCTATTCTGGTGCCATTTTCTTTTTCTTTTTCTTGGAGTATATCATTTCATAAAAAAACATGACCTGTATTTTAGATTTCCACTTGCTCTCATCTATTGTCTCCTTAATTGCGTATAGTTTGAATTTATCCCACCATTCTAGATAACCACTATTCTGCAACCAGTGACCAAGAAAATTAAACGTTAATACTGGGGGATTATTTTTCTTGTTTTTCATCTTTTTCACTATGTTGGCAGTACTGAGTCTCTTGAACATCCATACTTTCTCTACCCATGTCAGGGTTCTGCTTTCCAGTCACCCTCTCACCGTCCCCTTTTTCTGGAGCTCTCCTCTTCCTGCCTCCATACCTTCCTCCCTAGAGAGTCTACTTGGCTCCTCCATGCTTTTTTGTCAGCTATGTTAGCCCAATGTCGACCTCACCAGGCTCCCCCATATACTTGACATCTCAGTCCCCGCCTCTAGCCTCTACTAGTCTCTCCAGGGCCTGTCTCACATTTCAAAAATGCCTCGGAAGGGCAGCCTGTGTGGCTCAGCGGTTTAGCACTGCCTTCAGCCTAGGGTGTGATCCTGGAGACCTGGGATCGAGTCCCACGTCAGGCTCTGCCTGGAGCCTGTTTCTCCCTGTGTCTGTGCCTCTCTCTCTGTGTCTCTCATGAATAAATAAATAAAATCTTAAAAAAAAGAGGTAAATAAATTCTTTAAACAAAACAAACAAAACAAAACAATGCCTCAGAAGCCTGAGAATATCTTAATCTCACTCTCCCTACATAAGTGGACCATCCTACACTCTAAATCAGGATGTCCTTCTTATTTTCTTGTAAGAGAATACTTTCAAGAAAGTCACAATGGCAACACATCCCTCCCAGGTTTGCAGGCTGGAAGCTGTCAATTTCTTCTGAAGTCCCTCCTATCCCTTACTTTTCCAAGCTCTTATTGGCTATTTCCACCTACTTCTTTCCAGGCCACAGCCTCTCTCATCTAAGAAAGAACAACAACTCTTAAATGGGCTTTATTGTTTCTCCTCCAACCCACTGAATACAGGACTGCCAGGTTAATTTTCTGGAAGCCCAGCGCTTATCACATCACTCCTCAGAGATCTCCACTGCCTTCCCATTGCGTAATAATTTCTTACTGTCCAAGTTGTCAGGGGGCACTCCAAGAGAGCCCTGGTCTCTTTCTCATCACCCTCTAACCTGCTACTCCACAGAGAAGCCAAGGCTCACTCAAACATTACTTCCTGGACACAAACAACATTCATATTTCTCTGTCTGGCTCAGATTTGTTCATTTCTGAAATATCCTCCTTTGTGACCTCAGCCAGCAAATGCTCTCCTGGCCCAGCTGTCATGATCCCTCTGGAAACACTACCTTCTTCCATTAGGGGCCACCTCAACTACAGGAGTTCTCTCTTTGATACACACGGTACCTTGAACCTTTCTTATGGTATTTTTCTTATTTCCTTTGTGTTTAAATTATTGCTCTTTCTCCTAGGTAACCTGAAACTCAGCTTCATAACTCTTGGATCACATAACAGTGCCTTAAATATAGTGAATGTTTAATAAATATATTACCTGTTGAACTAAATCCACCCACTCAACAAACATATGCTTGCAGACACAGGAGATACAACAATACAAGAGAACAGGTAAAGCCTCAGCTCTAGCTGGAAAGAGAGAGACAGAAAATTAACAACATCAGAAACCAAATAATTATATAATCTTTTTCAGATGCAATGAAACGCCGGGACACCTGCACCCCGATGTTTCTAGCAGCAATGTCCACAATAGCCAAACTGTGGAAGGAGCCTCGGTGCCCATCGAAAGATGAATGGATAAAGAAGATGTGGTCTATGTATACAATGGAATATTCCTCAGCCATTAGAAACGACAAATACCCACCATTTGCTTCAACGTGGATGGAACTGGAGGGTATTATGCTGAGTGAAGTGAGTCAATCGGAGAAGGACAGACAGTGTATGTTCTCATTCATTTGGGGAATATGAATGATAGTGAAGGGGAATATAGGGGAAGGGAGAAGAGGTGTGTGGGAAATATCAGAAAGGGAGACAGAACGTGAAGACTTCTAACTCTGGGAAATGAACTAGGGGTGGTGGAGGGGGAGGAGGGCGGGGGGTGGGGGTGAATGGGTGACGGGCACAGAGGGGGACACTTGACGGGATGAGCACTGGGTGTTATTCTGTATGTTGGTAAATTGAACACCAATAAAAATTAATTTATTAAAAAAATTATATAATCTTTCACAAGTCAATAAATGCCATGGGAAACAAACAATAGTAAAAGGGCAATGGAAATGGTAGGACTGGGAGAAATACTCTTTTGTTTTGGGGTGACTAGGAAAGACCTTTGATGATATGACATTTGAAGAGAGACTTGCAAAAAGTAAGGGTGCCAGATATATGGCTTTCCAGAAGAGGAAATTCCAGGAAGTAGAAACAGCAAGTGCAAAGACCTCAAATGAGGGAAGAATGTGTTGGGCAGTATGAGGACATAGCCGGATTTGTGGGAAATGCTCTCAGAATGGCAGTAGGAACCAGATTACATAAACCTTTAAATATGAGAAACAAATGCCACTGTATTAGGGGTTATTATTCAATCCTCCACGGTTGACTCAGGAGCATTGTTTTGAAGCTTAAGATACTTAGAAATGAAACTTCCTCAGTTTTTTTTTAGTACAAGTCCCTCTCCTCAGTGTAACGTGGAATAGCAAACAGGAAATCACTTAGCATTCACATTTTCCACAAAAGGTTTATTTGCTAGCTGTAAAATGCAGAAGAGATGTTCTTGGCTTCTGGTCAAGCTGTTTTCTAAATAGCCAAAGAGGTGATGACAAAAAAAGTGCGCAATTCAGTAACAGGATATCTTAGATGAAATTCTCGTTCACTCATATTTGAAGTCTTTTAAAAAATGACTATAATTTGCTCTAGCAAAGATATTTAAATATTTCCCTCTAGCCACTTGTAAATCTCATTTCTAATCTCGAAGCTCCTGTAATCAAGTCCTTGATAGTTTAAATAAAGCCTCCATTTGGGATTAAACTGCTATTGATATACATACTTATTTCTGATTTTATGTGATATATGAGTGAGTATATCTGAAATGCTTATCAAATAATCATAATTAAAATGTATAATTTCAGAAAGATGATCCACTAATTTTAGCTATTATGTCTGGGACTTGGTTAAGGGAATGAAGAAATATGAAACAAAAATTTAAGTAGGCAATTATATTTAAAAAATAATATATGCTATGCATGCTAAGGAAAAAATTCAGCACCCTTACATTTGGAAAAAAAGAAAGGCAAATTAATTCTTTATTTTCTCTGGCCCAGAAAACTGGAAAACTCTGCTGTTATGAACAAATGGAAACTTCTCCTCCCACCTCAGATGTAAGAAATTTTTCAATGTGTACCAATTATTTTAGACTCCTCCTAGGCAATATTGGGTAGACTTTGACTTTTCTTCACCTCTTCAAATTTAACCACTGGAATAAACACCTCAAAACACACTGAGGATTCATCTGAGAGCATAAACAAACCAAGCATGAAGCCTCCCAATAGGAGGCCAAAGTAGCTTGAAAATTGCTGAACAGTATCAGGAAAGTGATATTTTTTGTCTCTATTCCTTTTAGTGAAATGTCTGAGTTTGGTCTGGATTGATGAGGTAACTAATACCTTGAAAGTTTAAAGGTTAGGTGAAGAAACATTATACTGTAAAAGTGGGAATCTAGAAGCCTGTCTGAGTGGGAGCCATGTCTGCTGAAAATTTGCTGGGCTCCTGGGCACTCTGGAACACAGGCCTATGGATTGCTGGAATGTACTCTGCCTGAGTTTACTAGTCAACGTAAGCATCTAGTCAAGTAAGACTACTTGGGAGTTTCAGAACAGAAAACCTGAGAGACAATTATTTTCCTTTTGTATTATAGAACGGGCATTGCAGTGCAGTGAGGTTCAGTGAATCTGAGAGCCTAGTGTCATAACCAAATTCAATCTCCTTCCAGTTAGTCCAGAACTGCCTCTGCTTAAATAAGTGATGTGACTACACTGTTAGCTTCTGTGGTAAGTTAGTAACACCGTACTTTCTGCAAGTTTGAGTGGTAGTGTAGTGGTAGCTAAACAAGGAAGGAGTGCTTGGAATTGAGATTAGCTGAGGAAAAATGGGGAGAAAGCTGAGGATGCTGGGAGGAAGGGATAATTTTTAAAGCAGAAATTTGGGGACAATGTGGAAATGCTACTCACAATAGGCAACCATTCAACCTTCTATTTTCCTCTATGACTTGCATCTACACCAGAGCAGGAGTCAGTTTATAGATGCCGTTGTGAGAGAAAAATATGTTCCTCAAGTAAAAGATGTTTATGTTATTTTATATGCTGTATGACATGGGCAACCATACCGAGAGGCCTGATTGCTCTGCCTGGAGTTGCTTCCTAGAGCCCATATGAAGCCTCTGTTCCGGCTGCCTATACCAGCACACTGCCCAACACACACTCTTGCTCATAAACAGCAAGAACATGTGACAGATAGGGCACCACTGGCACTCATACACTAGGACTCCTTAGGTTCAGTACACCAAGCTAAGTGCCCATATGTGACAATCCTCCTTGGAATAGAAAGAACAGAGTTGAGAACAAACACAAATTCAAGCATGCTTTATCGATTTGGATAAATTCTAATGGGGAGAGAGCCAAGACTGAGGAGACTATGAAAAACATTCAAACTGAAAAATAAATGATCTCTGTTGACCTTCAAAGGTTTCCCTTTTCTTTCTTTCTTATGAGACAAGATATATCTAGAAAATGGAATATTTTTAATGTTCGAAAACACCATTAAAAATTTGTCAGTTAGGAGAAAAGATGACAAACGTCACTTTCAAATGTTAACATAAAGCATAAAAAATGAAATTATTTTATCTGAAAATGGTCAGGGGAGACTGACAAATGCAGAGGTCTGAATTTTGCTGAGATTCTATAGATCCAAAGTTTTCAGAAGTTTACTTTAGGCCATGAATATTGGTGGCTATGTTTGTGATGGGATGGGTTCTGAGCAATCTTCCTGGTGATTACTCAAGTGTGGAGCATAAATTATTACCCCAGGCAAGCACCGACTTAAATGAAGTAGTTTTCTGAAAGTAGAATGTGATTAAACTTGCATTTCATTCAAAACATCTCCTGTTTAGCCAATCTCCGTTGCTCCTGGTGTCTCATCTTCAGGAAGATGGATTCTTGGTGATAATTTGGAATGCTGCAGAATTTTACACAAAGATGATGCTAAGCACACGAGGAATCCATAAGAGATTCTTATCACTAAACCAGAAAGGAAAGGCTGTCTATCCATGAGAGAACTGGCATGAGTCTCTGGATAGTCTTTACTAGTTGTGGATTTATACCTATTTGCCTCTGAATGGAACTATTTACTAACCCTGTAAATGAATCAATTGGAGGTACCAAAGGCAGGAGTTTCCATCCTTATTTTCAAACAGTTCTTTCCTTTTCATAAAGATGACTCAAACTCCAGATGAACTGGGTTTCCTTCCTCTGTGCTGCGTCAGGGCAAAAATGAAATGAAGTCCGTAAATGGTCCAGCATCGGCAAAATCTCTCTTGCCCTGATATGTCCTGCTCTACAATTTAACAGTCGTGGATGACATTTACTTCTCTCAATTATAACTGTATGCCAGGCTGGCTGTTCAGTAAGATCTCTAGAATGAGGCTCTTTTCATCAGTCTCAACTATTTTACTAATGATGGATCCTTCCACTAACAATGACTTGTTGACCAGGTATTTTAATGGGAAAGAGCTGAAAGTGATCTGGGTGACTGCTTTGAAATCGAAATCCCCTAAGTACTATCCATCTCCCTATACATATTCACAAATGGGTGGGATTAATTTTTATAACAGCATTTGTGTGAGGAGTCCCTATGCCTGTGTCACTATTCTTACCCATCCTTACTGGTTATCTTGACCTTAGGTCAGGTGTTTGGCCACTGCCCAGTGTTTCCTGTCAGCCATGTTCTATAAAACACACGATGGTAGGAGAGAATCAGTACCTCCTCCCTTTCCTGAGGTAATGTCTCAAAGGAAGAAAAAGGTCCAGGCAAATAGAGATCACCACTCATTCACCAAATATTAAGAGACTACTCACTGTTGGCCAGATGCTAATCTAGTCTCTGGGAATAGATGGATGACGACCCACCGCACCCTAGTGCTTATGAACCACTTGTCCAATTTCCCCCACCCACGTCTCCATTCACAACTGTGACTACACCCTCCATGATAATTCCCATATTCCTTCCCTGCTTTTTCATAAAATTCAATAAATAGAATTTATTGCCTTCCAACATACTGTATGATCCCCTTATTTTATTTAAATGTCTAACATCTCTTTACCAAAATGTAAGTTCCATGATGTCAGAATTTGTCTGTGGTAGTTACTCCTGCACTTCTAGTCACTAGAAATAGTACCGGGTATACAGTAAGCATTTAATAAATCTTTACTGAGAGAACACATACCATGGAATTATCTAGTAGAATTTGGAAAACCATATGAAGCTACAGAAGCATGAAACCTTTCTAAGGGGCTAACTATTGGGGGGTTCATAGGAGAGAGGGCATTTCTGGTGGGAATACCCTGCAGAGCTGTCACCATGTGGGAGGAGGTAAGTCATAGCTGGCTTTTGATGGAGAAGGACATATTCATGTAGTGGGGAAGGTTGTTTGAAATGTACTTGGTTCATTCAGCGGCCTGGTGACAGGGAAGCATGAGAGGTGACAACCAGTTCCTGATTAGCAGTTTCATAATCCTGTAGAAGCTACTTAAGTCCCTGGGCATGACCATCTACCTGACACTATGGTCCCTCATCATCTACCATTAGGTTAAGCGGCTGCTGTGTTGAGGGCATTCTGTTCGCTGGCAGAAGTCCTACTGACTTTGTCTCTAGAACATGATGAAACCTGGGTCCCTGTTCATTCACGAGGCCATTGGAGAGGTCAGCTCCATTGGTTAGCTCTTTGGCTCAAGACAATAAAGTAAATGTATGGTTGTAGTTAAATAACCTTGGTTTTCTGTCCAAATCAAAACAAACCAAACCCACAGGTAAGGATGAGCACACCAACAAAGGCCTGGAAGGCTTGGGCTCCAGGCAGGCCCAACTACCCAGCAGGGGTCACAACTAGGCTTCTAGCTGAGTCACTTAACCATGGAGTCATTTTTCCATTCACTTGTTTCTAAATTATACTGAATGCTCATACAAATATTTGCATAGTGTAATATTCTATTCTAGCCTAAACTGGTCATTTACCCACCAACTTTTTATTGTTAAAATATAAAAACAAGACTGCATAGTCAACAAATACCCTTGGGGCAATTTCTCTGTCGCAGGGCCTCCTTTACTTTCTATAACTAGATTGCAAAACAAGCATTTTTGTCTAGCCCTATATTTTTTCTTAGAAAACAAAGAATGTCTGACCACCTTCTTTTAAAATGGTTTGTACATTTATGAAAATGTTTTTCATTACATAATTGTCATATTTAAATTTTTTCAATAAATATGAGAATAATTCTTTAGTTGTAACTGAGTACAAGAAAGAGAACCAGAGAAAGGAGGAAAGAAAAATGGTTAAAAAAAGGTGGAGAGAGAAAAGGTAAAAGGCAGCTCAGGAGGCCCCAGTGACAAGAGTGACATGCAGGGGGTACGGGCAGGGACAGAGACACATAGAGGAAGGAGAGCTTGAGACAGGAGAGAGGGAAGGGAAAGGAGGCTTTGAGGTGAGAGGTGGGTGGGATATTTTCTGCTCCTCAGAGCTCTTAAAATTATGAATTTTAGAGCATATTTAGTATCCACTCCCTTTCTGAAATGCCATCTCAGTATTTTCACTGCTCTTCAGCTGGGCTCATCTTTAAACTCTCTATGGGATAACAGCACTGGGGCAGGATTTTTTGGAGTTCTATACCTATAGCCACCAGAGGATTGCAACCCCACAGGCTGGAGGAATGAAGGTGCCTATGTGACATGTAGTCAAGGATTTCCCTCCTTGTCCACTGAATGAAAACATTTAAATCATACCCACAAGCATTCATCAGGCCACTTACTTATCCAAAGGGATCAAATGTGAATATCTATCCTAACATCTTGTTCCGCACCCCCCCCCCAAACCTTACCTAATTTTAGAATAGACTCAACATTCATTTTTGGTGAACCAATTTCCTACTTTCACTCGCAACTTTTAAAATTAAATATGAACAACCTTTCATTTTTTTTCTGAGAAAAATTTACAATTTTTATTTCTAAGGTTGCACCGTTATTTTTTTTTAACTTGCTTCTGAGTTCATGAATTTTCCACTGTCTATTTTCAAAAGCAGTCTTCATTTTGTTGTGATAATCTGCATATTCATTATACCGTTCTTACCTACTTTGGCATCTTTTACTTTTAAAATTTCCCTTACCTTTTTATAGAGTAGCTTATCAATGAACTCATTATATTTGTTAAAATATGCCCACGGGAATACAAAACAAACAGTCTTGTTATCTCCCCTCCGCCCCCCAACTCAACCAATCCCTTATTTTTTAATCACTGAAACACTCATCCTGGTGAAATTCTTTTATGCATTTCTGAATGTGGCCCTTTGATCACTGGTTCTTTGTTTATTTCCTTCACTGTGATATTTTTTCAGAGATCCTTGCTAAGTGCAAATTAGAACAGGAGTTTCAACCTCCTGCATAATGTTGTAAAATAAATAAATAACAGAATTGTATTTAAATAAACTATTCAAATCCATGTCAGCAAATGATCTAATTAATTACTCCTTTGGGGCTATGTTATATGTTTGCTTTCCTCTTAGAGAGGTGAAGAAAGTGAAAATAAATTTCTAGCTGTTAATGGGGTAAATTCCATAAATGGATAAGGGTCAAAGAAACAAACTCTAATTTGTGTCACATTTGTTTTTAGGCACTTAATTTACTCTGTTTCTTTAACCCTATTTGAATGTTCCTTAACAGTTCCTACTTGATTTCAAATGAGCAGTACTGATAGACCCCAGTTAAACTTGAGAGGATACTTTCTGATATTTGCAACGAAGAGGGACAAGTTAGGCAAGAAGAAAGATAGATGTTGCCCCTTATAATTCAGTGTGGGATGCCAGATTCTAACCAAGTCTGCAGAGATTGGACAAAATCCAATTTGTCATTATTTATTCCTAAGCATTGTGCTTATACTCTGTACTTTTTCATTCTTATTTGCCATTTACCCAATTATATCTATCCTTATTAGACCCCTGCTGAAGGCAGCATTAGCCAGAGAAGTCCCAAAGCTTAGCTTAATCCTATTATCTCTTGATAAACGGGGACACATGAGGCTCTAGATGGCCAAATTCAGCATTACCCTCCCCCCTGTCCCCCTCCTCCCCTCCTCTCCCCCAAAGAAAAATGCTGTTGCTCATCCTTATGCCTGATGTAATTAAGATCTGGAAATATGCCCATTCTAATCCTTGCCTGGTATAAGCATCACTGTCAATGTGGAGAAATGAACTGCAGTTATGATGTAAAGGGCTGACACCTCTGCAACATTTACTGATGTGCTGGACCCGACTGCCACAATGACAGAGTGAGGTTTATGTCTCTGGAGTTTTAAAATGCCTTCCAAAAACAAAGCATGGATCTTGGGGGGAAGAGGGTCATAGTGGGGAAGATGACAGGCCATCCGGTGGAGAAGCGAAATTGTTTCAGGTGGATATTTGGATGTGGTAGAGACAGTTGAAAGGGAGGAGGAGAAAAAAGGAGGAGGAAGGGAGGGAAGACAGCTGGAGGGGAAGGACAGAGGGAGAGCACAAGAAAGAGAGTGAAAAGGAATGAAGAATTCCCTGGAGGAGCAAAATCCTCTGCCTTTTCGGAATGAAGCCCAGACTATAATTTGCCTTAAAGAAGATTTTCTAAAGGCCCATGAAAGCAGCAAATCACTGAATCCTCACCGAGTTTTCTGTTGAGCTGTCCTTGTAGATGTGTATCTGTGTATCACCAAATCCACTTAGGCCGAATTAGAGGCAAATAGGCAGAAAACAATGGACAATGCTTATTAAAATGCTTATTAAAAATATATCTGCTAATAAAAACTCATGATGTGTCACTAACTGTTGAGTAAAGAAGATTGACTTTATCCCACAGACCTCTCTCAGGCTTTGTGTTACAATTACATGATCCCTTTTCTTTCACTACATATATTATCTGCAACATCAAAAGGGTTTCGTGCTTCTTTTCAAAAGGAATTTATTATCCAAAAGGTTGGTTTGGGAAGAGAGCCAACTCAAGCCTCCTGAGAGAAGGGGGGGGGGAACAATTCCATTTATTTAGAAACAAATATAATTTTGATAATATTGGAAATCTCTTTCCGTTACTATGTACACATATGTGATAGAAACCCTCCAACCCCAGCAAATTTTTCAGGAATCGAAGAAAATAAATATGTTCAAAAGTCCCATTCTGTAAAGAGAAAGAGCACATTCCCTTTGTCCCAGAAAGAGGGACCTGGCAAAGAAGAGGATTGCCAGAAGGGTTAAGCACAAGCAGAGTTTTGCACAAAATTGGAGATCAAGAAATATTGATTGGCTCTTGCTAAGATGGAGGGATTGACTGAAGAAAAGTGCCTGTAGAGTTTCAGTGTTCTTTTGACGCTGCCAACTCCTATAAGAACTTTGCTGTAACCTCTGGGGATTGCAAGCTGGACTTAAAAAACATGGCTTCAGAGCTCTTCTTAACAGCACACAAATAGGAATTCCTTTGGGGGCGACTTGTTTTATTTTATGGTCATCGATAAGATTAGCATTAATGATGTGACAGAGTGACAGGTGGGTAAAGGGGTGGCCTGGATAAGCATCTAGGTGAACATTGCCTTTTATTCTAGCTGACAGCCTCACCATTAGGGGGTGAAGCTGGTCCATAGTCTGTCGGTAGAGACTAATTAGTGATGATATTAATAATAATGCTATACACACACAATATATCATATACATATGATACATATTTAAAAACACAGTAATAGATATATATGGGGCTATAAAGCATATATGTTCATTACCCTTGCCAGAGAGATATATAAGCATAAATTCAGGCAACCTGCATGCATTTAACAATGAAAAGGAAAAGCATACCCTTTATGAACATGCATCCACTGACCTTAGTGGGCCTAGCAAAATTAGCCAAAACAGGAAGCTCAGCACAAAGAATTCATACAGAGCATCAGTTTATAGTAACAGTGTACTTTCCCTGCATGATTATTATTTTCCTTTGCCCTTTATTGATATAATGACATTTGTTCAAAGAGACGTCAGTATGATTTGGCCAGAATTGAGAATAATTAGGAAAGCTGCGTAGCCGTGATGGCTCTACCTTACTTGATAACTATGACTACTGATAAAGTTACTGCATCCAAAGAACTCCATGAAAGGAGAAACTTTAATGTGATAGAAGGGCCACAGAGCTGAAGGTAAATTGAAGGCCCTGAGATTAAGGCTCAGAGTAAATGTTTTTCAATCGTTGACCTCAGCATGAAAAGCAGGCTATTAAAAACAAACAAACAAACAAAAAACAAAAGACAGTAACACAAGTGTTGCATTTTCCATTTGCCAGCATTCCATTTTCAAATATCTGACTATTCTGTATCAGTGTTGAGGTTTTAGTTCATGAGATTACAGGGCTATTCACCATCATTAATAGTAGTCCCTGTTTTTCCCACAAGCAACTGGCTAAACACAAAATTCATCAGACCCAGGAGCAGTTCTGCAAAACAGAGCATACTCAACACAATAGATTTCAGGTATGATATAAATCAAATTTTACTTCATCTGTCTCTAGGGGTGGGAGACTGGCAGAGTTCTAATCATATACATATTTAAATTTGTAATCAGACTCCTTGGGAGGACAGGCTGTTGTGTTTACCATAAGCTTATCGCTAAGGTTTCTGGGGATTGAGGATAGTTGGTTGTAAATCCTGTCATTTTGGTGACTTAATATTTTACATTATCATGATATTAGCATAATTGTGACCTCTGCATTGTAGCATTTTATGTGTTTCCAGTGTAACTTTTGATGCTTCACTAAAGTCAACAAAAATTCCCATTATTCCCTCTTTTAGAGCACATTTGGCATGAAGTATTAAGGTTGATTTAATGTTATTAGTGCTTAAAGTGGCGCAAAATCCATGAATATACACATCCATCTCCCAGTTCACCATAACACTGCCATAAAATGCGAGGAGATGGGTGATAAACATTTCCTCTCCTTTTTTTCTCTTTCCCTAATTTTTCCTGCTGGAGGCTCTGCCTCTACCCAGAGGGCATGCGAGTGTTGCCAGTTCCCCCACACAGATCAATCACTAGGGCTTCCACATGCCCAAATAATAACCCAACAGGAGAGCTTGGCTCAGCTGCAAGCCTCATTAAAACTATTCTCAAAGTAACAGCAAGGTTTGGGGAGCACTCTACTTGGACCAGACTCTGCATATTTTCCAAGATAATGACCAGAGAAGAAGCATTAGAGGACACAGACCCTTTTATTTGTGATTTGGCAAGTTACAAAAAATAGTGGAGCAAAGCTAACTATTTCAAAGGATGTCCAATGGCAAAGTCTTGTTTAAAATTCTTAGTGAAAAATTATTACTATGGTAAAACTACTGAGGCTTGAAGGGCTGCAAGGGGTAAGTGAACTTGCAGAGAGTAAGAAGCTCTGATTTGCCAGCTTCCAGATGCAAACTGTTTAATCCGGACAGGCAGGCAAATGCAGATCCAGGATCACCCTCTCTTGAGGTGCCCCAAAGGTCCCATAAGCTATTTATGTGACTGTGTGTGTGTTGAATGTTGTGTGTTGTGTGTGTGGCACATGGTTAAGTCACCCCTATTCAGGGTGAGACATGTGTGGTAAGAGCAGAGCTCACACAGAAGCCGGAATCCCCAGGTGATTTTTCCCATGGATCCCTGGATTCTGTCCTTCTGGGATCTTTTTCTCGACAACCTGGGAAGATGTGTTTTTACTACAGCAATCTACAGTTTCTAGAATTGAGGAGGGAGAAATTCAAAGGTTTCCAAGAGGAGCAACCTCTCCTACCCTCCCCCAAAAGATGAAAGGTTGTGAGGAGGATCTAGAAAAAAAAAAAAAAAAAGAGAGAGAGAGAGAGAAAGAAGTTGTTAATGAAGGCAGAGGGGAACAAAGGCTACAGTCATTTTATAATTGCATTTGCGTATTTTTATGAAAAAACTATTGATAAACTCTTTTCCATCTCCAAGGAAGACAAAGAAAGATTCGTGCTAGTAACATATAAGAAGAATCATTTAAAGGACAGATGAAGAAAAAGATCTCTACGTTTTTAAAAAGAAACACTCTTTGCAACAGGCTGCATTTCAAAATGTTACTATCTATCATGAACTACATCTCCGTGCGGTTTCCAAAAGTCTATGAGGGGGACAAAATGACCCAGGCAATACAAAGGAGGGTATGGCAGGCAAACTACTGTTCTAAATATGTGACGTGGTTCCCATGTCTCTGAAATAAATGTCCCACAGGCAAAGGGAACAGGAACGAAAAGTCAAGCAAATACGCAAGATCAGAATCCTTAAATAATCAAATTCTAGTATTCGCTCATTCCCCATTTTTATTGTAACAAAATAAAAATGTAACTGGCCCAAAGAAAGATGGATTCAGAATGAGAAAATGAATGAAAAATACTCATAAATGTTTAAATCGGTAATACTGAATTGACAACGGAGGGATGTATTTTTTCCATTAAGTACTGTTCAAGTATGATCAAAGTTGTGTTGGAATACCGACATTCAGAGATGGAAGATTAATATTTATTTGCTTCCACTTCTTATTCTAATGATAACTCTCTACTTAATTGGCCTAGTTAATTTATGAAATCAAATCTAGATCAGTGAAATTGACAAGTAGTCATTGAGGAAAGGATATTACAGTTTAAAAGCATGAAGGATAGCAATATAAATGATATATGTTATGCTATTAAGCAAGTCACTATAAAGTGAATTACAATGAGCATAGAGGGAATGTATTTTACTGTGTCAAAAACACATCTTTTATGCAATGTACAAACTTTATGTTGAATGGTCAATCTTGAGTCTGATGTCTCTTCCTGAAAGCCTGAATCCATATTTGGATAAAAATCAGTTACATCTGAGGGAGAAAGTAAAGTGTACACAGGACATGGCTCTACGGGAAACCATGATGACGGTTCGGGTCAGTTTTTGCAGCCCATTCTCCTCTACTTTTTAGAAGTGGTTAAGTCCTCTCTTTGCTTTCACGGGGGAAGCATAACCGTGGCAGCTAGTGGACTATATAGTTGCTCATCAAGTGAGAAAGGAAGTTCTATACCTATCTCCAAGTGAGGATGGCTATGGTACTCCTGGGGAGGGCAGAGAAAACAGCTGGGCAACTGCCAGAATTTATTTCACTCTGGCTGGTGCCCCCTCTTGTGGCTGAATGTCAGGGTGAAGTGACACAGGGAGAAACTGCTTTCCTCTCCCTGGGAGGTGTGCCATTCTCCCCTTCACAAAGGCCCACTGCATCTCTTCAGGCAGTTCAGCATAACTTTACCCCAAACACTCCTAACCAGAACTAGAACCACTTTCTCCAAGAAAGAATTCCCCAACAAAACATACAGTAATGATCTTACAAAAAAGAGAGGCACGTGGAGGACCCTAGATATTTCCTGAACTAGCACGAGCTCACAGATCTGCTTGGAAAATTCAGCACCTTTTAGATCTTACTACTTTTGAGCACTATGAAATTTTAGACCCACAAAAAGTTAAGGTAGGTAAAAAAAAAAAAAAAAGGAGCATCACTATGCTTTGCATATAGTGAGCACTCAACAGATGTTCACTGAGTTAAACTGACAAATCAGGCCTGTGATTTCTGATACCAAAAAAAAGGTCAAATTTGTTCTATTCTAATTCTTTTTAGTGTGCACTATTTACTGCATCCCTAAGTATATCAAGTATCCAAACACAAGTAAGGGGCAAAGTCTCTTATATATTCAATATTTTTCTCAAAACGTTAGTGATTATTAAAATCCATTAATAGTGAACATTCTCCAGAATTCAATCTGAGAGCTTCTCTTCCCCTTTTTTTACATTAAGCACAATATGGCAGTTTATTTAGATGTTTAAAATGAATACAAATGGAGATAAAGATCACGAAATTATACATGCTACAACACTGCATCATAGATAATATAGATGAATACAACAGGGTGGTGTTTAACTAAAGATAAACTAAGTATCTAAAATGCAGTACTCGTTGGTTTGCTGCTTCAACACAACACATTTTCACACAGATCTAAAAGGTGCCAAAATTAGTAGCTTCAAAGTCAATTCTTGCATGTGATTTCAGCTTAAGAGATTTCAGAAAACTGATCTTGAGATGCCAGTTTTTGTTTCTGTTAGCTGTAATGTCAAGGATATTCAGAACAAGAAAAATCCTAGAGTACAAGAAAGTCCAGAAATATGCCTTACGTGTCTGGCCTCTGTTGCAAGACTGTACAGGGGTATGTGCAAAAACTGAGTCTGTCCAAAAGTCCATCCTAGTGTAGTTTCAAGCTTTTGCTAGGTAAACTAGATAGAGTGTTTATTACACAGCAAGGGCAACACTAGAAAAAGAAATCTGTGATAGGTTAACAACAATATCTAAGGCATCATTTGAATTAGGTCTAAAAGACTGGACAAATTTACATTTCAACTATTCAGAACGAATGCATGAAAAAAAAAAGGATTTTCCCCGAAGTGAACTATACATGTTGGCCCGGTGGCTTATATGTTGGCCTAACACTACCATGTGAATCAGGATAACGCCTCCCAAGAATATCCAACCCAGTATCTTACAGAGGGGAAGATATGTTGAAAAGGCAGATAAAATTATCCTCTGCTTCTCCTCATGTGCTTTTATGAGCCGTCAGCTAACTGGTTTTTCAATTTACTTACTGTGTCTGTCACAGCAAGTTCTGGAGCAAGGTCAGTTCAATCATGTGTCATGGACTTAGAAATAACCACTGGGATTGCAGTGGCCACATGTCCTCACAGCCTGATGACCCAGCGCTCAAAAGGTAGAATATAGTTTTGCATTCTCTTTGTTTTACTTATTGAGAGCTTATCATGTTAGATCAAAACTCTTACACTGATGGCTCAGTATGTTCTGAACTGATTTTATCATTCCATCTGCAATATTCTTAGAAAAATTCATTTAAGGTTGTGGGTAGGAGTACATATCAGCTATGGAGTCCATGAGACCCTCCTTGTTGAGGTCCTAGCTGTCTTGCTCCCAGGTGATGCTACCCTGAGTAAACTACATAATTTGAGACTGAGTTTCCTCACCTGTAAAATGGGAACAATCAATCTTCCTTTCACTTGTTCATAGTTTAAATATACTAAAAATACATTCAGTACAGTTAGCAGACCTTGCACATTGTTGACAACTAATAAAAGCTTACCTTATTCTGTTTTTGTTAATTAATATGACACTCATTGAAGTTACTCAAACCAGAAACCTAGGCATGTTTTCCTTTCCACTTCCCATATTAGCATGTTTTGCTAGTTTAATTTCCTAAGTCATTCCCAAATTTTCATCCTTCTCTTTGTCTTTCCATCCTTTCTTGTCCTGAGTCGTGGTATGATCATTCATTCTCTCTTTATAAATCACTCTAAAAACCTAACTTTTAAAATTTGATTCAAAAGCAATATTTTCATTGCAAAAAAGATCAAAGTGGACAGACGTGTCAAAGTTAAGGTGATTGTCTCCTGTAATTCTACTCCCTAGGGGGAAAAAAAAAACAAGCAAACAAACAAAAAACTTTAAGTTTTCTGCATGTTGTCTCCATTTTGTTCTATATATATACACCATGTTTTTTTTTATGTTTTGCATGCCATTTTCTTGATTATTTTTACTGAACAATTTGTAGTTCTCTCTCAGTATAATTTAGGTATACCTCATAATTATGTAATATTCCATTTTATAAATAAATTTATGGTTAAACTTTTAACCAGTTCATAAATTCTTACATAAATTACTCGTACAAAGTTTCCTGACAGTTTCTTTTCCTTAGTTTTTTTTACCTCAAATCTAGATTCTATGAGACAGAATAATCTAGCTAAAATTCAAATTTCATCCTAGCACTGCTGCTTAAAATCCATCATTGATTCCCATGAACTGGAGGAAGTTCAAATTCCCTAAAATAAGATAGTTTTCAATGATCTCATCTCTGCCTACTTTTCCAGCTTCATACCACTTCCTTTCTCTGCCTTAATCTTCTCTTTGTAGAGTAAAAGAATACCCCTCTTCCTTCAGGAGTACCATACATCACACTGTCTCTACTTTCTAGAATGGCTTCTCCTCTCCCCTTTGTTCTAAAACAGGGGGTAGCAGACTCTTTGTAAAGGACCAGGACCAGAGGCTTTGCAGTCATATGGTCCCTATCACAACTTAACTAAGCAGTTGTAGTGCTAAAGTACTACAGTGCTGGACAAGACATAAAGAAACAGACATGGTTATGGTTTCAGTAAAACTTTATTTACAAAACAGGTGGCCAAGCTGTATTTGATACATCTTGTTCTAGACAAATTTTCAGCTCAGATAACACCTCTTCCAGGAAACCTTCCCTAATACATCAGTTTCTATACCTGTTCCCATAGCATTCTGTTCAAGAAAACATTACTCTATAAGCTATCAATGTGGTTTGCTGTTGTTGCTGTTGTTTCACTGACTACTTGAAGGCAGAAACTGTATTGCCTTCATCTTTGTGTCTTCAGCACTTACATGCGATAACACTTACTAAGCATTTAGTAACTATTAACTAAAATAATAAATGTATCCAAATTTTAAAAAAATTATTACTTCTCCCTTTCCAGAAAACATTCCAGTTATGTGATTTACATAATATTTGTTCATCAACTTCTTACCTCCAGCATTTCTTCACTAGGAATTGCATTAGAATCATGTGGGGGGGGCTATTAAAACACTGAAACTGACAATACTGGGTTTATCTCCCAGAGATTAGGATTCAGGAGCTGGATCTTGCATGTGTGTGTTTTATGTGCCTACCAGGTGATTCGGGTGTGTGCTTCAGTCATGATGCCAATAGAGAGTTATCCTCTCTTTTTCCAATTTTCAAGTCTCAACCAATCTACAAGTTCCTCCACCAGTGTGGCACACCTAGGCCAGCCCTCCTCATATTTGGGTCTTCTAACATACTATTGGCCTTCCCAGTCTGATACAAGGCTCACCATTCCTGTGCTTTTCATCCTTCATAGGGAAAAAACTGACCTTCCCCAACAGCTCTCTGCAAAATCTCTCTGATTGTATTGTGATACTCTTTACTTTCACCTTAACCCCATGTTCTTGTTTTTGACCATAAATACTCTGCAAAGGTCAAACATACTTATTGTTCCCTGCAGGGAACTTTTGTTTAGGTCTACCATTCTTTGATTGAGTTTAAGCATTTTACCCTTTTTAAATGGTTTCCATTTTTATTCTTCCTGTGTTTTATTGTAAGCCTTTTAAAATCATCCCTGGAAAGTAAAATAATGTAATCATATTAATAATAAATGCCTTTATCTTTATTTTTTTTTTTGCCTTTGCACATATCTTTTGAAGTGTAATCCAAATCTACCCTGCACATCACCCTGTATATACACATACCCAAACCTGCCTTCTCACAGGTTTCTCTGAGTAAAAGGCAACTCCAGCCAGCCAGTTGCCCAGGACAAAAACCTCATAGTCAACCTATGTTCCCATTGGTTGGCAAATCCTACGGGCTTGACTTTCATCTATATAGAACCTGGTCATTTCTCACCACCTCCACTGCTACCACATTACCCTGATAACACCATCACTGGCCTAGAAGATTACAACAATCTGTTTTCCAACTTCTACCCTATTCTCAACAATCTATTAACAAAACTACAGATTTTTTTTTATTTTTTTTAATTTTTATTTATTATTTATGATAGTCACACACACAGAGAGAGAGAGGCAGAGACACAGGCAGAGGGAGAAGCAGGCTCCATACACCGGGAGCCCGATGTGGGATTCGATCCCGGGTCTCCAGGATCGCGCCCTGGGCCAAAGGCAGGAGCCAAACCCCTGCGCCACCCAGGGATCCCCAGATTTTTTTTTAAATAACAGCTTAGCTTGAGATACAATTAAATTTATTTTTTTAAAACCAACACCAAGTCATGCTCCTTAAAGCCCTTGATGGTTCTCCAGCTTTCTCAGAACAACAACAAAATGCCCTTACACAAGCCTCTAGGCTTCCAACATCCTGCAAAACCCTCTTCTAGCTCTGACCTGATCTCTTCCTCTTTCTCCACCTCACCCTACTCTAGCCACATTCCTCTGTCTGGACAGCTCTTCTTCCAGATAGCTACATGAATAGCTTCTTCCTTTTGTCAGATCTTTGCTCAAAAGTGGCTTTCATAGATCTGCTCTCATCAAAAATGTATCTCTGTGATCATCTCCAGGCCCAGCACTTCTTGTCCCCCTTTTTCGTATGTCACACTTTTCATTATCTCACATACATGCACTATATTTGTTTGTTCCCTCCTCACACATGAATAGAAGCTCCATGAGGACAGAGGGTTTTTTGTGTCCTTCCATAAGGATAATGACCAGAACATAGCAGGTATTTAGTAAATATCTGTTGAATGAATCAATACATAACTCTCAATTTCCTCCTCCCCTCTTTCTGTCTCAAATTTCACTTAAACTTTCTATTGGTAATTTCCCATTAACTTGAATAGAATGTAAAATCATGTGACAACTTCTTCTTGTCTTCTTTTAAGGATGTTGACATCAACTATTCTCTGTTTTCATTTATCTAATATTAGAGATACTTAGAATTGAAATTAATCTCAGAATCTTATACAGTCCTCTTCCTTCACGTGATACATCAAGGGGTGACAGTGAGCAGCGGAGCCAGTACAAGGAGTATTTGGATCCCTAGTTCCATTCCAATGTTTACTCCTCTGAACCACACTGATCCATCAATTACAGCCTCATCATGAGGCCAGATATGCTTTCTGCTTGATGTGGCCTAAAACAAAGGAGACATTGCTTTCTATCTCTTCATTGGTCAGAGAATTTGGTATAATACTTAAAACCACAAAATTGTCAAAAAAGAAAGGTGGGTAAGAAGAACCGTCATAGGATTATTATCTCTACTCCTCCAGCTAGTATAGCTCACTTCTCAGGTCCCCACATGAAAAACGGAGGTAATAATGATCCTATCCACTTCCAGATCTGCTGTGAGCATCAAATGTGATAATGGATGTGAAAGCATTTTGGAATTTATAAAGCACTACACAAGCATAAGTCTGTTATTAACCCTGAACAACTATCTAATATGCGCAGGGCTTTTGTTATGAAAAGACAGGAAGACAGTGTGTAATTAGCTAGAGTGTGAATTTATCACAAAACTGGAGAGACTGCTCAATCATGTGGTAGGTTTTTAGTGTCTTCTTACATAAAGAGAGCAAGATACTAATTTTTTTTTTCATGGGATCTACGAATCCTGCATTCATCTTCAAAACCCTTCTCAAGACTAGGGTCTGACTTATAGTTAGGCTGACTGCTCAGTAGATAGAACTTCTCTAAAACATAACCATCTTTCTTAAAGTGTGTCTGGTTAACTTAGAGTCTACAGGGAAGGAACTTCATAAAAGTTCATTTTCATTGTTCTTATATTAAATAATGAAAAAAAACTCAACATAGCTCTTTGATAGAAACTAGAATGTTAACATCTGGTATAAGATCCTTTGGCAACTGCTAAATATGTGATCAGCCTAAATGAACCATCTTACATATGTTTTGGGAATTCCCACCTCTGAAGATTTTTACTATAAAGTAGGCACAAGGCTAGAATTAACTTCGAAAGGCTTTTTTTCTTCTTTCCTTGGGTATCTCTATCTGATATGAGAGTTGGTTTCTTGGCAAAACTTAATTCTTTGAAGTTTTTTTGTTAAGCCTATGGCTCAATAAGTCCGTATTCTTACAGCAATGAGATCTGTTCCAGCAAAACATTTCTTTCATATTAACAGTTGTAAACGCTTAATAAAACCTATGTTATAGAAGCATTTTCCAAAGATGGCTACACTGATATATCCATTCCACCCGCTCTTTTTATGAAAAGATCCTTCATCAAGAGGAAGTATCTGCATTCCCTTTTCTTGAACCCGGGCAGAATTCTGTTGAGAGCCATAACCAAAATAATATGGTAGGGTGACACTCACTTCATGACTTCGGAGATTGCTTTCTCTCCCTGGCTTTCTTTCTCTTGGCAACTCTGACTCTTGGAACTTAGCCACCATCCTGTAAGAAGGCCAGGAAGTCACATGGAAGAGTACAAGCAGGTGTTCCCACCAAAGTTCTAGGTGAGATCTCAGCTGATGGGCAACAACAATGAGCCGATTATGTGGAAGTGCACGTGCAGGTGATTGCAGCTTTAGTCTTTGAGCTTCCCAACAGATATCAAGTGAAACAGAGACCAGCTATCCCCATGAAACACTAAGCTGCAGATTCATGAGCAAAATAGATGGTGTCCTCATTTCCACCACTAAGTTTTGGGGTGGGTTTGTTGTACAGTAATGGTCAGAACATGTATCTTCCTACCTTCCCATATGCATTTCCATTGGTCAGTTAGAATTCTAAAGCCTGCCTACTAGACAGCAGTCCTGGCTGGAAAGTAGAGAAGAGCAGGAATGAAAACACTGAGTTCAGCAGTGTCTCTTAAAAATTCTCCACTCAGGTAATCACAAGGATCCATACCAAGAAAAATGACTTTTTCCCCCCAAACGAAAAACTTTTAATGTAGAAACACTAGATCCTATAAACACATATAAGGCATCAGAAAGCCACGTGGACTTGGAATTTGCCTTAAATGACTACCCACAACCATCAGAGCCGAATTCCAGTAAATCCATACTAGTTCTGAGAGCCTGAATAAATTACATACCTCATTGTGCCTTACCTTCTTCACCTGTAAAACGGATATAACTGTATCTACCATGATCATAAAATTGCCACAAAAATTTACTCAGTTAATATTTTTAAAGCACTTTATGACTAGCACAGACTT
The DNA here is from genome assembly GCF_905146905.1 of Nyctereutes procyonoides. Lineage (NCBI taxonomy): Eukaryota > Metazoa > Chordata > Mammalia > Carnivora > Canidae > Nyctereutes > Nyctereutes procyonoides. Next base: position 13,889,671 of record NW_026575145.1, read on the forward strand.
ATGCACTGTTTTTTAAACTTCATCTACTGATTGTGGCTGTGCATAGAAAAGTATTTGATAATTCACTTTTTATCCTGTATCCTATATAATTCTCAATTAAGACAAAATTTTAAAAGGTTTATACGGTTGTTTGTTCTGTCCTCATCCCTTGGCCAAGAACAAAGTTTAAAAAGAATTGACACTTTCCAAAGTATACTTCCAGAAAGTGTTTTTAATTAGTGTAAGAAAATAATCAGTAATGAAGATAGATGGAAATTCTAAGCTTCCTTTGGAGTGTTCTGACCAACTTGTAAGGACTGTAAATAATAATTGTTCCATTGCTTGATTATTAAATCCTAAATAATACTTCTGCAGATTCAGGCTTCCAGAGTCCAGCTGGGTCTTAATTGTGGCCACAAGGCTCAGAATTCAACTCAAACGAAACATTTCAGCAGAATGCATTCAAAACTAGGCAAGACTGCCTTTTAAGTGTGACAGCTGATATTTTCCTCCAATTCCTGCTGTATCATGACTGCACTGGCGAATCAATGGTTGGTAGAGCCAATGATGTTATCACAAATTAGGATTTCATGGGAGGATGAGGATAAGGGAAAAAAGTAATGACCACTCTTGTAATAAGGCAAGACCTTGTCTCATGAGAGAAAACACTTTGTGAAAATGCTCCCAGAACTGGGTCCAGACAGAGAAAGTATGAGTTAAACCTCCTGAGCAATTTTCTGAATCTCTGGAATTAGTGCCTTCATTAATATTTAAAAAAATAATTCTCTTAGATTGATGTGCACAGAGCAGCATCCACAAGGTAGGTCCATTTTTTTAGGGGAAAAGGAAACCCTCCGAAAAAATAAATGTTCTTATTTACTTATTACTTCTTTCCATTTTGGCTTTCAGAACAGGAGACAGAACTGTTTGCTACAAAAAAAAGGACCAAGTAGCCACAACTTAAGGGTTTTCTGTTAACACATGGAGCTTGGCTTTCATATTTTCTACAGATCTTTATGCAGTTATAAGTTTACATACTCATGTATTTATTAATTCAGCTTTTCTGCCTTTCATGAATAAATTATGCTTAGCTAATTTCCATACGAGCCTGGTGGCCTTCTCTAGGGCTTTAAATCAGAGAGTCTGGTGAAATTTTATGTACATTCAACAACAGTTTATAGATACATTCAAAAGCATTTGACGTTATCCCAAACTGCTGAAAATGCGTCTGGGAGGAAATGATGACAAGTACATTCATGGACAGGTCACACTTGGACACTGAGGGAGGATGGCCTGATCAGACAGTGTGTCCACTGCTGTTACAACCACAGTTACCATAGAGCCAGTTTCAGGGTTTTGCTCAATTAGAGGCTGAAATAATTAAGATGTTGAAGACTCACATTATCCATCTCTAGTCTAGTTCAAGTCTCTTCTGACGTGCATTTTATTTGCATTTCGAGCATGATGATTTATCACACCTTCTCTTATTCTCTGGGGAAAAATCAGAGCCAACAATGGCAACTTTGAGAGATTTTGACTTTTGCTGAACACAGAAAATCATTAGTTTTAAATCTAAAGGCTCCTTATTGATTCTGAGGCCTCACGGCCATGCTGCACATGTTCCACACTGCTTACATTAACAAAGTCACTGCCTTAGCATACAAAGACATCAGAACTCCACCTGGACAATGCTAAAATAGCTGGTGCAATGAAAATTTTAGTTCCATTTCTAGGTATTTTGCTCACCTATGTGCAAAGCAACTGCATATTACAAACACAAGTGCTTTCATGGGTTTCTTTTCTTTTAGTCACTCCAGGCTAAGAAGCTAGAATTTCATGTATAAAATGAGTCCTAAGATAGCTCCAGTAAAGAAATGAATCCCCTGATTTTCTCCTCCAGTGTGGTAGTTTAACCTTTAAGTGATTTCCAGCAGGATCTCAATTCTAATTAACACTAGATTATTTTCCATCTACCTTCCCCCAAAGAGAGAAAGTTAGCTCTTTTGTCAATTTACATATTCTTACTACGATGTCTTCTATATATACATACAAAAAAATGAAAGTCATATTTGACATGGTGTACATGTTGAGTCCAAATGCAGAAGAGTTTGAGCTCAAAATCCTTGTCTTTTCTTCCTTAAATTCCATGGTAGGAAATTTGGCTCAAGTGTGTGCCCACACTGGGGCAAGCACACATACCCAGGGGCAGACCAGTATACTAACTAAAGTGGTCCTGGGTTTGAGGGTCAATTCCCAGCTGGAAATTTTATGCACACTAGAATTATTCCAACTCACAGATAAATTTAGTAAAAAAGAACGGAGAAGGAAGGACTTCAATCAACAAATATATATTTTAAAGATTTATTTATTCATGGAGACACACAGAAAGAGGCAGAGACACAGGCAACGAGAGAAGCAAGCTCCCCGCAGGGAGCCCGAAGTGGAACTCGATCCCAGATCCCGGGATCATGCCCTGAGCCGAAGGCAGCCGCCCAACCACTGAGCTACTTAGGTTTCCCCAATTAACAAATACATTACAGGTGTGAAACTTCCACCCTAACTTTTTTTTTTTATGAGTGCCCTCAAAGAGGATAAAAATACTCTTCAGCATTCCCATGTCTTCTCTAAAGGCATATAGCTGTTAGAGGAACAACAGTAACTTAATGCTAATCATATTTACTTGATAACCTAATTGGTGACTACTAGTTCTATTATGTGAATATTCGTTAACAGATTAAACAAAAAAAAAAAACTTCTTGCTGGTCATCAGCTGTTTTATCTAGTGTTTGTGTTTTTCTATTCTAAAAATCTACAATTTGAGGCTCTCATTAGGAAAGTCAGGGACTTCCAGGGGAATGATCTTGGCTTTGGTGTTCAAACAGACCTGGTGGCTAACTCTGCCACTGGAACATTTCAAACCCTTAAAGTTGGGTCTGTGGTCCATCTCCTGCATCTCCAAACAGCTCCATCTTCTCTCCCACACAGTTCAATATTTGCAAGTGGTCAGTCTCTTGTCTTGCCTAGAAGCCTTCAGAACATGCTCATCCTGCCTCTATGGTTTTTGCTCATGCTTCATCCCTCTCCCCACCTGCTATGTGTCTTGATTTAAAATCTTTCTAGAAAAGCTCACGTCACCTGCTCAGACACCCCTTTTCCAAAACCATTATTTTAGTTATTGTAGACACCACACAATTTAGTATTTTAATATCTATGATGTATCTCTTGATCCTGTATGATTACACAACGGATTTGAGGCTAAACGAAGAATACATACAACTGAATACTGATAAAATTAATATGTGCCATATATTATATGTAACTAAAACAAGGGAAAATATAAATGAGTAGAGTATCAAAGATAGATTTTGTTTAAAAAAAGAACACCAAGCATACTGGCCATTTTTAAATTTAGTGTATAGAGGGTAAGCCCATTCTATTCTATAGCTCTACCACTTACAGGCTATGTGACCCTGGACAACTTATGTAACTTTCCTAAGCTTTAGTTTCTTCATTTGTAGAATGGGGATGATAACAACAGGTTTTTGTTTTGCTTTGTGGTGAGGATTAAATAATACACGCAGAGTTTTTTTTTTTTTAAGGAATCTGGTATATAGTACATACCCAACAAAGGTAACAAACAAAAGACATCATGATTGAATAAATGTATAATGTTGTTTCCCTGTATGCATGTGATTCATCTCTCTACTTACTGTCAACTTCTTAAAAAGATAGCTTCAATATTCAAAACTTCTTCACAGTGGGCACTTAATAACTTCTGAAGCATTGTTAAATATAATAGTTTAATTATATTTATATAATTTATATATAAATTATATAATTTAATGACAAAATTAGAAGTTTCACTTACTTATTTCTTTCTTTCACAGTATTTATTGAGCATCTAGTATGCACAAGGCAGGAAAACTTTACCTCAGAAAACTAACAGGACCCTAACCCTAACCCATACATTTTCTATAATGTATTACACACAAGATTTAAAAATACAAGTTCAAATTGATATCATAAATACATTATTTCTTTATAGATCATCCAAGTGAAAAGAACCTTTGAAGAGTTTAATAGTGTATGATGAAAGTCAGCACACACATGTTACATGAATGAAACCAGGATCCCTATGTATTGTTTCCACAGTGAATGGCACAACAGTGATGACAATAAAACTCACTGTAGTGGTAAGAAAAGCTAACCTCATTTGAGTGCTTACTATGTGACGGGCCCCTCAGGTCCTATGTGTGGGGGTATGGGCAAGCAGAGAAGGTGCTATTCGGGACCAGGCAGTTCTCTGAGAAAAAGCTTTGCATTTGGTGTCTTACAGGAAGGGGCAAAGGGCCAGCAAGTCTCCAAGTGGAAGCCATGACAATAAATCAAAGAGTCACCCATAGACATGGTCTGTGAGGACAGATGACATGCTCTGGACAATTTGTGCCACAGCTTTGTTCACAGACAGGAAATACTTATAGGGACAAGTGACTACCAGCTTCATCTTCATCATTATGCAAGTCCATAGCAATCAGAGGGATCCATCTTAAAGTGAATTGGGAATAATGAAAAGGGGTAGATATCTAAAAAATCAGTGGCTTAGGCTCTCTTCGTGTCAGCTATCTACCCATGCTCTGGCATAAATGCAGAAGACAGAACCTCAGACTCTCATCATATCACTGGAAATGAGCTATTTCAACAATAGATTACCATAATGAACTTAACCAGTGCCCCCCTATCATTGCCATAAGTTGAGAACAATTCATTTGAGGCATAAAAATAAAAAAAACAATAATAATGAACCTTTTATATACATGCTGGCCTCACTCGGGAGTCCCACATAGGATATGGAACTGGGGGCCACCATGTAAATTTGTGGCACTGCCCAGGGGACTCCAGAGTCCAAAAAGCAATGAATGCATTAAGTGAATCCATAACTGCAGTTTTCTCATGTGTGACAGATATAATATCCCTCATTTTACTTAACTGTTTTGGGACATCATGTGTGAATGAGCACAATGGAACAGAAAAAGAAAAAAGCTTATACAAACTGTGAGCAAGGACTGCAGCTTTTTATGAGCTTTGGTTCACTTCTTGAGAAGAAGGAGGGCCTGTCTGGCAGTGACCTTCTGGCTAAGACGCACATTTTGGATATGTCATGCCAAGAATCCAATGTGAAACTTCCCTTGCACTTCAACCGAGGAGACAGGCCACTTGCTACAGAAATCCATCATTTCAAGTGTTGCTTTCATACAGATACCATGACTCTAAATAAAATCTCTGGGCCATGCTGCATAGACCAGAGACAGCAGTGACTCTAACACAAGTGAACTCTTTGGTAGACAAAAACACAAATTATTCCACTGTGAGGTTCTAATTGAGTTGATTTGGGGTACAGGTACTAGAGATGAGAATCTATTACCAAAGGCTACATCACTCCAGGCACATTTTCTTTGCCTCAGTTTATCCACTTGTAAAATAAGATTCATGATACTGGTGGTATATGTTTCAGGGATGTTAGGTTCAGGCATTGTTTTAGGAACTGTAGTGCATACAGAGCTTACTTAATATTTATAAACCTTTGAAATCTCCTTATGTGTAGAGCTGTTTAAGCATAAATTATTATTAAAATTATTAGCCTTGAGAATTATAATTACTGCTTCATTATTTTTCTCATTATGCTCATTCTATGGGGGTTTTCTTGTAAATATTCCAAATGAACTATTGCCTTTATTGGATCATCAATTTAATGTTTGTTGGAAAGCTTTAAAGACACGAAGTAGGACATAAATATATAAGTTCCAAGGTGAGACAAATATATAATCTCTTTTCCTAAAGAAATTTTCGTAGGAAAATATCACTAGTTGGATGATGGCTACTTAGAATTACTTGAGATGTTTTTAGTGGATTTGAACCTATTTTGGGAGATGGGCCAGCTTAAGTGTCATGATCTCACACGAACAGAGACACCTCCAATTCCCATTAGAAGGTGCTGCCCTTAAGAAGGCTAAAGTCTAGCCCCCTTTACTTTCTTTCTAAGCCACTGCCTATTGCTCTATTTCTTATGAACTTCCTCGGTTTGCTCCAATGGACACAACAGAAAATAAAGACTGATGACAAAAGCATTGACACAGAATGTTTAAACTACAATAATCAGAATTACCCCACTCTGCAGACATTTTCTATAATGTGTTACACACAAGATCTCATTTAATCCTTAAAGCAGTTCAATAAGATAGCCAAGACTATTATCCTCATTTTAAATTAAAGGAAATGGAAATTCAGAGAGACTTAGCAACTAGTACAAGATCCCACTGCTGTTAGTACATGGAGTTAGCATTCAAATCCAGAGCATATTTTCAGGACTATCATGCGTTCCAACAATGGTGCCTGCTAAGGCTTTCCAGGTACCCTGTGCTAGCTAGAAGGTCCCTGTAACAATTTGGGATGGATGCATTACGCTAGAGTAGCACATAATGTCACTTCGTGAGCATTTTAAAAAGTGGTAGCTTATGTCTCACTCATGTTCATGACCATCATGGGTCATTAGGGAGTCTGTTCCATGCCATCCTTTCCTCAGGCTGCAGAGCTGCGGCCACTCTATCATAGGATAGGGAAGGAGAACTCAGAGGGTTTCGTGATTGAACGTGAAAGTCTGTGTGAAGTATGTCACCCCTACTCACAAGAGCTCATTGGCCGGAACTAGTTATGTGGCCCCACATCACCACAAGGGCACAGGAGCTTCAGTTCCCTTTGCACCCATAGGAGAGTACAACCCGATGTCTGCAAGCAGCACTAGTGACTACCATTGGACTGTGGGCATGACCTAGTACAACACCTTCAGTGTATAGGTGAGGAAAACCCCTAGAATTATTGTTGCCTACCATTGTCCAGTTAAGCATAACTGGAGATGGAGGAGAACAACAGCTCAGGTTTATCCAATCCATTAATCTTTTCCAACACATCCCCATGAACTAATTTCCTATATTGATTTCCAGTTTACCTAGTGCTCAATCATGAAAAGAAAAGAGTTAAAACTAAGCCAAGTAAAAGTCACCACTAATGTGACTGAAGGGTATAAAGTTTCCTCATCAGGAGCTTTCCCCTAGAAAGCATTAGGACACATTCACAACCCTTGGGTTCCACTGAAATCACTGTTGTCAACTCTCAACCAACCCATGAACTTGTAACTATTACTGTCCCCACTTTATAGATGAGAAGCTGAGAGTCAGGTCAATTCATCTTCCCTAAGAGGAAAGGGCAGAGCAGATGTGATGCCCGTCCAGGTATGATCTTTTTTCTCCCAGAACCCACAACAACTTTTATGAACACATTTTAAGATGTATGGCCTGTATTGACTATATACATGTTAACTATTACTTTCTGACAATAGCTATCCTATAGAATGTTGCATATGGAAAGGCTTTTAAACATTAAAAACACCAGAGTAAAATTATTTTATTGACATAGGCAGAACAATTATAGCAGTGGTTTTGATAGAAATCATTTATACAGTAACACCAAAATAGGTTTCTTAAACTGCCCAGAAACCCCCAAAGCAGTTAAAATCAGATGAACATTGATTTCTTTTGGCTAGTGCAATACTGGAAATCCTGAAGTTCGGGGGAAAGATCAGAAGAAAATTTGACCAAGAGCTTAGAAAAATTTACGATGTGTAGGCAAGTTTAGAATTCCAAGGAAACTGAGGTATATATTTTGAGGAAGAGTGACAGCTTTTGAAAGAATAATTAATTGCATACCCCAAGCGCAAAAGCCAAACATTTACTTTGACAACATGGAGTAGTCTAGTTACCAGATTTAGAAATAGTGCAAAATAAAACAGAGAGAGAGAGAGAGAGACAGAGAGAGAGAGAAGGAGACTTAGTTATATTACTTGTGTATAACTATACATGCTAATTATATTTTATCTGTCATCAACTCTATTTTTTTCCTGTTGCAATTTAAAACCAGGTTACCTTGAACTGTGAAATAAGGGTTGCCCTGTAGAGCAGTGCATTATTCAACTCAGCCTGGCCAGAGGGAAGAAAGGGTTAAAAAGCCCAGAGATTCCCCAGTGGCAGTTCAGCATGATGGTACAGAGGGACCGTTTAGACTTAGAGTCCTGAGGGTAATTATAAAACCACCTTTATTTCCACTGCCAATGTTACTGATAAGAAACTACAAAATAGTATGCTCCTAATCAAGCCGTAGGCACACAAGCACACCTGTAAGGGGCGCTCTAGTCAGGTCCTATCTTTGGTGCTACTGTAAAACCCCTAGGGTAAGAAGGATCTAGCAGCCACCTCATGTCTAGTTTCTATGCCTTCATCCAGTCATTCGGCACAGAGCTATTGAATGACAACTGTGTACCAAGAACTCTGTTGTGCACTAAGCAGAAATCATCTCCACCCTGAAAGAGCTTACAGTCTAGCGAATGTGACAGAGAGGGAAGAGATTATATAATGAAGAATTCTACATGGAAGAAAGAGCATTCTTAGGCGCTCACAGAAAAGGGAAGGAGCCTGACCCAGCTGGAGGGTATGAAATAACTAGTATTTAAAGTGAGGGCTATGCAATGTTTTCCTTCAAGAAATGCTGCTGCAAGAAAAATGGATCAAGTCTACAACACAGAAATAATTAACCTTTGTACCCTGACACTATATAACACTCCTCTTCCTCTTCCTAGAAGCACTAGGAGAGGAAATTATTCCCATTTTACAGATCAATCAGAAATTAACTGATTTAACTCAGCTTAACTAGATGAATCTCAGATTCCGATCAAGTCTGGAATTTAAGGTGACATTAATTTTGAGCTCCCATGTAGTAAGACTGATAGTGATCTCCCCTGGAAGTCTCCAGGATTGGGATACTCAACCAACTCAATTTGCAGACTTTCTTACAGATTATGTGAATCCTAATACCTACATTTGAGTAATATTTTAGAGTTTTCTTATAGCATGCCCACATAAGAAATGATCATATGACTAGTCAATTTAAACAAACAGCCAGGTTAATTTGTCTTTTTTTTTTTTGCCACTTAGTTACTGATTATTATTGAATTGACTGAAATGACTGGTAGATTTCTTTCATACATCAAAAGAGCATTTAGCTAAAATTTCACACTGCGAAAGGGCTGAGAGGAGGACTGCACTGCTTTTTAAAATCAAATCTCATTCCAAAGCTGTTAAATTTCTATTTCAGATATGACAATTAACATGTTAATGCTTCCTTTTGCAAGAATTTAACTGCAATGAAAATAATTTTTGCTAGATTTAGTGAAATTAACCTTTATTCATAGAACTTCTCTCGCAGAACTTTATGGGTTTTTTTCTTCTACGTGACTTAAAAGAAGTTCCAAATCTCAAGACATATATGGAAAAAATAAATCTGTGCCAACTTTACTAATTACTATCAAAATAGAGAAAATTTAAAGTAATTCAGAATATCAAAAACAGCTTAGATTGTGACATGAAAGAAAGACTGATTATTTCTCCTTAAAGTGTTTTTGGAATTTCCTTCAGGATATTTTCATGCATTCAAGTCTACATTAAGCAATTAATTTAATTCTAAGCCACTGAAGTTTTAAAAAATGGAATACTACTTGAGTCAAAAGGAGGAGTTTCTCTTTAGCAAATGTGAAAATGGTCCAGGACTTTATTTGCCTAAAAGTAAATGAATAATGAATGAAGCCAAATTATTACTTTGGGGAAAGTGGATGTTGAAGAGTGGAATTCACACAAATGTCACCAAAGACCAGTGAAGTAATCTGGACAACCTGGCAGGCCAGAAATGGTCTTCCTCTAATATTCAAACTTCTTGGATTAGCTACTTCACAAAAGCTGTGGCACTGAACGTGTTTCTAATCACATGTTAAAGGTAGAGATGAGAAAGCTCAACTGATGTGTCTTTAAGAACCTGTCATGGTTTCCATTACGGCTTTTTTGAGTTCATATGAAATCATACACAAGGACACTAGAATATGATGAGACTTTGACTAATACAAGTTTCCTGCAATCAAGGGGTGGGTGAAAGATCGGCCTGAGTGCTGTTCTGCCTCAGTAGAAGGGGGCATCAGCTGGGGAGGAGACTTGGCACAGTCTACAGACCATATCTAAGCCGGCTCAGAAAGCAAGCTGTACTCACATTAGGGAAGAGTTAGTTCATACTAAGGGGTATCAGAGGACTCCATCCTTTGGAGTTGGGGGGGGGAGTATGTCTAGGACATGAGTGTATAGAGACCCCATGTCATTTTATCTGAAAAAGAAGAAGGAACAGGATCTCCTGCTAAGACCAGCTGGGACAAAAGAAGAAATCAATGGTTCCCAAACACCTCCTACCTTACAAGGGTGCTGTCAGTGGGTTCCTGGGAAAGTGTCTTCCTTGGGAGTGGGAGGTATTGCTCTAGCTGTGGTCTCCCTAGCATTCACCATGGATACACAAGAGAAACTTTCAAGCTAAGGATCCTATAAATGTTCACACAGAAGGTGAAAACCCCAAGCCCTGCTCTTTGAGGTCTTGTGGTAAAAGCTCTTTTCACTCTCTAAAATGCATTTTGTGGCTAGCACTACCTCACTTTCAATTCTGTTGTCTGGCACAAAACTGTCCAATGGCTCAGAAGCCCAACACGAGGGTAAAAGAAAATTGCTGAGCTCCAGCATTTCCCTTGTAATCCTTGGAGAACAATTTAGTACTGAACTTGTATCCAGGATACAGAACACTTTTTCCTACACTGAGAGGGAATGACACAACTGGGCATTGTGGTGTGACCTAAATTCAACAGACAAACATTTGGACGGTGACTCGCCCTCCACCTGGTATTAATCCTTTGCGCTTCCCTTTTCGGGAAGATACGCTACAGCCAGGGAAGGCACTTTAAGCCATTATTGCCTCCTGATGATATAAAAAAGCTTTCGTTGGACTGGATCTGCTCCCATTATGTTACCTTAATGTTGGCAACTGAGAACAAGGCAGGTGGGGAGGAGGGAAGCCCTCCCCAGGGCTTGTGCTGCCTTTTCAGCAGGAAGATGAGGAGGCTTCTGGCCGCTGTCTGATCCTGCTTTCTGCAGCCCAAATGCCAACTTTACCCTCATATCTACTTTTATGTGGGCTCTCCTTTAAAAGTATGGCATCACAGGTAGCCTGAGCTACATACCAGCTCCACGTCCACGTTCTTTTCACATGTAATCAGTAGAGGTGGAAGTTCTAGCACCTCCATAATCTCTAATTTATATCAATCATATTACAGCTCAGGACTGTGGTCTCAGGCTAATGTAGGAGAGGTTCTAAAGCTTTCCCTGCCTCATTTATTGATCACCAACACTAGCTCTTAAAAACAATCTTAATCAGAAGGGAGATGCACTTCTCCATGGAGTTGAGTACTAGTCTTATTATGTTCTAATGCTATCATGCCCAGAGAAGAGGTAAATGAAAGCACCAAATGTTCATAATTGTCCTAAGAGTCTTTCTTCTGCTTAAAAGGGCCATCCCATTTTAAAATTTCATGCATGTTGCTATTCCTCAAGTTTTATCATTTGTCAACAAATCAACTACCTGCTTAGCAGCCCTCATGAGGGATTTAAAATAGCCACCATGAAAACCCTAGGCATTTACTATTTTTATAACAAACTTGATTGTCACCTATGATATTTCAAAGATCACTCCTCATATAGACATCATGCTGGAAATTAGATGCAGGGCCCGCTTTCCATGGAACATTATGCAGAGGCACTCTGACTAATAAATCTTTGTAGCTAATGCATTCCAGATGGAAGCCATGTCTCACAGATTTAACCTTCCTAAACCCTTCCAAAAATTCCTCCCATCAAAAGCTCACTGAATGAGATATGTTTGATTGAAATGGGATCATCAATACATGACAACTAAGTAATAGTACAAATGATTACTGCTTGCAGGAAAATTGCCATATTCCTTCCCACAAAGACATGGTTTTGGACAACCCCCAGGACAAGAAGATGGACCTGATCTGTCTTACCGGGTAGCTTAAATGCTTTTTTTTTTTCTTGAATCCTGTTGCCATTAGCAGATGCTACACAGGCAATAGCCATTTCTGTCTCTTTAACTTTTGTACATGCATAACAAAAGCTGCTAAAAAGAAGGACTGAGACTCTTGGAGGAGCCACTAATTAACATCCTGTTTAATCATGTCACCATGTTTAGCAGTCTACATCATTAGTTTATGTCAAGCAGACACGGTGAAACATCTAAACACCTCCATGTAGATCCTTACAGAATCAGTCATGTGCAGTGGAGAGGGCAGTGTCATACAAGACTATAGATGTACCTGTAATATTCAGAAACATTGCAACCACCCCCCCATCACATACTTAGCTCATGCAGCCTCCAAGCTCTTGGCTTTTTCTTCTAGTAGTTTCTTAAACATAGGATGTGTCTAAGGATTCTTTTTCTTATTTTTTACGATGGAAATGAACTCCCTGGAATGATAGGAAATGCCACACTGGTGCCCATCCTCAAATGTAAATACTCTGCACCAGAGCTCCACCTTGTCCAATGAAGAAGACCCTGAAAGTTTCACAATGGAACGTGCTCATTAAAAAGCTTTAAATTCACTAACTTCCTCTTCTCTCCTCAAAACATTTAAACTTAGGATGTAGTAAAATGTAGTAAAATTTCACTAATTAAGACTGATGAGTGAAGGACAGACTGAATCAGTAAAATACAAATACTTTAACGCTTCATTAATGAATGAACGAAAACACGCACTTTTTCTTTGCTTTGTTTTTACAAAATTTCAACAACTGCATGTTTGGTAACCTGAATTAACTGCTTCCAAACATTACAGTTTATCTTAAAATAGAGTTCTATTTGCAGCAACTGTCTGGATATAATAGATTACTGTGGGGCTAAATTCATATAAAACGCTTATCTCTTTAAACATGCCTGGTGGCCCTCTGTGTGGTAGAAGTGACCCCAACAGTTCAGAGATCCAGGCTCTGCTCTGGTTCCAACTATACACTTGTGTGATTTTGAAGCTTCTCACTCAGCCTTCAGGTGCTTCCCTTCTGCACCTGGGAAAGGAGATTTGGCAGTAGCTCAGTGGGTCTCATCAATAGGCACACCCATCAGAATCATCTCATCCCCACCCCCACCCCCAAATACACATATCTATTCTTAGCATTTTTAGTCAGTAGGTCCTGGGTAGGATCTTAGAATAGGACAGTTGAAAGAACTCCCCACCTGAGCTCCTGCATCCCCTGTGCAGAAACTAGATAAACTCTAAGACCCCTTGCAGCTCTCAAAAACCATGATTCTGGTGAATTTATACCCATATGTACATAAGAAAATGATTTGACACATGCATAGGAAAAAAGGTCTGGAATAAAATGCCCAGCAATGGCAATAACTGCTAACCACTGTCAAACACATATTTTGCTCCTGGTGCTGTTCTAAACACAGTTCATGGATAAATGTTTATACTCACAGAATGCCTAGAAAGCTACATTATGGGAGGAGACTCTTTGTTATCCCATTTGTATGGGTGACCCACAGAGGGTTAGGTAACCACATTATTAAAAGCAAATTATTCCCTGATGGGTGAAATTGAGGGTCATTTTACTTTTGCTTTTCTATATTTTCTAATATTTTAAAAAAGAATCATATACTTCTTACATGACAAAAAATTAAAGTTTAAGAACAAATTTCATGAAGAGGATTTCATGTAACATACTTTTTTGGCACAATGAATATAGAAAATATAGAACTATAAGCCTGTTATTATGTGGGTACAAAGCCAGTTAATTACAAAAAAGGGTCTATTTTCCTATGCACAAGGAAAGAACCGTAACTGTGCATGGACCTTGGTACCCTGTAGGCATGGCAGAAAAGGAAAACCTCTGGAGTTGCAGAGTAACCCTTAGTTTAAAAGGGAAGCATATCAGGTCCTCAGGAGGGTTGAATTTTCCTGAAGCCCTAAAGTTGAAGAGGAATTTCTATATTGGTCTCCAGGTAAGGAACGTGATTCTGTTATTCTAAGACTTTTAAAAAATATGTCAACAATGCAAAGGTAAACTTAAGCCCATCTGCGGTTGAATTACCATAAACTCTGACCTGGGGAAGTCAGAACAAAAGGACTTTGACTCAATAGATTTCTCATCCCATTTTTTTTTCTCTTTTCTTTTCTAGAATTCACAGATCACAGTGAAAGAATATGCTTTCTGTGTAAAAAAGGGAGATCTTCATTATCAGGAAAAGCCATTTAAAGAAGAGTTCTGGTTTCTTTAATCATTCCTTAAAAGGTCTTCTAGATCCTAAATAATAGGAAATACTGAGAAGGGGGGTGCTAAAGCCCTTTATAAGCTAGAGGACAAGCCTTGTTCATGAGTGACACATGCAGAAACAACCCTAAATCACACGCTATAATTATCTTCTTTATGCTCTGGCTCTAAAATTCTTAAGAACCCCTGCCCAAATGTCCTCCTCACTTTGATCTATGGCTGTAATCTTACATTAAAACTCAATCACACCGGGGAATGTCATTTTGGCAGCTTTCAGGCAGGTCTTAACAACAGACCCCCAGCTGAGACAAGCCCGGAAGAGACCAAGCACTCTTCACCTCACCAAGCAGCAGGGGCCTGGCCAGACAGGCACACCTGAATGAGGTTGCACTTGAGCTTGGAGGTTGCTTGGCTCATTCAAAATGACCCCAGTCCACATGCACGTCTGTGTGAGCATCAGCAACCACTGCCACTCACAATCATTTCATTTAGTTGTTGCTCTATTGCAGGGAAGAAAGTCATCCTGTGGTACCTAATTTTTTCCCCTTCAACAAAAAGGAACCATGCCTGCCCGAACATAGTAAGAAACAGAGAGGGGATTTTAACTTGAATAGGAATACATGTAGTATAATTTTTGGTTAAAAAAAGGTAATTGCGGGGGGGAGGGGCAAGATGCTGGAAGAGCAGGGTCCCCAAATCACCTGTCCCCACCAAATTACCTAGATAACCTTCAAATCATCCTGAAAATCTACGAATTCAGCCTGAGATTTAGAGACCAGCTGGAACGCTACAGTGAAAAGAGTTCGTGCTTCTATCAAGGTAGGAAGACGGGGAAAAAGAAATAAACAAAAGGTATCCAAGGGGGAGGGCGCCCTGCGAGGAGCCGGGCTGAGGCCAGGGCGAGTGTCCCCAGGACAGGAGAGCCCCGTCCCAGAGAAGCAGGAGCTGCACCAACCTTCCCGGGCGGAAAGGGGCCCGCAGGGAGTTAGAGCAGGACCCAGGAGGGCGGGGATGCCCTCAGGCTCCCTGGGACACTAACAGACACCTGCGCCCGGGAGAGTGCGCCGAGCTCCCTAAGGGCTGCAGCGCGCACCGCGGGGCCGGAGCAGCTCGGAGGGGCTCGGGCGCCGGCTCCTCGGAGGGGGCTGCGGGGCGGGAGCGCGAGTCCAACAGCGCAGGCCCCGGAGCACAGGGCGCCGGGACACAGCCCAGGATCCGGCCTCCCCCGGGACAGGCAGAGGCCGGGAGGGCCCAGGACAGCAAGGACGCTCCTGCCCCGAGCTGAGCAGATCAGCGGCCCCGCCCCGGAGCCTCCAGGCCCTGCAGACAGAGAGCTCTGGAGCTACTGCGGGAGCTGACTCCAGGCTTCCAGAGCTGCCACAGCCACTGCGGTTGTTCCTCCTGGGGCCTCACGGGGTAAACAACCCCCACTGAGCCCTGCACCAGGCAGGGGGCAGAGCAGCTTCCCCAAGTGCTAACACCTGAAAATCAGCACAACAGGCTCCTCCCCCACAAGACCAGCTGGACGGACCAGTTCCAGGGGAAGTCAAGGGACTTAAAGTATACAGAATCAGAAGATACTCCCCCGTGTTTTTTGTTTGTTTGTTTGTTTTGCTTTTGTTTTTTTTTTTTGTTTTAGTTTTTGTTTTTTACTTTTTGATTTGTTTGCTTCCCCCACCCTTTTTTACCTTTCTTTCTTTTTCTTTTCTTTTTCTTCTCTTTTTTTCTTTTCTTCCTTTTTCTTTTTCTCTTTTCTTTCCTTCTTTCTCTCCCCTCTTTTTCTCCTTTTCCCAATACAATTTGTTTTTGACCACTCAGCACTGAGCAAAATGACTAGAAGGAAAACCTCACCTCAAAAGAATCAGAAACAGTCCTCTCTCCCACAGAGTTACAAAATCTGGATTACAATTCAATGTCAGAAAGCCAATTCAGAAGCACTATTATACAGCTACTGGTGGCTCTAGAAAAAAGCATACAGAACTCAAAAGACTTCATGACTGCAGAATTTAGATCTAATCAGGCAGAAATTAAAAATCAATTGAATGAGATGCAATCCAAACTAGAAGTCCTAACGATGAGGCTTAACGAGGTGGAAGAACGAGTGAGTGACATAGAAGACAAGTTGATGGCAAAGAGGGAAACTGAGGAAAAAAGAGACAAACAATTAAAAGACCATGAGGATAGATTAAGGGAAATAAACGACAGCCTGAGGAAGAAAAACCTACGTGTAATTGGGGTTCCCGAGGGCGCCAAAAGGGCCAGAGGGCCAGAATATGTATTTGAACAAATCATACCTGAAAACTTTCCTAATCTGGGAAGAGAAACAGGCATTCTGATCCAGGAAATAGAGAGATTCCCCCCTAAAATCAATAAAAACCGTTCAACACCTAAACATCTAATACTTAAGCTTGCAAATTCCAAAGATAAAGAAAAGATCCTTAAAGCAGCAAGAGACAAGAAGTCCCTGACTTTCATGGGGAGGAATATTAGGGTAACAGCAGACCTCTCCACAGAGACCTGGCCGGCCAGAAAGGGCTGGCAGGATATATTCAGGGTCCTAAATGAGAAGAACATGCAACCAAGAATACTTTATCCAGCAAGGCTCTCATTCAAAATGGAAGGGGAGATAAAGAGCTTCCAAGACAGGCAGGAACTGAAAGAATATGTGACCTCCAAACCAGCTCTGCAAGAAATTTTAAGGGGGACTCTTAAAACTCCCCTTTAAGAAGAAGTTCAGTGGAACAATCCACAAAAACAAGGACTGAATAGATATCATGATGACACTAAACTCATATCTGTCAATAGTAACTCTGAACATGAACGGGCTTAATGACGCCATCAAAAGGCGCAGGGTTTCAGACTGGATAAAAAAGCAGGACCCATCTATTTTCTGTCTACAAGAGACTCATTTTAGACAGAAGGATACCTAAAGCCTGAAAATAAAAGGTTGGAGAACCATTTACCATTCAAATGGTCCTCAAAAGAAAGCAGGGGTAGCCATCCTTATATCAGATAAACTAAAATTTACCCCGAAGACTGTAGTGAGAGATGAAGAGGGACACTATATCATACTTAAAGGATCTATCCAATAAGAGGACTTAACAATCCTCAATATATATGCCCCGAATGTGGAAGCTGCCAAATATTTAAATCAATTAATAACCAAAGTGAAGAAGTACTTAGATAATAATACACTTATACTTGGTGACTTCAATCTAGCTCTTTCTATACTAGATAGGTCTTCTAAGCACAACATCTCCAAAGAAACGAGAGCTTTAAATGATACAATGGACCAGATGGATTTCACGGATATTTATAGAACTTTACATCCAAACTCAACTGAATACACATTCTTCTCAAGTGCACATGGAACTTTCTCCAGAATAGACCACATACTGGGTCACAAATCGGGTCTGAACCAATACCAAAAGATTGGGATCGTCCCCTGCATATTCTCAGACCATAATGCCTTGAAATTAGAACTAAATCACAAGAAGAAGTTTGGAAGGACCTCAAACACGTGGAGGTTAAGGACCATCCTGCTAAAAGATGAAAGGGTCAAGCAGGAAATTAAGGAAGAATTAAAAAGATTCATGGAAACTAATGAGAATGAAGATACAACCGTTCAAAATCTTTGGGATGCAGCAAAAGCAGTCCTGAGGGGGAAATACATCGCAATACAAGCATCCATTCAAAAACTGGAAAGAACTCAAATACAAAAGCTAACCTTACACATAAAGGAGCTAGAGAAAAAACAGCAGATAGATCCTACACCCAGCAGAAGAAGGGAGTTAATGAAGATTCAAGCAGAACTCAACGAAATCGAGACCAGAAGAACTGTGGAACAGATCAACAAAACCAGGAGTTGGTTCTTTGAAAGAATTAAGATAGATAAACCATTAGCCACCCTTATTAAAAAGAAGAGAGAGAAGACTCAATAAAATCATGAATGAGAAAGGAGAGATCACTACCAACACCAAGGAAATACAAACGATTTAAAAAAAATATTATGAACAGCTCTACGCCAATAAATTAGGCAATCTGGAAGAAATGGACGCATTCCTGGAAAGCCACAAACTACCAAAACTGGAACAGGAAGAAATAGAAAACCTGAACAGGCCAATAACCAGGGAGGAAATTGAAGCAGTCATCAAAAACCTCCCAAGACACAAAAGTCCAGGGCCAGATGGCTTCCCCGGGGAATTCTATCAAACGTTTAAAGAAGAAACCATACCTATTCTACTAAAGCTGTGTGGAAAGATAGAAAGAGACGGAATACTTCCAAATTCATTCTATGAGGCCAGCATCACCTTAATTCCAAAACCAAACAAAGACCCCACCAAAAAGGAGAATTACAGACCAATATGCCTGATGAACATGGATGCAAAAATTCTCAACAAGATACTAGCCAATAGGATCCAAGAGTACATTAAGATAATTATTCACCATGACCAAGTAGGATTTATCCCCGGGACACAAGACTGGTTTAACACTCGTAAAACAATCAATGTGATTCATCATATCAGCAAGAGAAAAACCAAGAACCATATGATCCTCTCATTAGATGCAGAGAAAGCATTTGACAAAATACAGCATCCATTCCTGATCAAAACTCTTCAGAGTATAGGGATAGAGGGAACATTCCTCGACATCTTAAAAGCCATCTATGAAAAGCCCACAGCAAATATCATTCTCAATGGGGAAGCACTGGGAGACTTTCCCCTAAGATCAGGAACAAGACAGGGAGGTCCATTCTCACCACTGCTATTCAACATAGTACTAGAAGTCCTAGCCTCAGCAATCAGACAACAAAAAGACATCAAAGGCATTCAAATTGGCAAAGAAGAAGTCAAACTCTCCCTCTTCGCTGATGACATGATACTCTACATAGAAAACCCAAAAGCCTCCACCCCAAGATTGCTAGAACTCATACAGCAATTTGGTAGCGTGGCAGGATACAAAATCAATGCCCAGAAATCAATGGCATTTCTATACACTGAGACTGAAGAAAGAGAAATTAAGGAGTCAACCCCATTTATAATTGCACCCAAAAGCATAAGATACCTAGGAATAAACCTAACCAAAGAGGTAAAGGTTCTATACCCTAAAAACTATAGAACACTTCTGAAAGAAATTGAGGAAGACACAAAGAGATGGAAAAATATTCCATGCTCATGGATTGGCAGAATTAATATTGTGAAAATGTCAGTGTTACCCAGGGCAATTTACACATTTAATGCAATCCCTATCAAAATATCATGGACTTTCTTCAGAGAGTTAGAACAAATTATTTTAAGATTTGTGTGGAATCAGAAAAGACCCCGAATAGCCAGGGGGATTTTAAAAAAGAAAACCATAGCTGGGGGCATCACAATGCCAGATTTCAGGTTGTACTACAAAGCTGTGGTCATCAAGACAGTGTGGTACTGGCACTAACACACACATAGATCAATGGAACAGAATAGAGAACCCAGAAGTGGACCCTGAACTTTATGGTCAATAATATTCGATAAAGGAGGAAAGACTATCCACTGGAAGAAAGACAGTCTCTTCAATAAATGGTGCTGGGAAAATTGGACATCCACATGCAGAAGAATGAAACTGGACCACTCTCTTGCACCATACACAAAGATAAACTCAAAATGGATGAAAGATCTAAATGTGAGACAAGATTCCATCAAAATCCTAGAGGAGAACACAGGCAACACCCTTTTTGAACTCAGCCACAGTAACTTCTTGCAAGATACATCCACGAAGGCAAAAGAAACAAAAGCATAAATGAACTATTGGGACTTCATCAAGATAAGAAGCTTTTGCACAGCAAAGGATACAGTCAACAAAACTAAAAGACATCCTACAGAATGGGAGAAGATACTTGCAAATGACGTACCAGATAAAGGGCTAGTTTCCAAGATCTATAAAGAACTTCTTAAACTCAACACCAAAGAAACAAACAATCCAATCATGAAATGGGTAAAAGACATGAAGAGAAATCTCACAGAGGAAGACATAGACATGGCCAACATGCACATGAGAAAATGCTCTGCATCACTTGCCATCAGGGAAATACAAATCAAAACCACAATGAGATACCACCTCACACCAGTGAGAATGGGGAAAATTAACAAGGCAGGAAACCACAAATGTTGGAGAGGATGCGGAGAAAAGGGAACCCTCTTACACTGTTGGTGGGAATGTGAACTGGTGCAACCACTCTGGAAAACTGTGTGGAGGTTCCTCAAAGACTTAAAAATAGACCTGCCCTACGACCCAGCAATTGCACTGTTGGGGATTTTCCCCAAAGATTCAGATGCAATGAAACGCCAGGACACCTGCACCCCGATGTTTCTAGCAGCGATGTCCACAATAGCCAAACTGTGGAAGGAGCCTCGGTGTCCATCGAAAGATGAATGGATAAAGAAGATGTGGTTTATGTATACAATGGAATATTACTCAGCCATTAGAAACGACAAATACCCACCATTTGCTTCAACGTGGATGGAACTGGAGGGTATTATGCTAAGTGAAGTAAGTCAATCGGAGAGGGACAAACATTGTATGTTCTCATTCATTTGGGGAATATAAATAGCGAAAGGGAATATAAGGGAAGGGAGAAGAAATGTGTGGGAAATATCAGAAAGGGAGACAGAACATAAAGACTCCTAACTCTGGGAAATGAACTAGGGGTGATGGAAGGGGAGGAGGGCGGGGGGTGGGGGTGAATGGGTGACGGGGACTGAGGTGGGCACTTGACGGGATGAGCACTGGGTGTTATTCTGTATGTTGGCAAATTGAACACCAATAAAAAATAAATTTATTATAAAAAAAAAGGTAATTGTGTGTCTGCCTTTGGCTCAAGTTGTGATCCTAGAGTCCTGCGATCGAGTCCTACATCAGGCTTCCTGCAGGAAGCCTGCTTCTTCTGACTGTGTTTCTGCCTCTCTCTGTGTCTCTCATGAATAAGTAAATCAAATCTTAAAAAAAAAAAAGGTAATTGCTACATCTGATCTAACAGATCATCAGACTGTACATTAGGAGTTTTTTTTTTTTATACTTACTTAACAGCTCCTCTGTATTCTTTCTTTAAAAAGAGTTTAGAAGAACATTGTTTACTTTTTGAGGAGCTCCTTTCAAATTAGATTAGAAAATTAAAATTTTTCCCCCTATCTAATCCCATTCTCATTGATGAGTCCAGTCTGCCTCTGTGACTATCAAAAAAGTGGCGAGGGTCTCAAAATCCAGCTCCTCCTTCACAGAAACATTAAGCATGTTAGTACAGTCTGCTTTGAGAAGGCCCAGCTCTGTCTGAGAGCCCACATTCAGGAGCATGAGTGCTCTAAGTATCTTTCGGTCCCTTCATTGTCTGGACACTCTTGTTCACAAGGCCACTTAAAATTAAACCAATATAGATTTTGGCTCCAGCTTCAGCCAAGTTCTGGGATAAGAGGACATCAACATTAATATGATGAGACAAAAGGGCTTTTGCAACACATTCTCAACTCTTTCTTTTTTTAAGAACAGATTTTAATCTCATTATGAACTGAATGCTTAGGCTGTTAGCAGACTTCAGCAAAATACAGCACCTGACACAGAAAACCCACATCCTGCCCGCTGATGCAGATGATACCTGCCTGGATATTTCAGCACAGTGTCTTACAAGAAAAGGAAGACTTTACAGAACTGTAGTGTAGACCTTGTTTCTTCCTGCTTATTCTGAGTAGCCTTAGGAAGACTTACATCTTTTCCTTATACCTTAATTTTTATCTCTATAAAATGGGTACATGATAATGCACAAAAATCATCGGCCCATCTGAGCTATTCTAGTGCTTATACAACTATAATTAAAAAGTGAAATAAAAAGAGTGAGATGAAGGGATCCCTGGGTGGCTCAGAGGTTGAGCGTCTGCCTTCGGCTCAGGGTGTGGTCCTGGAGTCCTGGGATCGAGTCCCACATTGGGCTTCCTGCATGGAGCCTGCTTTTCCCTCTGCCTGTGTCTCTGCCTCTCTCTGTGTCTCTCATGAATAAATAAATAAAATCTTAAAAAAAGAAAAAAGAATGAGATGAATCTAAAAGAAATCATCATGATGGATCACATTTTTGTTGCAGATATTTTAATATTTTAATATTATTCATGTTAAATATTTTTTAAAAGATTTTATTTATTTATTCATGAGAGACACAGGCAGAGGGAGAAGTAGGCTCCCTTCAGGGAGCCCAGTGTGGGACTTGATCCCAGGACTCTGTCAGCCAAAGGCAGACACTCAACCACTGAGACTCAAGTGCCCCCATGTTAAAATATTTTTTAAACCTATAAAGTACCTATTATAAAACACTTGATTCAATGTATAAAAATGACCAATAGCAGGTCTCTTGCATGTCTCAGTTGGTTAAGCATCTGCCTCTTGGTTTTGGCTCATGTCATGATCTCATGAGTCACAAGACTGAGTCCTGCACTGGACTCCACCCTGAGCGAGGAGTCTGCTTGAAGATTCTTTCCCTCTGCCCCTCCTCACACTTTCTCTCAAATAAGTAAGTAAGTAAGTAAGTAAGTAAGTAAGTAAGTAAGTAAGTAAATCTCTTTTAAAAAATGACCAAGAGAGAAGGTTAAATGAAAGGTAACATTTGCTGAGCACTTAGAATGTGCAGGGTACTTAAGGGCATTATCTCAGTTCATCCTCACATATCCTATATGGTAGGTTCTGTTGTCACCATTGTGTAACTGATGGAGCTGATGCCCACATGTTGATCAAGGTCACAAGGCTAAGAAGTAGAAGAACTCAGATTCCCATTTTACCACACCTAGAGATTCTGAACCCAAGAGTCTACTTTCTTAACTACTACACCTCATCAATGAACATAAAGGGAAATAAAAGGGCACATAAGGCAAATAAGAATACGTGGGTTCTGGTACTATTTTAATAGATGATCTAGGACAAGGAATTTCCCTCTTTGTTTATTAAGCATGCATTTTTTTTTGTTTGCCAGATACTGGATGCTGGATAATACATATGAAATTCAATGATATAATATTGGGTCTTGGCTCTCAAGGGGATCACAGACTAGTTGGGGAGATAAACAATTTGACCCAGAGCAATGGAGTAATACTAAACAGCTTGACAGTATGACAATTTTCAGCTCTGGTTAGGAAATGATCAAATATCATTATTTCAAATAAAGAAGACTTAAGACACAGCTACAGACCTCCTGAGGACATCAAAAGATAATTGTCTTATAATAAAAAAAGAATATCTTGAGTTTATATATACTTCAGTAAATACCTTTAGCCCAGTAAATACCTTGTAATCATGATGATCAATAATGCTATCTAACAACATCTAACTATATGTGAGGATATTTATAAACAATAGATGAAGAAAGTTAAATAAAACCAATCAATGACAATTAAAATAATGTACTGGAAACTTCTCTCTCCAATTTGCATAAATTCAGATTTGGAAAAAAGAGTAAATGATGACCTATCATGTCCAATGCTGAAGTATAGTACAACTCAAACTACAAGCAATCCAGCAGTAAAAACAAAAATAAGGCAAACAATATAATATGAACCAGCATTTAAGAGAGGCTTATGTGAAGAAACAAAGTGTCAGACATTAAATGTGAAAATTTGGAATATAATCTAGATGCAAATATTTTCTCTATCTCATTTTGTGATTAATGCAAGAATTTTTAAAAAGTAGTTTGGAAGACTATACTCTTAAGGTCTGATATTGCTAGACCCTAGGGTTGCAAGTCACCTTGCAAAAATTTGCTTTTCTTTGTTTTGTTTTGTTTTCTTTGTTTTTTCTTTAAGTTTTTTTGCAATGGACCCTTTTCTTTTGTTTCTTTTGATCTTTCAGAAGGACTATGGATGCATCAGCAGAGCCCACTGCAAGGTACATACTGGGGCTCAGTCTTACTGTAGAATGGAGAAATGTCATGTTTGGTGCTTCTAGCATCAACAATCTATACGTTGCATGAAAAAAAGTGTCCCAGAAGAAAAGAGCAGCCAGCTGTCCTTTATAAGAAATTCTGGTACTGCCTTTGGGGAGTATATCCAATGAGAACTTGTCCTTGAGACAGAATACTTTTAATGGGTGAGCCATTCCAACACTTTCCCATATTGACAAGCAAGTTTCTACACAACTTTCTCATTGTACTCAGCGCTGTCTGTGCAGTTAATTTAGGCATCAGAAAACTCAGTTGTTAATTTTCTGACTTGCCTCTGGACTCTTAAATGCTATTGCTCCAATCATAACACGTCGGAACACTTACACAGATTTCAACAATAATATCCACAGCTGGGAATAAATCAAAGCAGTTTTATCACTGATTAAGTGCTATTGAAATATGGTTACAAGACAACATGAAGCAAAGGACAGATTTCGCTTGGGAAGATTAAGATGAAGCCTGGGGGGGGGGGGGGAGAAAAGAGGAGAATCCAAACAAAGTCTATGCAACATTTAAGAAATATATAATTTAGAGTCAGAATGCATTTTTTAGCCATTGAATCCTCAGTTTCCTGTGTATGTGTGTTCGTGTGTGTTTATGCTATAGAATGGTTCAACCATATAAAATGAGTTTAGGCACAGCTGCTTCTCTAGGAGGAGTGTTGAGAAGAGGTCAGCAAACTTTTTTTCTGTAAAGGGCCAGAGTATGTAAATATATTAGGCACCAAGGGCCATACATTGTTGCAACTATTCAATTCCACCATTTTGTGTGGAAGCAGCCATGACAATACATAAATGATTGAGCATGGCTGTGTTCCAATAAAACTTTATTTATAAAAGAAAAAAATAGGCAGAAGGCTGGGATTTGCTCCTGTGCTGTAGCTTGCTGATTCCCTCACTAAGATACGGGGAATTCCATCTACTCAGAAAACTCCTTAAATGAACAGGGATAAGAGTGGGTGTAGGGTGTAGGGGTGGAGTTGGAGAGATCATATAGGACATACACACACTTAGTTGTCCTAAGACTCAGCCTTACCATTGGAGGTACATCTATATGCTACAGACATGCTTCACACAGCATTACCTCCACTTGCTCCTTCCACCCTGGTAGCACTGGGGTAGTTAACTCTCCCTGGGCATCAGGGCTAATTTCTTATTAAAAATAGCTTCTTTTCTTTTATTTCCTCCTCCACCTCATCTTCTCCCTCCAAGTGCCTTTTCAGTTCCACTGATGGCTATTTTGGCCACAAATATGTCAGGGTTTCCTCTTTTTAATTAGATCATTTCAGCCATCTCTTGGCTTTGGCTGGCGCCTGGTGCCGACAGATTTTGGCCTGTTCATTCTGAGGCTGTGCTGACCGAGCCAGCCCAGATGCTTAGATGCTGCTATTTTGCAACCACATCTGTGCAGAGGTTTGGAAGTGGGAAAGCAGTTTTCAGCAGTACTTAATGGTTGTCTTAGGGACTCTCTGACATTTTCATCAAGGATTCAGATGATGGCAGAGAGATGATCCTCACTATGACTGGCAGATCACCAAAATTAAGTGTCAATGGAATCCGCCTTACAAGATTGTCTCAATTTAACATGATCTTGCCAAGTAGGGACAATAGGGGTCAGAATATAATCTAGTTGGTAAGGATAACTGCAACATTGTGTATCAACAAGTACAGTCTACTGCATACAGCAAGACACAAATGTATGCTATCAGAACTTAGATGGGCTCTCAGCACCAGTGCCACTCTCAGCAATCCCTTCATGCAGACTTTGTGAACTGCTTTTCCAACTGGCACTCCAAATCTTTACTTCTCTCTTCAAGGTTCCTATTCTATCCTCTCCCTGTTTCCTGGACAGATAAAATCAGTTTTCATCTTATGTTATGGAATTCCCTAGGGTTCTGCATCCTTGATTTTCTCATCTTCAAACTTCGTATTTTCTTAGATGATTTCCCCCAAGCCCATGACTTTTACCAAAACCCATATGGCCTCCAAATCTGCATCTCTAAGTCTCCTAGGTTTCAGACTCAAATCAAGTATGTATCTACCTGTATGTCTTTTTTTTAAAAAAATTTTTATTTATTTATTTATGATAGGCACACAGTGAGAGAGAGAGAGAGGCAGAGACACAGGCAGAGGGAGAAGCAGGCTCCATGCACCGAGAGCCCGACGTGGGATTCGATCCCGGGTCTCCAGGATCGCGCTCTGGGCCAAAGGCAGGCGCCAAACCGCTGCGCCACCCAGGGATCCATCTACCTGTATGTCTTAAAGATACTTCAAACTCTACCTCCCCACTTAAATTGATCTCAATCATTTTCCCCACTGCTCCTCAGATTATGCCATCTCCCACATGATTCAACTCTATTAATTTTTACTACCATCTACCCAAGTATTCTGGCCAGACACACTGGAGTCAGCCTGTCCCCTCTGCCTCATATATGTCTTCTCATTCCTCAAACCTCATCTCTTATACTTCCTTAGTGTCATTTGAATCTCACATTTCCTCTATTTTCACTCCTTCAACCTTAGCTTCAAATCTTCACAACTTTTTTTTCCCCTCCAAGGCTGAGCTATTTCTGACCTCTAAGTCCTCTTTTATATTATAGTCACATTTTAAACTAAAAAAGTCATTGCCTAGCTTAAAAAGTTCAAATTTCTTCACATGGCAAATGAGGACCAATAACTTCTCATGCTACATCAATACTTTTCTTCCTACTTCCAACAGACAGATATACACCCCTCCAATACACAGACATTCTCTTTTACCCTTCCCTCGCTCTCTTGATTGCGACCATCGTATACAACTTAATAACTTCCATTGTAGGCCATGCTTTCTGTGTTTCTGTGCCTTTGTAAAGACACAGAAATTTCTTCTACTTAGAATTCTCTTGCTCATGTGACCAAACAACAAAATTCAGCTTCAAATACCCTTCTCTCTACAAAGACTCTCTAAATCTACTACAAAGCTAAGATGGTTCTTTAGGTCCACATTAGAGTGCATATACACTGACATGATAGCACTTAGCATATTGGGTTTCTACTCTAAGTCTACTTTTCTCTCTGCAGATTGTGAACTCCTTTAGATGAAGACACCTGCCTTTCTTGTAAGTGTATCCCACCATTCAGAATACCATCTGGTGTATATTGCCATCTGGTAAATATCTGTAAGATGCATTATACAATAAATGGCTACATGCAAATGTAGTTGTATTAGTTAATGAGCTTACCATCAGCCTGAAACATAGCATTTTACTTCAAGTAAACATAGTATCAGTGAACATTAGGTAGCATGCAAATATTATTTTCTCTCTCATTTTTCAGCATTTGTCAGATCATGCATGAATAAACCTATAGACTTCATCCTCAAAAATTAAAGTTACAGAAAACTTAACTAGAATTTACAGGAAACCATAAAGATTTTGGAAAATAAAGCTTACAAGAAACTAGGCAATAGATTAGAATTATTTCATTAAAAAAAACCATCAAGAGTGATTTAATAGAAATTGCTGAGTTGAATCAAGAATTTTCTGCTGAGATTGGTAACAAGTTTTTACCTGTCTTCTCTGAGAGAAGAATGAGATAAAAACTATCTAGCAAATAAAGTGAAAGAGTTTGAGGAATATCTATGTATCCTCCAGCTTATTAGAAAGGATGAAGCGTTCCTAGAGAAGATAGAAAAAATAATCCAAGATAAAAACTGGAAGAAAAAGATTTCAGTGGGGTTGATGTTGAATCAAATGGAATATCAGAAGATTAGAGAACTGAAGCTATCATCAAGGAAAAGAAGAGAAAACCAGATTCCACTAAAGCAATAAAATCTATAAATGGCACTGCCCACTACAGGTGAGTTCAGATCTTCTAAAGAAAATACTTTCTGGGCCCAAAGAGGAGGCATAGATATCAGCCCAGAGAAAGTTTCTGTCATGGCCTCCAGAGAAAGAGGGCTAGTGGGGGCACTGGTGACTTTTTACTGGTTGGGTTGATGGTTCAACATGGCCAATCAAGATGTTCATAGTTTCTCAAAAGAATATGCTACTGAATCTGCAAACTCCTATCCACTACTGTTGATTCAAGTGACAATAAATGATAGTTCAAGAAGGTGTTTCAATTTGCCTTTAGGACTTTTAAACCTTTAGGTCTGAAATAAGAGGTACTGGTGAAATATTTCCATCATTGTAGTAATCATTTGGTATGAGAAATCTGGTTGGAAGAAGAGTGGGAACCAATTTTTTTAAAATTAAAAATATATTTTAAAAATTGTGTAACAGGGTCATAATTTGTTTTTCTGACTCAAGATAGAGAAATTCTTATGAAGAACAGGAAGCAGATGTCTGGCAGATCAAGAGAGTTTCAAGGGGGAACTGGAGGCACATGGCAAAGCTTGAGTGAGGCCCAGGTAAAACTCTTTAAGGACATACTGCACAAGACAGTGTATTTGGCAAAGATAAAATGATAGCAGAAGTGTTACACCTAATAGTTATGGCTTTAGGAATGCATGTACTAATGGATAAAGGATAGGCAATAAAACAAAAAAATCTGAAATATTCGTACCATGTTGAATAATATAAATTTTAACACACAGAAGTGAGCAGTATATCACAGTTACACCAAGACTCAGTGGGATGTGGCTCATATATGGAGAATGGGGACAGAGAACACACAATGATGAAAAGAAATACAATCAACAAATTAGGGGAGGAGTAGTATAGTCCTGTTTAGAACAAACAAACCAGAATATAATCATAATTCTAGAGGGAAAAATAGTTTTAGAAGATGCCAACACAATGGAGAGTATTTGGGTTAAGTAAGAAATCACTGAGGTTCTTGTCAAGGAGGATTACAGATGCCTGGTGTTAGATAAGGAAGATGATTTTAGAAAAGAGATTATCCAATTGGGCAGCAGAATACTAACATGGTAATGAGGGAACCTTCAGGATTGGCATATCTGCTGGGAGTATTACTCAACTAAAAGCAGAGCATCTGATAAATTATTGTCTTATAGGCAATTTCAACTTTCAGAAGGAAAAGGAAGAAATGCATATAGATGTGCACTGATTTTCATGGAGTTATCTAAATCTCTTTTGAATATGGTATAAAAATTAGGACATAAAAATCATGCAATCTCAGAGGTGAAGGAGCTGTAAATGTCAGCCAGGTCAACACATGAATGCCATCTATGCTGACCTTGCCATGATGGCCTGACAGTCATTGAACACTTCCAGATGCAAAATTGTCATGAGACTAGTCATTCCATATTCAACCAGTTTAGATTCAGTTGCCTTTATAGCGAGGTTAATATCAATCCAGTTACTGGTCTTAATTCTAATTCCTCTGAGTACACAGATCAAAACTAACTCTTTTTCCTCAAGTCAGCCCGTCAAATATTTGAAGACAGTTTCATGTTCCCCAAAGTTTTCTTTTTCCAAGGGTTAAGCCCAATTTTTGTCTGCCACAATTCACATCACTTGTTTTGCATGTTTTCACCCCTGCGTGTTGACTTCTCGACAAAATTGGGAGGTGGCTGTTGATGAAATAGATGTAGGCAGGAACTTTGAGGAAAAGCTATAACATTATGGTATGGTCATTATTAGGAAGAAAGGGAAGGCTGAATATCCTCAGTCATATACCCTGAGTTCTAGGTGTGCAGATGCAGATATGTGATGAATAGAAAAGCCTAATACCCATGACTTGAGATTCTAAAATGGAGTACCTCAAGGCGAATGGGAGATTCTGAAAGAGGAAGTGTCACTACAATGATGCACATGAAGAAGTAAAACAGAGAAAGGCATCAGAATAAATGAAAATTACTGAGCTGGAGAAGGCTTATTAATATAGATATTAAAAGGACACGTAAAATGAGGACAGAATACAGTTAAGTAGGATGGGCTAAAAAAAAAAAAAACATGGCATGGAACTAAGATAAAAATGTCAGAAAAGCTGGAGCCTGAATGGTCTTGGGCTTATAAAACCTTTAGAGATGGTAAAATAAGTATGCACCCCCCCCACACACACACACAATATCTGGTATTAGACAATAAATCAGGAAGGGTCAGGGACACTTAATTAGCAAGATTATATAATGCTGATTTGCCACAGGGGGAAAAAGGGGAAATTACTTTTTTTCTTCCCAGGTTCTCCATCAAGAAGAGTAGAAGTTTTAAAAAAAAAAACTGTAAAAGGTTAAGAGAATTAATAAAATTATTATTATTAAAAAATAATTATTAAAAATTATTAAAATGAAACAAAGGATTTGGGAAGTGTTTGTGTATGTGCATGCATAGATGTTTATATTATATATATGTATCTACATATACAAATTTCATATATTTGAGTAGAAAAGAATATGAGAATACAAATATACCAAATTAAATATATTCATGTTTCACTACATAGGCAAACCATAACCTAAAGATCCAATAGTATGGCAGGTTATCTTTTTAAAAATTTTTAAAATTTATTTTAAAACTTTTTTGGTTGGTAATCTTAAGAACATTTTATTAAAAAGGACCAGTAAACATCTTTTATCACCAGTGATCACTGGGAGCTAGCAAGTGCTTTAAGTCTTGGTGAATTGACATTTTTTGCTTTTTATTTTTTATTTATTTTTTAAAGATTAGTTTATTTATTTATTTGATAGAGCATGCAAGCATGAGTGGGAGGAGGAGAAGTGGAAGAGAGAGAGAGAGAGAGAGAGAATCTTAGGCACATTCCCCTCTGAGTATGGAGCTCAACATGGAGCTCAATCCCAGGACTCTGAGATCATGACCTGAGCTGAAATCAAGAGTCAGACACTCAACTGACTGAGTCAGCCAGATGCCCCAACACTTTTTCCTTTTTAACAGAACTTCCACATGTGTAGCCAAACAATTTTTCTAATTATAATATTGTTTTTATCAGCATATTTGATAGATTGAAAATGTAGTTAGACTAAGCAGATAAAATATATTCAGTGAAATAACAACTAGCCAAGTAGCTGAATTCAGCATTAATTGAGGAAAGAGTGACTTTCTGTGAAGGTCTCTCTTCTATTAGTTTGCTCTGGAATTATCCTGAGCCATTCAGTATTTTTTTTTAACATCGTCTTAAAGTATTCCAATATACAGATAAAGTGTATTTTAGAAGGATAACTTGCACAAGAGCTAAAGCATCAAGGTTCCAATTTATCTAAGTTAGAACAAGGTTCAGAAGACACTAAGCTTAAAGTCAACAGAAAAACAATCCGAATTTAACAAATCATTTCCTTAAGTGCAAGATGGGGAAACTTGGCTTAACTGCAGCTTTTGTGACTACAATCTGGGGCTCCTGGTTGACCACAAGTTTCAGAAGAGTCAACAATGAAGTGGCTGTTAAGTAGCTGGTTTGATTTTGGAGCCACATCAGAAGTATAATTTTCAGTTCAAGGGATCTAGACTTTCCCCTAGTCTTTGCCCTACTTGGACCACATCAGAATATTCGGGGTTGTTTCAGAGTATGAAATAGTACACAGAAATCTGAAAACTGTGTCATGTGAAGAAACACAAGAGGATTTACTAAGGAGAGACCTTGTGGAAGAGAGCTCATAGAAAAAAAAAGAAGTTGGCTAAGAAGGCAAAACTGGGATTAGAATGTTAAAAATATAAAGATATTTCTAACTTGAGAGTAGTATAATAAGATGGGCTGCCTTGGAAGGGAGCAAGTTTACTATCTTTGGAAATATCTGAACAGTGGCCAAGAGACTTCTGTCAAGAATATTTTGAAAGGGATTATTACTTTGGAATAAAATGTTAGATAATCTGAGAGGTTCCATGCAACTCTAAGATTCCATGCCTTTCTCTTCTATTATAAGTTCACGCTTTGCTATCAAAATGTATACTAAATATTGGCCAAGAAAGTTTGGTTTGATAAAGAATGTTGTGGAGTACTATCCATGACATTTCCTGTTAGGAAAGGCTATGTATTTAACAATGCTAATTTTTATTTGTACAATTTATTTGTACAATAAAACAAGTTTATAGAAAATATCCAGATAACCATGTATTTTTTCTAGTTTACTCTTAAGGGATTAACAGTGCTAGGAGTGAAACACACAGAAATTATGTAAAAGATACCTAACATTACTTCTCAATCTTCTGAATCACAGAGCTGTGATGCATCTATTCTGCTCCAGTGGTGTAACTTTACTGATGAGAAACCTAAGGACTCTAGGGGTTATAAGACTTGTTAGTTGTTACTGTAGGACACTAAGAAAACAGTCTTAACAAAATACAAAAAAATAAATACTTGTAAGAAAAACAACTATTTGTGTTTTTTTAGATAGCATTTCTATATTTCCCAACTCTTGCTGGGAGTGTGTGTGTGTGTGTGTGTAGACCATGTTATTCAAATCATAATGATGTAATGTTGGCATTGTAACAAATATATGAAGCTAATTATTAACTTATAAAAAACTGGTATAAAGTAAACCATTCAGCATCACCCATGAATCCTACTTGGTCAATGCCTTCTATGGCATGGAATTTCACTGAAAGCAGTTAGTGTTCTCTAGAAGGAGTGCAGTCAATTGGACACTAATACTTGAGACACCCATTCCCTGCCTGGGCTTGAGGAACACCCTGAGCTGGCCCAGAGGAGCCATTCCATTTCAGCATCCTCTGCACATCCTCAGGAAAGGCAGCATGGCCCAGAGACAAGAGTCCTGCATCAGGGTCAGATCTCTTCTCAGATCTCATTTGTAACACAGGGTGGAGGTGCCAGGTTATTTCAAAGCTTCCGTCTAGCTTTCATATTCAGTGGGAGGGAGGCCTTCCTCGAATTATGGTCTTAAGTTAACTACCATCCTTAGAGCATAGCTTGGCATAACCAGGCCTAACTGAGGGCATAGTGCACAAATCTAGCTGTCCTCACAAGTGGCTGGCCTCATGAGCCTGAGTAAGGAGCTCAACTGTGAAAAGATCTTTCTGCACAGGAATTCGCAGTTCCAACACTGAATGAAGCATTCTGTTTTTATCTTCCTTTCCAGCTATTGACCAAATTGAGAACATTTTTCACTTGGGTTGTTTTCTGACCTCTTTTAAACAACTAGCAAATTTAACTTCCACTGGGACTGGCTAGCTCTTGCCCTCTCTATCACTGACTACTTGGGAATACTATAGATTTTTATTTTTTTAAATGGTCTAAGCTATTATTCAAAGAAATGTTAATTTTTTTATTAGAATTCTTATTTCTCATTACTGTTTCCTCAAGATTCATTGACTAGGCATGAATATGGACATAGTCCCAAGTGGAAAATGAACTTTGAGGACTGGAGGTCATCTTCATGTCCCACATCACCACCACAGTAAAGGAAATAGTAATTCCCTCAGCTCAGGGAGTGGCTATAGAGTCTCCCTCTACAGCTTTCTTAACCATCACATAGAATAAACACTATGTGCAAATGTCCTATTTGCTTCACAAAAGCTATAGTAAAAATGTATCTGAAAAACCCGTCCCTGTAAAATGCTTTGATATCTTTTAAGAAAAGGTACTATTTTTCTATGATGTTCTTTATCCTTTTCTTAATTTGGGTAAATTTGGAAATTGAACAATTGAAAAAAATTAATTCTTGCATATATTGTGCTTTTCCAAACTTACAACCACAGATCTACAAAATATTGAAGAGATTCATCAACAATTTTCTTCAGGTAGGTATGTTCCTGGTAGTTCACACTGGCTACAATCCATGCTTGCCAGAGTGCCCAAGAGAAACGAAAACAAAAGCATTTACTTTAGGTATGGGCACATGTTTCATTTTGTCTGTGTCATCTACTGGTCAGTTTGGGTCATTTTTATGCATTGTGGGAATTCATTTTTTGTCTAAAGGTAAAATTGGTAGTGAAAGATGATATTATGTGTTTATCATCAAATCAGAGGCAGGATAGCATGGCTTCTGTACGCCATCCTCAGAATCTGAGCATCTTAGTGATTCTGAGCGTGGTTTCTGGAGCTGGTGAGGTCATTGCTAATACAATACCCCACCTGAGTCATTAATAACACAAGAATCCAGATGGGCAAGTGGCTTGCCATTATGCAGAAGACTTCTCCTTTTTTTGAGCAACTCATCTCTAAGACTGCAGTACTGTACGTGTCCCTGATACAGCCTTGCAATTCAATTCAGCCTCCATTGCAACATATTCCTGTTTAAATATTGGGAAGTCTTGCTGGCATGCATTTTTTCTCCTCTGCTTCCCACACTTTGCCAGGAAAGGTATGTTTCACAAGTAGCTCCTCCTTCAGTTACACTTGCCTGCCACTTACAGAGTCTTCTTTCTCTGAACTGTAGACAAACTGCTTACATGCCTTATTTTAGTAAACAATAAAAATGGGGTGAGAGCATGATCTATCTCCATGTAACACATGCCACCTTTCTTATGCTCAGTAAGCATCAGGAATTCCACATGAAATCAGATTATCATTTGTTTTTTATGCTCGGTAACCATCAAGAAATTTCACATGAAAACACAATACCAGTTATTTTTTTTAATATCAAGACAATTTCTATCATCATTTGACTGACATACATATATTATTTCTCAAATGTGCTGTAGTGTATTTTCAGTACTTTGGTACCTTCTAGCTTAATTCTCCCCTTTTATCTTTATTATCCAATTTCTCACAAACTTAAATGTTGCACACTTTAACAGCTATAAAAAGACAGTGCTAGAAATATATTGGGAAATAAGGGGAATGAAATAGGCCATGTTGACATGTAGGAAGATTTTTGTCTAAGTTCTGGCAAATTCTCCTAGGCCATGAACACATGCTCTTCCCTGCCATGCATTGTGACATGGAAGCCTCTGGCTGTGGCCCTTAATCCTACAGGTCTAGGTGAATGTACTGGGGTATAATGTCTATTTGACTTTATCTGTGTGGCTCTAAGTATATAAGATAATGGAATCACTGAATAGTAGGGTCAAAGTCAAACTGTACTACTTTCTCTTCCATCCTTCAACCCAAATCATTTCCCAGGTAGTTGTTCTTCCCAAAGGAAGAGCAATTTATTCAAGTACACTAAGGACCTCTTCCTCTCTTTGGGATCTCCCAATCTTCTGGGAAGACTAAAGGCCCTGTATTTGGGACAGTCAGTTGGATTCCTTGAATACTCTACTGAAATCTAGATGGTAGAAAACTACTGAATGAATAAAAGTTTAGGGACTAATGGTCTCAGTTACAAGTCATATCTTTCCTAACCAGATTTCCTCAATGACCATAGATATAACAGGTAACTCAGCATTTTCTTTTCTTCCCCAAGCAGACAAGCTTGAAAAAAAATTGGTTCTATTCTGCTTTAGGGATTTACATTTGGGTCACTGTGTCTGTAATTTTTAAAACCAATTCCCTGATTAGAGTACTGATGAGATCAACTAATTAGAAGACAACACAACACAAAACAAAAACTGATCATGTATTCTGATATAGCTTTGAATTATAAAAATAAACAAAATCAACAATCAATCAATCATCTAATTCCTGGGCCTCCTTTTGTGCTCATGATGGACTGCAGTCTCTTGGCTTATAGTATGTGATCACCACTAGAGGCTATTACTTGGTGAATGTTTTCCTTCTCATTGAATGACTTTAAATAGGCCTTTCAGAGGCCCATGAGGAAGCAAAAACTGTCAGGGTAGCATAGGTAGCCTCAAAATGAAAACATCAGAATAGAAAATGAGGGCACAGCAGCTAGAATTTCAACAAGGAACAGTTACTGTTTTTCCTAATTAAAAAAGTCAATGTCCTTGGTTTCTCAGATTTCTAACTAGTTGCAAGTTGGTTGAACAGTTTCCATGTATGCATCTGAATTGTGCCTTGAGAGCCTCAAGGGCATCTGAATCAAATATACATATTTATTCAGGAAAATTAATTGTTTACACTGATGAAATAGGCTGTAAATTGGATGAAAATATGCAGCAATGCTTGGATATTCAGGGGAAATTTAAATACATGCATTGACCTTTCAGGAATATGGATAGAGAATGGTAGGCAGCACTTGAAATGTTGCTTTGTAAAAACAGCAGTTTCTTTTCCAGGACCTTAAACACAATGAAATAAAATTAATAGATTT
The DNA here is from genome assembly GCF_905146905.1 of Nyctereutes procyonoides. Taxonomy (NCBI): domain Eukaryota; kingdom Metazoa; phylum Chordata; class Mammalia; order Carnivora; family Canidae; genus Nyctereutes; species Nyctereutes procyonoides. The sequence goes on from NW_026575145.1 coordinate 13,925,920, forward strand.
GTGCAGAATTTTCAGGGAGAAACTTTTTTTGGTCTTAATCTTTCTGGGATCCAACACACTGAGTTGCACATGCCACAATCATTCAAATAAGCAGGTCGTATGTCCAAGATAATAACTTCAAAAGGTATAAAAATATATTGAAATATATCACATTCACTCCTTCATCTCTTTAATTAGCTATTATGGATTTAAAAAAAACCTTTGTGCCAATGGATGCTCTACTGAAGTTCAGGTATAAGTGGAGTTCATCCAACTTACAGAGATAATAGTTGCATGTATGTACTGGTCAGCACAAGACTTGCTAGCATGATGGTACTTGACGTATACAAGAAGAGAGTCATTTCTCTAAATCACCAGCTCTTCAAGGATTTTAAATTTTTTTTTTTAATTTTTTTTTAATTTATTTATGATAGTCATACAGAGAGAGAGAGAGAGAGAGGCAGAGACACAGGCAGAGGGAGAAGCAGGCTCCATGCACCGGGAGCCCGACGTGGGATTCGATCCCGGATCTCCAGGATCGCGCCCTGGGCCAAAGGCAGGCGCCAAACCGCTGCGCCACCCAGGGATCCCTCTTCAAGGATTTTATTCTGTCCCTCCTTTTCCCTTGAAGACTCAACTCCAGGCATACTGACATTTGTATAACTTCAGAGAAATGGGCCAAGGGATATTTAATTCTGACAAATGTACCTGCTTCCTCTTCAGAGACTGGTTGGAGCTATTATGGAATCGCTGTAGTTGGTTACTTGCAACTTCTCTCAGATACGGTGGCCCCTGATGAGGCCATCCTGTAATTGCTATGAGGCCCTAGGGACACCATTCTATGTAGTTAGAAGAGTTGGTCAGGATTTGAACTACACAAATTGTAGAACTGAAATGGAAATGTAGAATGATGATGATGTCGTCATGGCATAAGCAACGATAACATTGTACACATTGGTGATAACATTATATACACTGAATGGAACAGGACTATTGGGGCAGGTAAGTTTTAGCATGTTTGTTAATAAAACCACTTACATTCTTTTTACATCATGTTCATTTACCTACCTCCGCCCTTGGGGAAAGAAATCCAATTTATGTTCTCCCAGGGCCTAAGCCATTGCCTAGAAGTTAGAAGCACATGGACACTATATTAGACAATATCTGATAACCATTTAATACCAACGGTGTTGAAATAACTCAAGCATTCTTCTATATTATATAAGTCCAGAATTCTATAATAATATTTAATATATTTAGGTAGAAAATCATTAAAATGTGTGAAAAAAAAAAACCAATGCCTCTTCCTTCTTAAAGGAAAGCACCGAAGACAGGATTTCATAAAATCCTAAATTCTTAACTTGGGTTTTACGTACAGAATGATCATAGAAGATTTTAGAGGTAGAGGACTAAAATGAGCAACACCATTTCACTTTCACAGGATATTTTATTAAAATGTTGAAAGTTTATAAAAATGCCCCAATCTGGAATATAAAAAATAGTGAAAGGGAATAAAGGGAAAAGGAGAAAAAAATGAGTAGGAAATATCAGGGAGGGAGACAGAACATGAGAGACTCCTAACTCTGGGAAACGAACTAGGGGTGGTGGAAGGGGAGGTGGGCAGGGGGTGGGGGTGACTTGGTAACGGGCACTGAGGGGGGCACTTGATGGGATGAGCACTGGGTGTTATTCTATATGTTGGCAAATTGAACACCAATAAAAAATAAATTTATATAAAAAATAAAAAAACACTATATTTCTACCTCCCCCCCCAAAAAAATGCCCCAATCTAATGATAGCCAAACTCATAAAATCTAAGGCTTTCTACCAAATCTTGTTTGACCAGGTTTCACCCTTGAATCTAGATGGCGATATGCCATCTGATTCCACAGATAATGGCTAGTGGATATGACTGGTAGATTTTTTCAGTGGTCAAATACTTTGTGGACCCCATAAACATAACTATTTGTAAAAATAATGTGCCCATCTAAATCCCTAGTACTTAAACTTCTAGGTCTGATTAAAGATATACAACCTTCATGAGCCTTCCAGGCTGATACCACCCCTGTAATGTTCTGTCCTGTGCCACCCAGAACTTGCTCATCAAGGTAATTTATATTTCCCTCAAATAGACCATAACCTCCTTAAAAGCAAATGATGAGTCTTATTCTTCATTGTGTCCCTCAGAGCATCCAGCAAAGATCTGGATGTATTATTGGATATTTAATAAATGTTTTTTGAATAAATTAGAAATTAATGTGTTTCTGTTCATATTGGACTCTTAACTTTTACAGAAGTTGAGATATTAGGTCACTGAATGAAACATTTCAATCTGTAGGTAAGTCTGTTTCCCTAAGTTTTTTTGGCCTTAAAAACATTTTGGCTGCTTCTATGTATGACAGATATTAAAAAAGAAGAAGAAGAAGAAAGGAAGAAGAAGAAGAAGAAGAAGAAGAAGAAGAAGAAGAAGAAGAAGAAGAAGAAGAAGAAGAAGAAGAAGAAGAAGAAAAGAAGAAGAAGAAGAAGAAGAAGAAGAAGAAGAAGAAGAAGAAGAAGAAGAAGAAGAAGAAGAAGAAGAAGAAGAAGTGGCCGAATAAGTTGAGTCAATGCTCTGTACTGACACAATTTTCCTTCCAGTAAGACTCTGGCTTGGTTCATCATCTACCAGAGAATATCTTTTTTTTTTTCAGTATCACGATTATTCAGACTATTTATTGGAATACAGAAATACAGATGATGTGCCAAGATTCTCATATCTTGAAAATCCAAGTAAAAAAAAATACTTGAAATCCCCAGACTGGAGAGCTTCACAGTTTACACAAATGTGCTACATTATCAAAAATATGTCAATAAAAGATAATCAAATATGTTCTAATTCTCATTTTAAAAAAATAACATAATGAAGTAAGTCAATCGGAGAAGGACAGTGTATGTTCTCATTCATTTGGGGAATATGAATAATACCAGAGAATATCTTAAAGTCAGTTGCTAGGAGAATGAATGATCCATTTGTTCATTCTTTTATTCATTCAAACAGAATTCATTCAACTCATACTATATTCTTGGTTACTTGTTTAGATTTCTGTGAAAAAAATACACTCACTTATATAAACTATAAACTACTGTAAAGCTATATATTGAACTTTCTTAAACCGTGTTCAAAAGAATCAACCTGGTGCAATGTGAATTTTAATGGGTGAATAATCTAACAGAGAGAGAACAAGTAGGGGGATGACCTAACAATACTTTTTCGAATTATATCATTTCTCTTTTCTGTTACATTCTTAACCATGAAAAGTTGACTACTGTGTTTTACTAAACTATTCTGAAACAACAATTTTTTTTTTATTCTGACCATTATTTTTTAAAAGACATGCCTTGACCAAATAAAATTTTCATGGCTCCTGTTGTTTAGGCTGTCTTAGAGAAAAGGCTGATTTCAGGCTTTTGACTTAGAATTGGGTCTATCCAAAAATAAATAAATAAATAAATAAATAAATAAATAAATAAATAAATAAATAAATAATTGGGTCTATCTTTCAAATCTGCAGGTTAAGACTTTGCCTAGAACTACTACCATGCTGTTCATGATTACTATTCCATTGCACTTAACTTGCTACATATAAATGAAGTCCAAGAAGGTAGGACTTTTTGCTACTACTAGAAGCTACTTGATAACTAAAGTAACAAAAGCCTGCCCCAAGAAATCAAATAGTTGCCTCCAAATATACAGAGAAAATTCCACGCATATCTCACAATTAGCTGGATACTACACTAAACACTTTACGTATATTATGTCACTGATTCTTACCACCACACTCTGAGATCATTTTACTGTTTCCTTTGTGAAGATGAGGTTGTATAATTTGGGGTCACTGAAACAAGATTTGAACCTTAGGCTTTCTAATTTCAAAGATTGTGTTTATTTCATAGTGTTATGTGGTCTCTGCACACTGTCTTGAATCTAAGGCTGAATGCAGATGAAAGTATAAGTTGAAGTCATTATAAAAATCATTTTCTTGACTAATGAGGGCTTTAGATAATCAATGATGATATGAACCTACTGATACAGTACTCAGAAAATCATCCCATTCCTGTAACTACAGTGTGGAATTTTGGGGGTTTCTAGAAGGCCTCATTTTAACACAGCATTTTTCTGACACTGCAAGTTTCTTAAAATGTAGTTAATACTATATACATCCCACAATCTGATGACACTGAAGAATTGAACATGAAGGAACCCTTTGCATTTGAAAGTGGTAAATGCAAAGATTCCTTTCATTTACATATGCAATACAGACAAGTAAAATCAATGACATAGAGTACCTATGTAATAAAGTAATTGCTTTAGAAATGGGTGTGATAATTGCGTATCAGCTGAATAATTCATTACTAAAATTATTGGTAATGAATGTTAATTTAGTACGATTATCTCATGTGTGGGAATATGCTGATGTACAGTGATTTACAGTAAACTTTAAGGATGATCATTTTATTTTTAGACAATTGCATGTTCATTAAATATGAAAAAATGATGACAAAACAGGTTTCAGTGGTGCATTCAATTTGCAACGATAAGAGTTTCAATTACAAATGGCTTTTGGGTTATATTAACTATAGCCTATAAATCATATATAAATATGTGTGTGCTTGTGATATCATGCAGAGCTGTCCAGCAGAGGGCTCCTTTGAAACAGAACGTGAAAAATGAGGCTGCTTTTCAAACTGGAGCCAACATGGTACTTTTAATAAAGTATATTGAGCCTTAGAAAAGGTTTATTCCAAACCAGCCAATGGTTTACAATCTATTTTCCTAGCGACTGAAATTTCGTGTATTTTTAAATTAATGAGATTTTCATGATACTTGTCCTATAAAAATATAAAATGATTAAGATCAGATACTCTTCACTGGAAGACACGTGAAATCAACTAATAAGTGCTCACAAATTTATAAATAGATGTACATTTAACTACATTTATAGAGCAACCCAAACTACATGTATCAAAATATTAAAATGGAACTGATTTTTTTTCCAAAATAATATTTTGTGTTAAAAAAGATTCTACAGGGATCCCTGGGTGGCGCAGCGGTTTGGCACCTGCCTTTGGCCCAGGGTGCGATCCTGGAGACCCGGGATCGAATCCCACATCGGGCTCCCGGTGCATGGAGCCTGCTTCTCCCTCTGCCTGTGTCTCTGCCTCTCTCTCTCTCACTGTGTGCCTGTCATAAAATAAAAAATAAAAAAAAATTAAAAAAAAGATTCTACAAATTTTCCCTTTTATTAGAAACTATAGTTGCCATTGAAAGATTGTCCCCTTCTCCCCAGTATGGTAAGTAGAGAGTTCTGTGGATGTTTTTCCTTTATAAATGATTCAGATATACTTAAAGAAGACAAATCATTTTGTCTTCATATAAGTGATTCTTAATTCTTTTCATTGAGAAAATTATGTGTTCCCCAAAATAAAATGATGCATGTCATATTATGCATGAGTGAGTAATATAAAAAATGCTATAGTGATCAGAATGATCAATACTTTTCATATGGACTGTTGAGTGATTTCATTTTTCAAAAGAGGAATGGCTAGGTAATCTAATGACTCAAAAAATACAGTTTCTTCATTGGAATAACTAATAGGAGTAGGTGGAGCTCACTGAAATGATCATATTCCTAATCTAGGAGTGATAGACAGCTTCTGGGGTATCATAAAGACTTGCCAGAATTGACTTTTCATTCAGCTCAATCTTAAAGTTTGCATTTAAGTTTAATAAATGGGTACATCATCAGCATGTGTTGGGAAGAGGTGAACCGTAGATCCCCAAAGAAGATACTGACAGATACAAAACAAAGGCCAGGATAGCAAATCTTTAAAATAACAATCTAAAATCCTTTGTAATCACTAACGTGAAATTTGTTCTGCATCATACAGCCATAGACCTGGCATTCTAGAATCAGGATACAGGAATCATCTTGCTCTAGAGTTGGCAACAATTCTAGCATTTGAATCCATGAAGTAAAACCAGAACATGATTCTTAAACAAACAAACAAAAAAAACCTGTATGCAAAGTTTTCATGTTTGAATAACTCACACACTTAACAACCTATGTAGGTTGTATGTGGGGTTTTCTGTGTTGTTTTGGCAGATGAGAGCTGGGCACTGGTATTCAGGTTCCTGGAGACCAGAAAAAGTTAACATCCATATTTAACTAGTGATATATCACTGTAAAACGCCATAAAAGCCAAAAGCAGTAAAACATCTATGGCAACAAATCCAAGATCATGTTGATATATTTGTTATCTAAAACGTGGCACAGTATTCAACCAACATTGTATCATCTCAGAAAACAGCACCACTCTAATGGAACCTGGAGAGACAATCAGATTATAATGTTGCATTTCACATGTGCATTTTAAATGCCATTATTTTTCCCTCTTTTGATCTTTCCTTTGTATTTGTAAAAGGAGCTTTCATCTTTAGACGTGTGTGTGTGTGTGTGTGTGTGTGTGTGTGTGTGTAGGCAACATCCTTCCATGTTTATGATGCCAACAGCCAGCCAGGCTTTTGCAAATGACACAGACTGCACCAAGACAGTTACATCTGATTGCTTAACCCCTCAGCTTGCCTGGGCAGTTCAGGAGCCCCTGCTGTGATGTTTTGTTTGCACAAACGCACAGATAAAGGCCACCACTCTTCTCATTAAACAAGAGGGCACGTGGGAAAATTAATAATTTAATTTGCAGGGAGAAGATGGATGTGGAAATCAAACGTAAGTCTACAACCTTCCCTGAGCGCTCACCTTGGTGTCTGAGAAAATCTGATGCCAATCCAGCTGCCTGACTCAAGTCTCTGGAATCATATCAAGGTGTCAGGGAATCAGTGCTTTCAATCCACTGGGCTGCAAAGGGTTGTCTTGTCAGAGCAGACACCCCAGGGGTGGGAGAGTGGTTGGGAGAGGGGAGAAGGAAAATACCGCTGGAATAGTGCCATAATATATGCTCTGCTAGGGCTTCCAGTGCTTTCCAAAATCAGAACAGATCCTTGGGGAACTACATGAACAAAGACCCAGAGACTCCAGAAGTGCTCTGTGTGGTAGTCAGCAAGTCACAGCTAAGCATAATTTACCCATTTACTCACTACCCCTAGGAAGTATTTTGTTCTTTTCTTTCAAAAGAGGGAAGGAGAGGGAAACAAAAGTCTGTTTCTCATCCTATACTACTTGCATTTTAATCCTGAGCTGCTCCACCAGCATGCAAAAGAATGATGAGCACCCCTTACTTTACAATCTTGATAGAGTCTCATTTCCTTGAAAACTTTATGTGTAAGGGTTTTCAGGATAGTCATCCAGATTACCCTGCAATTTTCTAAATCAACAGTTCCATAATGACACTGGCAACACCTCCCTGTGTCTAAATGATAAAGTGCTCATACTCCCATTGAGTTGACCAGATGAGCCATTACCCTGAAGAGCATCCTGAGCTTCATTCTGCCCTCAGACTTTTGGCTCAGCCCTGAAAGGCATTTCCAATTGGGAAGAAATTTTAGCTTTGCAACTCTCTGCATAGAAACCTGGAGAAAGAAACAATTGACAAGAGTAATATCCTTGAGGTAAGGGATCACTTGGTGGCACAAATCATCGTCATCATAACCAAACTTTCAAAAAGTATGTTTTTTTTTTTTTAGTTCCATTTAAGTTCATCCTTTTGCACTTGCTCACTGCCCATGCTCAGAACTTGCTCACTGCCCATGTGCACAGAACAAAGGACATACCTAAAAACGGTGTTACTGGAAAGCTGTCCACAAGTTACCCTCATATTAGTACACTGTCCCTTTTCATGCAAAAATTACATCACTGACCCATGATTGAAAGGAGCTATCCTGCAAATGGGTTTTTATTAATGGTGAGAATGCCATACATGCTCTATTCCCTGTTTTCTGGAAGCTAGATGACTAGGGACAATGTGTCAGGTATGGTTGCAGGACTGGATATAAATGAATTTGCCCACCAAAATCTAGATCCCTGGACCTGGTCTCCACAGTACAAGTCCCTACCCAGCTGAACTAAAACTTCATGAAGATCAAAGAGATAGTACAGGGTTAAATATCACAACAGCTTGAATTTCAAGTTACAGAAAGTGAGTTTTGACTCTATCCCTAACCAGCTACATTACCCTTGGGTAGGAGTGTTAGCTGAGTGGTACTCCAGAACACTATTACATATTTCACAGATGCTGGTTCATTGGACTAATGCTTACCAAAATGTGACACCCTTTAACACCTACCTAATTTATTCTTCATTTTTCTTCTATAAATACAAAGATGCTGTTTTTGTCCTCTTTTTGCAAGATATCCTCACAGATATTTAGGAATAACTTTCATATTCCTACGAAGTCCTTTTTTTTTACCCCCTCTAGCTCGAATATCTGTACTTTCTCCAACATTCATCAAAGAACATGATTTCTAAGCTCCACACCATCTTCTTTTATCCACACAGTCTCTGTTGTTGCTGGTATCCTCTAACAATATAGAAAAAAGTAAACTACAAGCCTGGTCATCTCCTATGAGTCAATGACAATGGCCAGAGGATTTAAAGAAAGGTCATTTCATGGTTTTGGTTTACAAATGGCTGGAAGTCCACTATTAGTTTAAGGATTGGCTTAGCGTTCAATGAGACTCTAAACACCTGTAAACACTCACCTAAAGTGTGAAGGTATCATTTTCATAAAAGAGCATTTCCTAATCAACTAGATTAAGTAAGTTGCTGGAGGAGGTGAGATTCTCATGTTTCAGTCTATAATGAACATTAATGTTCAACATTAGCAACCTTGTAATTTATACTACTTTATTTGAATTTAACACCAGCAAACACATGTATGAATCTCTACATATCTATAAACAAATCCTCATGCAGATTTCAAGAACTAATTGTGGATGATAATAACAGCTAATACTTATCAAGTACTTACAATGTGCCAGGCACTGTGTTAAGTACTTTTCATATAATATTTCATTCAGTCCCAATAATCCTATGAGATGGTGATTTATTATTATTATACCATTACTATTACTATCATCCTTATTTTACAGATGAAGAATACTAAATTTAGAGAAGTTAAAAAAATGTGCCAGTGGTCACAATTTAAACAAGTGATGGGATGTGGGAACTGAACACAGGTCTATCTAACTTCCACATTCATGCATGTGATCAATTCATAGTACTTCCTCTCCAGTGTCTATAGTAAAGGTCAGGTCTCCATGGAACGGATAGCTTCACTGGAAGGCTTGAGCCTTCTAAATTGTCATGTATTAGAGATAAAGCCACAGATTCTCCATCTTTTTATTCAATGAAATTTAACTATGACACATTAACTACCACTAGAATAAAATACCGTAACTGTCACTGTAAGAGTTCTACTACCTATGTATATATAGTCTTTCACGGCAATATGCAGGTAGGCACAAATCATATTGGTCAAGAATTAGTTCAACTAGTAATAAGCTCTGACTAATCCCAGTTGCTAGTAAATGAATATATTGTACATTCTTTCCATTCCCTGTGGTATCTCCACTGTCAACATAACTACCAAGAAACAAAACCTATTTTGTTAACAGACACCAGAATTTACAGAAGAATATTGACCTTCAAAGAGTCACTTACTCATTCAACAAATGTTTTTTGAGTGCCTATATGTACCAGGCCCTATTCTGAGCACTGAGAATACAGCAGTGAACAAATCAGCAAAATCCTTGTCCTTGTGGAACTTATATTCAAACAATTTTGCTGACTTTCAAAGTTCTTGGCTCTTTTTTTCTTATAATCGCCTTTGGAAGCAGATTCAAAGTTCCATAGGAACAGAGAATCATTATGCTCTATGCACATCATGAATGTCTAGATGCTGGCAGCTGACTTTCCCTTAGTCACATTCATGGAGAGGGTGAGCCTTCTGTACTAGATACTGTGGGGAACACCAAAAAAGTTGATGACAGATGTTCTAAAATGTGGCACAATATATAAGTAACACCTTTCTCACTATGGAATTTACTTTATGATGTTTGTAGCAGGAAATGCATGCCTAATTATTTTCAGTTCAGATTACTACAATGGGTTTGTGCTTTATGAGAACAACCCAGGGAGGAACATGTCAGGTGGCAGAGAGAAACAGGCTCAAGGATCAGCGTGGCCACAGCTGGGATGTCCAGGGGCTACTTGGCCACTGTATAACCATCTTCCAGACAAGGACTCCTCCTTAGCTCTTAGGAGATTGTTTCCACAAAACATAAAATGTTATTATCTTTCAAATTATCAAGTGCTTTAGGAAATTAAAACTACCTCTCTGCTAGGCTAAGGAAATGACAGATCCAGCTGGATAAAATGCAGTCCTCCACCTTATATTATACATATGATTTACTAAGATTTGTACAAGACTTATAAAATCATACCTGTAAAAAGTGTTATCCATCAATAAATAAAAATAGAACAGGTCAAAAAGCAGTCAAAGTAAGCCAAATTAAAGCCTCTGGCTTATTTTCCTGCATAATGTCCTACAACTAAGCGATAAGAAAAAATCTGCCAGAGCTCACTACAAATGTGACACCTTCAAACAGATTTCAAACTCCCATGACGGAAGAACGTAATACAAAGAAGACTTTAATTTTTTCTTTTTTTCAAAACAAACAAATGAACAAACAAACACAAAAAGAAAATGAGATTGCCTGATCTCACTTCCAGGGATGTTGAGTCAAAAGATATAGAACTTTAATTTTCTTAATGAAGTATATAGAAACAGTTTGACTTATTCCTTAGTTTTTTTTTTATTCCTTAGTTCTTATAAGATGTATAAATGTATAAAGAAGACAGCAGCAGGACTTTGAGCGCATACCTCCTTTATCCCCTATCTTCATTTACACTCTTCAGCATGAACTGCTTGGTTTATCCCTTCAAACCTGCTCTTAAAAGTATCCTAAATAACAAACATTATATGGTCTCATTCATTCGGGGAATATAAAAAATAGTGAAAGGGAATAAAGGGGAAAGGAGAGAAAATGAGTGAAAATATCAGCAAGGGAGACAGAACATGAGAGACTCCTAACTCTGGGAAACGAACAAGGGGTGGTAGAAAGGGAGGTGGGTGGGGGGTTGGGGTGACTGGGTGATGGGCACTGAGGGGGGCACTTGACGGGATGAGCACTGTATGTTATGTTATATGTTGGCAAGTCGAACTCAATAAAAATATACAAAAAATATCCTAAATATCCTTGCCCATGACAATCTGTCAATCCCTTCTGGTAAAAACATACCTCTGGAAGAATCAAACTATCTTTGAGCTCCAAGCCTATACCTCTTTGCTGCCTGTCACACAATCAGGCAGATTATCCTACTCTGAACTCAGTTTTCCCAACCTAAAGCAAGTTTATAACCTTCTATACATTCCAGTAGGTTAATAAGCTCTCCCCTTTCCTAAAACCTTCTCTGTTCCCTCAGATCTTCTCTCCACCCTGCCTCCCACCTCTCTCTCAGATGACTTTAACTCTTTGCCTAGAGACCAGCAAAAGGGAACCTGTAACCTTCCTACCACCAGTCTGCTGCTGCTTCCACTGTTCTTCAAGCCCTCTCTTACTGTGGAGGTAGAAGCCTCTAAGGGAAGGCTGTTCCCCTCACCTGAGTTCATGAATCTTCACTCTCCTCTTCTTTCTCAATTATCCCTTTTCTTATATTCATCCTCTATTTATTGGCTCATTCTTCTTAAGGTTCACAGTTAAGAGTGGCGGGCACTTTTCTGTGTCTACTTATGGTTATGATGCATTTTTTCCTAAGAAAGCAGGAAGCTCTGGAAGCATAATTCCTCTCCCTAGTACCAGGGGATGAGTTGATTACTGTAACCCAATGGTTCTCAAACTTAAAAATGAATCAGCTTTTTCTAGATGGATTGTCTGGAACAGGTTATTAGGTCCCACCTCTACAGTTTCTCATTCAGTGCGACTGATATGATGGAGTCCAAGGATTTGTATTTCTCTAATAAGTTCCCATGGGATCCTAATGCTGCTGGTCCAGAGTCAACCCTTTGAGAACCCCTGGTCGAAATCAGACTTGATAACTGCATTATCTTTTGCTAATGGTTCATTTAGAATGGGTAAATAACCCAGTTCCAGCCAATAAGATATAAATAGAAGTCTAATGGAGTAGGGGTTAAAAAAGAGTCTGAGAAAGAATTTTGTTTCCTTATAAAAAGACAGAGAACAAAGATAGCTTTTCTTGTTGTTGTTTTTGCTTTGAATGAGGTAATATGGAATTGAAGAAGCCTTCTAGTATCCATTAAGTGTCAAGCCAAGTGTCAACTCCAAGAGAAAGAGGGAAACACAGTGAAAACCTGGCTTGAGTATTTTTTTGAGCCATGGTAGCCATCCTGGATCCAACTATCTCCAGTCTTCTCTTTATGTGAGATAAATAAGACGGGTATTCACTATAGTCACCATTAGTTAGGGTTAGACATTCTGTTAGTTGCAATCAAATAGAATGAATTCATCAACTCCTGAACATGTAATTGAAAAGGGATCTTTTCAATTCCATACCCTTCTCTAGATAGAACCCTGTCTCATTCTTCCATTAAAATTCAAACTTTTAGAATGACAAGTGTCCTCCATTTTCCTATCTCTTATGGCCCTTCTGCCCATTTCAATATGTCTGGCACACTTTTCACTCCACCAAAATTATCCTCTCCAGGATCTCACCATAACCATCTTGACTATAATAGATGTTTCCCAGGTCTAGCTCTATTTGATTTTCTACAGCATTTGACACTGTTGATCCTCTCCTTTTATTTCTCTTGGCTTCCATGGTATTGACATTCTCTCTTGGTTTTCTTCCTACATCTCTGTTACTTCTAAGACTTTCCCCTGCTCAGCCCTGACAGACTTCATGGTTCAGAAGTCACATCTCTTCCCTTTTATACACAGTCCCTTACACTCACACATTTCCCTGGGTTGCCTCGATCTCATCCCAATGCAGATGATTTCTGCACCTGTACTTCTTACCAGTCCTCCCTGTGAGCTCCAGGCCCCAATGTTCGAGGGCTTTTTCCTCCACTCCAGGCCTCTGACATCTCAAACTCCACACAACCCAGACTGAATTCACTATTCCTATCCCGATAGTTCTTGTACCTCTCCTTTGGTCCTTACTCCCTGTTCCATGGACTAGCACTGTCCTTACATGGCTGTCCAACTGAGAAATGTGGTCAACGTGCATGGATCTTTTTCCTTTATCCCTTTGTCTCCAATCAACCATCAATTATGTTTCTTAAATACATCCAGCCAATTCCTTCTGTGAGTTCTATCACATTTCCACTTCAGCTCATATTACGTGCTGCCTAGGTCCCTGCAAACCCCACCACCAGTGTTCCACCTCCAGGCTTGCTGCTTTCTAATTCCTCCTGACTATAGTCAGAGCAGCTGCTTTTGATCACACACTCTGCTCCAAATCCTTCAAAGGTACCCATGCCCTTACTCTGGAACCCACACTCGGCTCTCAAGTTATACAGGAGTGTCCCCGGTCAGCCTCTCCTTTAGCCCTTTGGTTCTCTCAGCTGTAGCCATGTTAGCTTTCTTTTAAGCCCTTCACACTTGTCATGCTTCTTCCTATCATCAGTCCCTTATCCATGCTATAGATTTTAGCTCAAGTATCACTTTCTCAAAGGCACTTGACCTTCCAAACCAGACCAAATCAACTCATGTTCATGTGGTACTATTTGCTTCTCCTTGGGAACACTTGTTAAAATTGCCATCTTTTTCTTATGTGTGGTGATTTAAAGAGCGTTGTGCCTCCTTCATGGGAACCATGCTTATTGTTTGTATTTCCTCATAACAGTTGAGCACTTTGCGTGAATTATGATTCACATTCAATTAATATTTGTTAAATATTCTGTTGTGGAAGGAAGGAAAGAAGGAAAGAAGGAAATTTGTTTTTTTTTTTTCAAGTCACTCCTCACTATAGCATAATTTCCTTGATCTTGACTTGCTTTTGACCTAAGTTAAACGTCTTTGCTATAAACTTCTTGTAGCATCTTTTCCTTAACATCTATCACATCTGTAATTCTTTGTTGAAAGTCTGCTTATCTTTCCTGACTAAACTAAAAGGTACGGAGGACCTTTACTTGTTCCCAATGAATCACTCAGTGCCAAGCATATAATAATAGGTGCTCACGATATGTGTGTTAAAGTACATTTTCCTTTTTTTCAGTATTTCCTTTAAAATGCCATATATATCATGCAAGAAATAATGAATATAGTGGATATTAATGTGTATATTAACTTCTCACGCATGCTACTCTGACATTGGTCAAGGTGGGATCAGAATTTAAAGTGTGCCTTTCCTGTTATAGATTCTGCTTTTGGTGACTTTCAGTAAGGGTTTTTGGGAAAAATTGTTGTGTTGGAAAACAATGTCAAATGCAAACAATTACTACTCACATCTCCCTAGAGTGGATCTAGTGATAGCACATAAATTAAGCAAAATTAAATTAAATAATTTGAATCCCATAAAAAGGCAAAAATGATGGAAGCAAGAAGAATCAACTCAAAATGTCTTGACTGTCAATAAACTCAGTGCCCTTCTTGGTCTCTGGTTACTCTGGTCTGAAATTATAATTCCTGACTTCTTCAGGCAATCCAACTTGTCCACCAAACTAACTGTGGGGGCAGGATTCTTACCTGCCTTCATGATGTCCAGTGATTCTGCTCTTCACATTATAGATACAGGAAAGTCATGGACTACTCCTAATTTTCTCAGAAGTGTTAAATATGTCCCTGCCAAAAGTTTCTTGCTGGCTGGCCCCTTCCCCAGACTACATTATACACCAAATAAACCAAATGGTCTGACCGTTATGGGTTCTTCTACTAGACGAAAGAAGAAAATTCACTCTACTGAATTTAAAAAGTTCTCTAGCCCATTCTCTTCATCCACCCTAGATGTTCCCTCTCTGAGCTACAGTGCATCACTCTGCAACAGTCTTAGTTGCTAAGTATTAAACTCATATTTTTAAAGAGACACTCTATCCAGTAGTCCCCCCCTTTATCCACAGTTTCGCTTTCCATGGTTTCAGTGACCTATAGTCAGCCACTCTCTAGAAGCAGATAATCCTTTTTCTGACTTATATTCAGAAGGTCAGTAGTGGCCTAATGCTCCATCACAACACCCACATCATTCAGCTCACTTCATCTCATCGCACAGGCATCTTTTCATCTCACATTATAAGTGCAGTGAATACAGTAAAATAAGATATTTCAAAAAAGACTACATTCATGTAACTTTAGTACAGGATATATTCTAAGTGTTCTTCTTTATTATTAGTTGTTGTTCATTTACATATTAAATTTACCACAGGCATGTAAGTATAGGAAAAAACAAATTATATACAGGGTTCAGGACTATCCACAGGTTCAGGCATCCACTGGGGAATCATGGAACATATCCCCCATGGTTTTTTTTTTTTTTTTTGAGGAGGGGTGGGAACTACTGTAATTCCTAGATAATAGTCAGAGCATATGGAAAACTGTGTCTTAAGAAATGCATTCATTCAAGAAATATTCAATTTCTACTTTGTAGCAGGTGCCTTTCTTGGTTCTGAGACTACAGTAATTAATAAAAGTGAGCCTGTCCTTGAAGCTTGTGTTTTAATAGAAGATACAAAAGATACAAAGGTGTATGTTTGTGTGTACACAAACACGTATGTATTTCTAACACATCTGACCTTTTCCATGCTTTCTCAGGATCTCCACAGGAATGGGGGTATTAATCAGTAAGGAAGGAAAGATAGTACTACTTTCTTTCTTTATACCCTGCAACATTATCCCTTTTACTTTTTCCTTTCTTTCTCTGTTCCTTCATCTTTTTCTCTTGCTTGGCATCTTTCTTAGATTCACTGTGAAATTTTAGGAGTAAACCTATCTTTTATTCAAAGGAAGTACAACATTGCCATCTTTCTCCCCTACAACATACTTTTGAACTGGGCTCAACTTGGTTGGCAAACCTTATATATGCTATTTGATATTTCCCCATCAACTCTCAGATGAGGATCTCAAAATGTTATCATATAACACTTACTAAGAACTGACAATGTGTGAAATGTCATTCAGAGCTGAGAATTAGTCTTGGCCGCTGCTCAGTGGGTTCACTAATGCAAACTTTAATTCACTAAGGACACCAAAAACTGCCTAAAAGGGCTATTAGGACAACTATCAGAAAGTTCAATTTGCTGTCTCCAGGTCCCGACAGTGGCGTTAGTGCCAAGAATAAAGAGCCAGCTGCAAAAGCTCCTGTTTTATGTTACATATAGAAAAAAAAAAAACAACCTCAAAAATTAGTCCAATTCAAAATGTGACCTCATTTACTTTCTGTTCATAATGTCTACCTTCAATCTAATCATCACTCTTCTTAGTGTCAAATAACTTTCTGGTTGTTTAAATAATGTACAGTATCTTTTCAAGGTATAATGAGGCCCTATGTAAATCTCTTCAATAACAATCTCATCAACTATAAAGAAAGTTCAATGCAACTTGCCTATCCCATGTTTAAGATTTTAAAGTATCTAGTGGATCAGTCTGAAAATCACTTAAACCCTTACACAGAAAATAGTTTACTATGCTTTGCCTTACTAACAACAAAATGACAAAACATATCTCAATTCCACATGGCATCATTCTCAGCTAGACATGTGAAAGCTTCTGAATGGGTAATGCTTCTAAGGTTGATGTACGAATAGTCCTGTTTCCTTTCTGCTTTTCTCCAAATTTCACCCCACTGAAAATTTAGGACCCAGATGATTCATTTCACTACAAGAATTATTTTGCTCATGAATTACTCTTAAAGAAATTTTATGAATGAGATCGACTACAGTGAGACTCAAAGACATACATTAATTAGGCTGGTCTCACAGATTTGGTGAACTTTTATTTTTCCCTCTAAGACAACAATACCAAGCCACAGTAATGACAACTTCAAAAGCCAAGTGTTCTGCAAAATTCAAGGTGCATCTTGATTGTATGTACAGAAGAATCTGGTGTCTCCTTGAGGCTTCAGTTTTGGTTAAAAGCACCAAATGTAAAAGAGGGAAAAATGATTTGCCAATTTACTGCTTAGAACTCAATCTTAACAACAAAGTAATATAGCATGAAAACCTGGTTATTCGATAGCACTTGGCTACACAGAGGACGGCTCAATGAGCTCCTCTCGTCTGACTTGTCACAATGACTGACACTTTCTAATATTGAGCTGGAAATAATATGGATATTTAATACTGTGGCGTTTACATCAAATAGAAGCAAAGCGCTATTGTTTATCAGCAATCTATTTCTGATGGCATGAATCTATATAGACATAATTATTGTTGAATGATGAGCTCTGATTTTCACATTATGGCATAAACAAATCTGCAGAATACTCACAATGTTTCATCTTGTGTGATTTGAAAAATCTCATAAAGCCAAATTCTTAAGTATTTCCTATGCTTTCCACTTGAATTTTGACTAAAATTTACCTTTTAGATCTGTTATGCCACTCATGAATTTTTTACAGTATCCATCTGTGCTTTGCAATCTCTATTCTCCATGGTTCCACATTGTTTTGGCTAACTAACAGGCCCATATGTTGCCTTAATGTATTTCTGCACAATGTTTGTGCTTAAAAAAAAAAAACCACAGGGAAAAACCACAGGTCTAAATAAGCTATAAAGAGCATCCACATACAGTTAGACTGTCTTTACTGAGTCTGGAGACATTATGATTCTGCTGCGACAAGCAGCATTTGTCTTCATTTTGTCTGACTGTCCTCATGTGTTATTATTAGTGGCTGTCAGGCTGAGGCAGGAAAAAATAGCATCACTTGAGTAAGAAGTTGAATGCATAAATGCAGTACTACACATGGTGGCTGAGGGTGAAGAGTCTGTTTGAAATGCTTAAATGCAAACACCAGGATGAGGAAATTTAAAAGTGAAAATCCTTACTTGGCAAATGTGAGGAGAAAAAAAAAACATGACTTCCTTGTCTAAAAAGCAAAGTGAAGGCTAATTATTGACAAAAATTTAGCAGCCTCTGAATGTCTTTGAAGACCATCTTTTCAACATGTCAGCTTAGCTTTAATTGTAAGAAAACAAATATGTTGGAACATTTGCCTCCAGTGCGGTGTTTCAGATAATGTTGACAAATACCTTGCATTTTAAAGTTAAGCTTTTAGTGTTCAAAAAAAAAAAAAAAGTAACTTGAAAGTATTTTCCAGCAAGCCTCGTTCAAACACTGGTATATTCTCCTACTCTAAATAGGTGTCACTAGGGTAGCTCCCGTGTTTCCCACACCTCTGTTGTGCAAGTTCTCTCCCACCTGGCTTCTAACTATTTCAGGAGCCAGTTCATCCGATTTCTTTTTTTTTTTTCATCATTAAAGGAGACAAACTGGATTATCATAAGATCCGGAAATTGTTACTCTCAGCTCCTTATCATATAAAAACACTTTAATTATCCAGAGAGTGAAAGAGTTTCCTCTAAAAATGCATTTATCTTTATCTTCTTATTTTCCTATCTGAAAGATGATCTCCTCCTCCAGCCTCATTCCTGGACATTAAATGAGAATTTTTACCAAAAGGTTTAATAAAATGCTTTTGGAGAAACAACTACAAACACAAGAAAATAACAATTCACCTTTTCCATCAGCATCTCATGAAATTTCTTTCAAAGTCTATCTCTGGTGGCTTTCTTTACCCATTACTCACAAAAGCACAGTTTTGAAGGTTTTTGAAATAGCAAAGCATATCTCTATATAAATATACACAACTTGCAAGTATACAGTGGAAAAAAGGGTTGATCTTATACCAATATATTGGGACTACTTTAAACAAATTATTCTGAAAATTATTCAGAAAAAAATTATTCTGTTCCCTCCTCTATTTTTTTTCCCTGTTCTCTTCTCTAAGGCTATCTCATTACTCACATTATTCCTATGCTACCTTTATGGCTGGCCTAGATGTTGAGCCAGTCACATGGATTTCTTTCTTCTTAGTCTTCTTTTTTCTGATTGTTATGAACAGATATTCGACTTTCATCACAATTTCCTACAATGCACAATGCAGTGCCTTACAATATCAATTTAAGCTGGTGGTTAATATAACACTGTATTGCTATAACTGTTTTGTGTATGATTTGTCCTTCCAACTAGACTGTAAGTACCTTGTGGGTGGAGAGCTTTTATCTTATTTTTTATAATCCATGGCACCTGGCCCCGTAGATGGTGGTAAAATAACTGATAACACATAAACAAAAGAGAGTTTATGCTAAAGTAACTGATTTGCGTATAGTAGGACAAGCCTCTGGTAACATATTAAGAAACATAAGCAAGAGCAGGGCTGTCTAAAGTGATAAATGGAGCCCTGTGTGGAAGATCAATGATCACGGAAATATTCAAATGAAAGTGTTTTAACTCCAAAAGGACTTTTCCTAAGCATTTCTCTTCCATCTGCATCCCATCCCACACACACACACACACACACACACACACACACACACACGGACATCCTAATAGGGCATCCTAAATAGAAAAAACAACAACAACAACAACAACCTTACAACTATATTAACATATTCCATTAAAAGTCATCAACAGAGAAATATAAATATTTTTATAGAAAGGAATGTAGGGGAGGGAAAAGGAGTCCATTGAAATTGTTGTGAAAATATTCGACTGCCCTGACTGTCCCTTAAAAATAAACCGTTTATTTGCAATGGCTCAAAAAATATCTCTGTGGAAATTCTCTGGATCAGTGGTTAACACACTGTCCATTGGCTGTATGGTACAGGTCTGGGAGGCTCCCATGTCATCTACTATGATTCTTTATGGCACACTCTGGATTTTTCTGAAGGAGGTATACAGGTGAAAAGCTGTTTAGCCTCTGATCTTTATTCCTCTTGTTTGCTGCTTACCAGCCCTTTCCCTGGGAAAGTCATGGCAAAAGAGGGACCCATATTAATTACTTTATGGGTTATATGGGAGCCTAGCAACAATATTAGGTGGGGTACTAGGTGAGGAGATGCTTGTGGAGGACATAAGCTGTTAAGATTTCAGGTAAATATCAACCTCCCTGGCTCCTCTTGAACTAATTTTATGTTTGTGTAATTAGAAGTGGATTTCTGAAAACACATCCGGCATTGCTTTGGTTGATTAATCTTTTGGTATTTGACAAGCTATGTCCTTACAAACTTTTAACATCAGTAAAGCACGCGCACACATGTGTGAGTGTGTGTGTGTGTGTGTGTGTGTGTGTTTAATTCCAGGGAACTGAAACCATCAGTAAGAAGGAAAATATGCTGTGGGAAACCCAGAAGTCCTCCATCAGTGAAAAGTCTGAAAATAGTTCTGATTTTTAGCAAAAACAACTTATAGAGTTATTAATGACTTTTCCCCCCTTGCTCCCTTTTATTCCAGTCAAAACTCCTTATTATATTTTTTCAGAAAAGCACTCATACTAACCAGGTTGATTTAGAACTTCTAAAAGTTGACCTCAGAAAGGGAGGTGATATTTTTGAGGACAATAGCATCACTGATCTGAGGGGCTTCAGAGGGGAGAGGTAATATCTCATGTGGCGACTAGTTCAAAACAAAGGATTTGGTGCTCTTGTTTCTTTGAACAACTGGAAACTGTTAATATGAATCCAAACACATCTTCCTTCAAATGTTTCAATAGGATATTTTATTTTGGGCATGCTAACCCCTTTCCACATCTAGAAAATACTCACACAGAAGGGTGCCTGTGTGGCTCAGTCAGTTAAGCATCTGACTCTTAATTTAGGCTCAGATAATGATTTCAGGGTCCTGGAACAAGCCCTGAATCAGGATCCATACTGGGTGTAGAGCCTGCTTACGATTTTTTCCTCCTCCCTCTTCTCGTCCTCCACCTCTCTAAAATAAAATACTCACACAGAGTTGGAATGACAGATTCACTGTTGTGTCAAGCAGTATCAATTAAGAATTCTAAGGGAACAGGTAAGTGTCCATGTCTGATCAGGCTGTTATTACATTGTAATTGTTATCTTAGAGGACAGAATTTAGCCCACATTATGCCATTACCAGGAAAGTGACAATTCCTATTACAATCAAGATTTTAATAGTTAACTATTCAAAACAATTATTTCACAAATAAGTGATTTTTGAGGATTTTCCAGGAACATGCATTTAATATTTCTAGCTATCAGGGGCAATGTTGCATAGTCTGAGATAAAACAGATTCACACTCTAAAGTTTTATTTATAAAATCTGTATCCATCAATTAACATGAATAGGGTTTTTAGTTATACTGTCTACACTTGCCTGAAAGTATGAAGTACCAACTTTTAGCACCATTTTCCTAATAAGAATCATATAAAAATAAAAGCTATTCAGGAAAGCAAAACCAGAATCTCATCTCATTGGCAGTTAATTTTTTTTTTCCTCTCCAGAAACCTCATTGCTGTAATTGGAAACCATATTAAAACAACCAAAAATAAATGAATTAAAAGGGAAAAAATAAACCTCAGAATAAATATGCACATAGGCACAAATGCTAATATTCATAACTAGAAAGTATTAAGTTCTAAAAAAAAAACTGTTAGATTCATTTTTTAGCTTCTCTGATTTCTACCAAATGAGAAACTTAATTCTTGTGATGTAGTAAGAATAGTAAGAATCTATTTCTAATAGAAATACTGTCATTTGCTAGGCAGGAAAAAATAACATTTTTATATTCCTTCCTTGGACTTTCAAAGAGGGTAAGCAACAAAACAAAATGTACTCAATAGTGTTGGACAAATATGTCACAGATACATGTATTTCCTCCATGTCTTAAGTACTCCAAGTGTGTTTAATTCTAAAAGTAATTTAAGCTTTCCTATGTTATTCTTACTTAGTACTTTTAACAGAAAAAATAAAGCCAGAAACCCCTTAGCAGAAAAACATGTTATGAAAGTAATGTTATCAATGAAGACTTTAATAAAATCCTAGGGCCAGATAAAAATCTCAGTACATCTTCTAGTCTAGAGCCCTGACTCCATCCAAAATAAATTATTTTTTTCCCTTTAAAGATTTCTAGGGAATAGAGTCCTTGTTGTTCTCTGATACCTTGTTCTCACCTTCAATCAATTTTATTATCAGGGAATTTATCCCTCACATTCAACCTAAATCATGCATGTGGAAACCTAAGTCATCTTGTGTAGCTTTCTACCTGTGAAGATGAAGTTTGTTCATAAGCACTTATTGTATGCTTGATGTGCGCCAAGGTTGATTTAAAAATACAAAAAGAAAAAAAAATACAAAAAGAAGTGTTTACTGCAGAGGTACTCCCATAGAGCTGGTAACAAGGGCATCCTGGGAGCTCTATGGAATTTGAGAGCTCAAAGAAACTTGGAATATTGTACAATCCAAAAGAGCAATTAAATATAACTATGAGAGCACCATATCACAGAGAACATCAGTAAGTGATGAAGCAAACCACATCTAAAATATTTTTGAAAGCGAGAGTATTAATCACAGAGAAGATTCTAGAAAAGGAAAATTGGGAGCGTCATCTTACAGGAGGCAAAGGATCGACACTGTCAAGAAGGAGAGAAATGTACGGTGTACATAGGAAACAGGTAGAGTCAGAAACACAGAACTGGCACATTGAGAAATTTTTACATGTAGGATCATGATTATCTTGGGCAGAAAATATGAGAGTGTGAGGCTGTGAAGATACCACAGTGAAGACAAGATATACAGAGGGCTCAGTGGGATGCTCTCAGAGACCTAGTCTATGTCTCAAATATGCTACAGTGTCTATGTGTGTGCATGTGATTTACATTCAGAATACTATGAAAGTAGACTGAAGCAAGTTTTTAATATAACTAAGATTAACAATACCAAAAAAAAAATCTCCTTGAAGGTAAAATGGGCTTTGAGGTGAACTCTGAAGAAAGTATAAGATTTGGACAGAAACATTTGAAAGGACAAAAATAAATGAAAGGCTTGCTCCAAAGAGGCAAGCATGTGGTTAAACCAAAAAGTCAGAAAATACCCAATCCAGGAACAACAAGAAAAAGAAACGGTTTTGTTCTTGTTAAATACTAGCGAGAAATGACTTCTAAGAGCATTGTCTTGCCTCTCCTCTTGTTGTTGTCCTTTGCCTGTGTGGATTTATGATCCTCTGTAGAGTTCATGGATGTTTCAAGGAGGCCTATGTGAGACCCTGAAAAATTCTGTCTGTGGAACAATGTAAAAAATCTACCTGGCAAGTATCGAATCTCCTCAACAAGATTAACAAAGTAAGAATGGGAAAGCTTCCATTTATGGATAAAAATTACAGATGAACACTCCCTCTCCAATTATATGAAGGGGAGTTAGCATCCTTTAAATACAGCTCTAAGGCTCTGCATGGAGCTTGTCCATCTACAGCATGAGCACAAATATAGTTTTATATGCACTGGTTACAAAATAGATTTGTCGATGAAATTTGAGTGTTTGACATATTTCAGGAAAAACTAGGACACTGAATTCACACTTCTTAAGTCATAGGGAGTTTTCTTTTGGCATGTTTTAGGGATTAAAGTGCAGGAGGGGGAAAAGGGAATTCCACCATTCAAATTTCTTATCTATTTTTACCATAGACACCCACAACTTTATGCCCAAAAGGCAATTCTGTGCTCCCTTTATTGTTTAAAAGTTTATTGTTTTCTGTAGACCAGTAATTCATGAGAAGGAGACAGTATCAGAATCAAATAGCTCTGCCTGCCACTGCTGAGAGAGCTAACCCTACTGCCCTCAAATTGTTCCCCCTCCATTCTTTTCTGTGAGGTAGTCTTCTCTGCGAGGGTACCATTTCTAGTATATTTGTACCAGAACAACACTTATCAGAAATTAATAATTAAATTCTCAAAAAGCAATTTAAAGCAAAGCTCTAAAATAGATACAGGTTCAGAAAGGATTGTAGGTGAAAGTCTGAGTTGTGAGATGCCTGAGTAGCTCAATGGTTGAGTGTCTGCCTTTGGCTCAGGTCGTGATCCTGGGGTCCTGAGATTGAGTCCCTCATTGGGATCCTCACAGGAAGCCTACTTCTCCCTTTGTCTATGTCTCTGCCCCTCTCTGTGTCTCTCATGAATAAATAAATAAAATCCTTAAGAAAAAAGAAAGTCTCAGTTGTTTCTTACATTTGAAGTACAAACTCAGTAATGGGCAAAAGACAGGAGTGTTGAAGCAGAAATGCTGGGCATAGGAAGTTAAGAAGATTTTTTGTTAGAGGCTGAATTTTTCTTCTTTTGTCATTGATCTACTGGTGGATATAATTGAAGCAATCTACTAATTGATGCTCTAGGTTTATAACGTAAGGTTGGTATTCTTCATTATCTCTCACAGGGATGCCCTATGGTATGCCCTATGGTTTAATTTTAAGTTAAATGCTAAATAAGTAAGGAAATACTAAATACTAAAATACTTAGTAAGCTAAGAAAAGGAAAAAGATAAGAGATTAATAAAGATTTCTACTTCTCTTCACCAACTAAACCTTCATTCATTCTTATTTTTTGCTGACCTGGAGGAGAGAAAGGGAAACATATATTTGTTGTTGGAATGAAGAGAGTTTGTGGGAGGTAATTTAACCTAATGTCTCCACTCCTTCCCACGCACCTGCAGTCTGTAAGCTTGCTCTTTTTTCATTTGCACATATAAGTGAAATGCCTGGAAAGACTGTAATAGTCACAGAGCACGGGCCTACAACTAAAAATAAAATTTGTTCCACTTGAGTCTGAGAAAAGTAAAAACGAAGGAAAGAAAAAATACCCATCCAAAGAGGAAAGCTGATTTTCATTTATAACCAATATGAAAAAGAAGTCAAGAATTATAAGTAAACTGAAGCAGCAACAATGGGTAGAGGCTGGAATGTGATGGCCATTACTCCGGAGCTCAATCCAGAAAGAAGGGAATTTTTTTCGAAAATTCTTTAGATCCCAGATCTGATTAAGTCAATCAAGTAGCTGAAGGCAGAATTTAGAGCAGGCAAACACTTTGCTTTCTGCCAGGCTGCAGTCTTTTTGGGAGAACAGACACAGTGGAACATTTTTATTATTATCTTCTTTCACATAAGCTGCCCCTGCCCATGAACTATCCATTTTTGTGGCTTCTGGTCCTTAGGCCAGGACTCCTGTTGCACTGTGTGCTCACGCTAGCAGTGAGCACACAGTGCTCACATCAGTTCTGACACTGTCAGTTCTGATGCATTTTCCTACAGTTACTTCTGTATCCTCAGCTTCTGATGCCCAGCAAGATCGGAGATGAGGAGCTAAAGGGCTTGCTGTAGGTCTACATTCAAAGGCAGGAAAATCATTATCTATTTCCAAAAGATAGATCTGAGGATGGTGGAGTTCCCAAGTACTCCCAGCTACTCTGAACCAAAGCAGTCTTGATGGGAGAGTCACAAAACAGTCACAAGTGGGGCCATGCCCTCGTGCTGCTTCTAGAGACCTGAGACTCAGAAAAGGATAAAGAAATGCCATCAGCTGCAAAGGGAACTTTTTAAAAAGCACTTTGAATTTTCCCAGGGGCAAAAAAAAAAAAAAGGAACAAAAATTCACAACTGACTATAGCAGTAGGGAAAGTGCTGTTGTAACATATGAGAGAGTAAAACAAACTAACAAACAAACAAACCAAACATAAAAATATATTCCAGCAAGGAAATGCAGTTCTGGTTTAGGCTAGAGAGATAAACTGACCAAATGATATCCAAAGAAATCTAATCATGACCTTATTAAATTAGTGGGTTTTTCATATTTGTAGTTTTGGTTACTTGGACAGACTTTACTTTCAACTCTTTGTACTTCATAAAAAGTAATATCTTTTCGGGATCCCTGGTGGCGCAGCGGTTTGGCGCCTGCCTATGGCCCGGGGCGCGATCCTGGAGACCCGGGATCGAATCCCACATCGGGCTCCCGGTGCATGGAGCCTGCTTCTCCCTCTGCCTATGTCTCTGCGCCTCTCTCTCTCTCTCTCTCTCTCTGTGACTATCATAAATAAATAAAAATTAAAAAAAGATACATATACATATATATGAATTTTAAAAAAAAGTAATGTCTTTTCAATTTAGTACCTAAAATAATATTTTGAAAATTACCTAGTGCTAGACTGAGAGCTCTTGGAAGCCAACACTGTGTTAATCTCTGTATCCCTTGTACTTAGTACAGAATCCAGTATATGGAAGCCTTTAAATAAATATTTATTGAATGAACGTTGGTGATTATGTTTTACAACTTATTTCCAAGGACATTATCTGATTTAATATTCATGGCCCTAAAAAAAAAAATCATGGCCCTATGACACAGGTTCTTTATCCCCATTCCACAGGTAAGTAAATATGATCAAATAGATAGGCTAAGTGGTTTGCCTAAGACTGTATAATTAGTGAAAACCAGAATGTCACTTGAACTTAGGCCTTCTGACCTTTCAAGTATATGGTTTCCTTAAGTATTGTCACTGGCTATTTAACTGGTAAATCACTTTGCAATAACTTTGGCAATACATATCACTAGCAATAAAAACACGCCAGGCCATTTGGACCATTCTTTGGAATTAGTTCAAAGGGAATGCTGCAGATGAAAGGGGAAAAAAGCTACGTACGAAAAAGATATTAAGTTTGGTATTACTTATTTTGTCAAAAACTAAAATCCAGTTAACTTTAAAGTAAGAAGAGACTAAATAAATTACAGCATATCAACTTGATTGGATATTATTATATTAAAATAATTTTGGAGACTTTGTAGCTGTATGAAAAAAGCAATCATAATGTTATGATGGAAAAAAAGATAAATTCTAAGTTGTGATTCTACCATGATTAAAAACATGCAAAACTCTACAGAGTTTCAGGGTGCTGTGTTGCTTGGCTTTACACTGCACATCAAGTTATAAAATATCTAATTATCTAGAATCATCTAAAATGGGAAATAAGACACAGACATAACCACACTGTAAGGTGACTTGCCATAATAGCATCAGATTGAATACCACATACTGTAGAAATTTAGAAAAGAGGGCATCAGTATCAAGTGGAATAACCAGGGAAGGTTTTTATGTTTTGTTTTGTTTTTGTTTTGGGGGTTTGGTTTTGAGTAGACGGCATCCATCTGAGTTTTTTAAAATGGGCAGAATTTCAAAAGGTTAAAACTAAGCACTTGTGGGATGGTTGCAAAGACATTTCAAACAGAAAGGGGTAAGAGCAAAGGCAAAAAGGGGGCTGGGAAGTAATGCACATCCAAGAAGTGGCAAGTAGCAATCTTTAAAAAGCTGGTCTGAAGTCTAGACAAATCATAGTGAGCAATATGACTGAAGAGTTTCTCCACCTTGGCACTGCTAATACTTTGAACTGGAAAATTTGTTTTTAGAGCTGTTCTGTGCATTGTAGGATGTTCAGCAATATCCCCAGCCTCTATCCCTAGATGCCAGTAGCAATTCCCCAGTTGGGACCTACTAAAAAATGTCTGCAGACATTGCCAAATGTCTCCGGAGGCAAAATCACCCGTGGCTGAAAAACACTGGGCCAAAACCATAGATGGAAACTTGGTTTCGCCACAGTGTGAACTCTGGCTAACAAGGAATGGTTAACCTGAGGTACTAAGAAGGACTGGTTCTAAGTCTAGGCTCAGAAGGCACACCAGTGAAATCCACCAGAGACCCAAGAACGCTGAGCAGAGTTGGTATTTTTTTTTCTTCCTGGGCTAGAACGTAGGTTTAGGTTCATCTTTGGGATGACTACAGAAGGAAACTTGAAGAACTACAGAAGTCTGAACTGCAATGATGAGTCATGAATTTTCTGTTGTTTGAACCAGAAGACTGATAAAAAAATAATGAGCATATTCTAGTTACTAATCCAAGGACTGTATATAGGATGGATTCAATCAACCAGTACCTGAAGGCAGGAAGACAGGGGACAATTTAGAAGTGGGTAGTAATCATTTGGGTGTGAGGAAAAAAAGAGCCTGAAATACCATGACATATCTGAAAAGGATGGATAAATGATGTCAAGATCGAAGAGTCTCATCAAAAGTTTTTTTTTTTAAATTTTTTTTATTTATTTATGATAGTCACACAGAGAGAGAGAGAGAGGCAGAAACATAGGCAGAGGGAGAAGCAGGCTCCATGCACCGGGAGCCCGACGTGGGATTCGATCCCGGGTCTCCAGGATCGCGCCCTGGGCCAGAGGCAGGCGCCAAACCGCTGCGCCACCCAGGGATCCCTCATCAAAAGTTTAAATAAGTTAAATGTATTGTAACCAATCTAAGCTTCTGGAAAATTTCATTGTCACTGCAATTTAACTATGAGCAGAAAAGCTGCATGAGCTTGGTCACATTTGGTAAATTTTAGTACCACAGGAAGACTCCTTCAAGAGTTTCCTTATTTATTATTTTTAATTCCTCAGACTTATGCAGCTTCATGACACTAGACCAGAAAAGGATTAATGAAATAAGTTTATAAACTTTTATAAAGTGATTTTATTTATGCAGCGATTTTGAAACAACAACAACAGTAACCTGACTTGGGACTGGCAACATTAGAGCCACAAAGAGGGCAATAAAGTACCCCTGTCTTTCGGAACTTGATTCATTCTTTCATTTTGGCACATCGACTTCTTTTGGATACTTTAATGTGTTCAGTGTTTTAACAGTGATGTCCTCTCTAGTTGCTTGCTGTGCTGTAGTTCCATTCTGGTAGGTTCTAGAAGTCCACATTCTTTTTCCTTTCTGTAGTTTTCAATTGGAGTAAAACAGAAAGGCTCGGGACAGACTTTGCTGGAATCGCAGTTTATGAATCAATCTCACTGAACTTTCTGTACTTTGTTTTCAAATAAGCTTGTGATCTGAATAAACCATGCTCTCCCACATTAAAAAAACATAGGTCAGAGAAATATTTAATTATATTATGTACCTTATTTTTCTATTAAACTTGATCTCTACTCAAAAAAAAATGAGATTAGAGAAGGAGATGTGTGTCGTCTTTTAAAATTATGAAATTACAGTAGAGACAACTAAAGTTATAAACTAAAATGAAACAAACCTCTTTCATGTAAAACATGTATTTATTTTAACATATGTAATAACCACTTACATTTCATATAGGATCAGATTTTTTTGTTGCTTTTGTTTTTAGTGTAAAGGCCACTAGAGTGAGAAAATAATTATTATTCTTTGATAAGTTCCCATTCAGGGCACTAAGATTTTATATTTCTATTGCTGCTCCTCTTATCAGCTGTTATCCTTCAGTACCATATCAAAATCACCAAATGGGGCTCCTCCACTCCCCCTTACCACAAACCTATGCCTGCAAATTTTTAAACTTTTTAAAAACAATCATCTGGATCTTATAGCATGGACCCTATTCTTGAAAGTCCACGTAAATAAAGCAATTGAATTATTTAATTTGAAAGCAGGAAATACTTAAATGAATATTATCAGTGGGGAGAATTTAGAAGTCCTAGGATGAGAAGCTTTATGCTCAAAATCCCTTGGTATGATAGCTCTGCCACTGCTAAAGCAGGTGTCCAAAGATAAAGCTGTGTATCAACACAATAATTGATAACTATTTTCTCTCAAGACATTTCATACTCTCCACATTCCTCCCAAGGATTCCATCATAGCAATCTCAAACTTCTGTCATGCCATAAACCACTACCACCATGTTTGGTCACATGCCATTACGCATCCCAGGCCCCCCTCCTCTGAAATAAACAAAGACTGAATGGTCCCACCCTCAGCTTCTTTGTTCCTGATGCCTTTCTTCACAAAGGACATAGGACAGCATTTCCTATGGGACAGTGCCCAGAAAACTGCTGGCACCCCATGAGCACTGCTATTAACAGTAATAAGAACATGAGCTACATTTATAATCAAAAGAAACATGACCAGATCCCTGTTCCGGTTTAATAAGATAATTGAAAATTACCTCATGCAAGGTGTTCAATGACCAATAAATGTTTGGATTGTAGCCAATGGCCTCTGGATATACAGGCATTTGATTATGAAAGGATGTTTGGCTGTTTCCCAAAAAGAACAGATAAAAAAAAAAAAAAAGGACAGCGTTTTTTCCCTCTTTCATGTGCATGGCATGAGAGCAAACACAGGTTAGGACAAGGTTGAATCAGGGACAATCTGTAACCATTTGGCCAGCAGTGAAATATTTAACCTCGAGATGTTTTTCTACCAACCCTTAACCAAGGGCAACCTGATTGAAAAGGACCCAACTCTTGCAGAGAAAGTTAAATGAGTAGCCATGAAGACTTAAAGAGAGAACTGAGAACCAGTCAGGTTTTAATAATTAGACTTTATAAACAAGGACAATCTAGTACTGATAAATCAGGAGCAAAATTTGGGAAAGAATACTCATTTCTACAGTTCTTTGCCTAAAAGAATCAACATATTTACAACATCTTCTAAATAGCCTTTGTTAAACTAAGTAATGAATTGTGTTCCTATAGTCGTTAATAAAGAATGTTATAAGAAGTATTATTTCACTAAATTCCACAGTGCGATTTCTTATTTTTTTTTTGCCTGCTTACATAAACTTTAATCAAAGAAGCAATGTTTTAACATTTCTTTTGTTAAGTCAGAACTTTTTCAAGTTTTCTTTTTCATTTTAGCCACCCACATGAGAGATACACTGCAGCAGAGAAGCATCCTACTGACACTATCCATGTTTCTTGAGTGTACCTTGGTAACCAAAAAAAGGCAGTGAAGTGTTCATCTGGGGTAGAATAATTTCTTCCCCTTGTTATATAGATGGGCAGGGAAATGCCACAACCTCCAGGGTTATGGGTTTAGTACTCTTATTCATTGCAAATAGAATTTGAAAGAGAGAAAACAGAATAGAGAAAAGTAGAGACAATGAAAATGGAGAAAAATAAAGGTACTGAAATTTTTAAGAAAGGGATATGTAGTAATTCATTCATCTGCACTTATACAAGACAATGACATTTTGACCTGGGAATCAGCCAGTCTCCATTTCTATTATAGTGAACCATATGCCATTGCTAATACTTAAATGTTTTTAATATAAAAATGATAAATC
This sequence comes from Nyctereutes procyonoides, assembly GCF_905146905.1. NCBI lineage: Eukaryota > Metazoa > Chordata > Mammalia > Carnivora > Canidae > Nyctereutes > Nyctereutes procyonoides. The sequence goes on from NW_026575145.1 coordinate 13,956,980, forward strand.
ATAGGATTCAATGTAATACTAAAAATTGGAAGGAATTTTCCCATAGGTGCCACAAAAGAGTTACTTTAATTTAGACTTGAAGATCAAAAGCATATGTTTTGGAAAGAAATAACACACCCATTCAGAAGTAACTTCACACTTCCGCTCTGATGAGTGTTTTTTTTTTTTAATATTAACCAATGACACTAGAGACCATAAGTACCTAGGTCCAGTAGAAATGGAAGAGATAACTTTCCTAGATGTTCTCTAGTTGAGAAGAATATTACCTGTGCCTTTGCATTGGCTTTCTACCTCCTGTGGGGAGTTACAAAGGATGACACTGCCTCTAGACTGGGACGCAGATCATCCAGTGGAGGGCAGAAATGAAAACCATGTAAATGCATCATCCACTGAAGAGCTTCACTGAGGAGGAAATAAAGAGTTCAATTAGCGACCACAGACAATTTGTAGGTCTTGAGCCAAATTTACAGGGAATGAAGCTTTACTTCCCTTTACATCCTTAATCTTCTAGGTCTCAGCAGGGGTTGAAACAGTTCCATATAAAAGAACAGGGCAGTTATTAGGCCCTTTGAACTATACTGTGCAGGGCAGTGCCAGTGGGATCCTGTGTTTATAGGCAAATTAGGAGCTTCAATGGTTTATTGTTAAGCTAACAAGTCATTAGAAGGGTCTGCCCTTCCAAGCACTCTCTCTGAAGATACTCATAAATTTTAGTTCTGGGTTAGAGAAATGGAGCTGTTGATTAAAACTAGTGTACCTGGCCCATCCCAGATGTGAAAAGAGAGGAAAAACAATCAGAAACAGCATTCTGTGAGCTTCATGCTATGGTGCTGATTTTGTATTTTTTTAAATGCATTTTTTGAATTAGATTACTTTGCTACCTAACAGATCTGACTAAATGAAGAGATACATATTGACTTAAGCTCTTTGGAGGAAGGGAAGGCATGAATGAATGGCTAAAGGACACCAGCTGGCCCAGGATTATCCATTTCCTCTTATTGGTGCTTTTCTTTCAGATGCCCATAATGCATATGAAAAACACACAACAGCTACTACCAGAGGCACAGACACTGAAGTCAGAACTCTCCATGGCCAACAGATTCTTGACTCTTTAATGGATTTCTAGAAAAGCACAGGATTTTTTTTTTCTTGGTAATTCTCTCCAATTCTTACTTTAGTCTCCCTTTTTCTTCCTCCCTTTCACACTATATTCTCTTCCTACACACACACACTCATGTTTATTTACTATTTTGCTTGGAGAAAAGGTGGGCAGGCCATGTCTCAATATTCTGAGAGAGACTACCAGTGTCAAGTTGACCATAAAAAGATATAGCAATAGGTTCTGCCGTTATAGTTATGTTCCAAGAAACGTTAATTCTGAATGTAAATTCTTAATGAGACATTGACTACATTTACTTTATTTCATATATTTTAGATTAAGACAGTTCAGGTTTGAAGGACATTCTTCTCCTGCATCTCTTATGTTACCTTGGTAAAAAGTTTATTACACCAGCTTTCTATTATTATTATTATTATTATTATTATTATTATTATTTATTATTACTTGCCAAGAGGGTGGGCTTATTCAGAAAATAATGGAGAGGAGTCTAATCAGATTTAAATGAATACACTGACTTTTTTTTTACTCTTTTTATTTGTAAATGAATGAGTTCCCTTCTATGAAGGGACCTTCTCATATAGTTATCTAAAGGAGTAATGCAGTGCAAGATATCTTCAGTAGAAGACTGAGTGAAATATTATCTAAGAGAAGACTCTAGCAGAGTGTTAGGATAGTGGGGGAAAATGGGTTTCTAATATCTTATTTGAATCTCCTATTGCTATAGAAAAGGAAACTGTGATAAATCTTAACAATGCTCCTATAGATGTCATGAGATTTTTAAAGATGGGATTTTTCTAGGGGTTTTAAAAAAGTTTTTCCTAAGACAAAGCAAAGTAACCATAAAATAATATAAACAATTCAGGGTTGTCTACAAGTTGGAGTTAGTAAAAGAAGTTGCCTCGTGGAAGCCTTCTGTAGTAAAGATCTGGAAGTGGTCAAATCTCATCAGTGTACAAAGTAGTAGTCAGCTTCATGGTTTCATTCATGTCCATGTGATTTATATTTATTATTTATTTGTCAGTGCATGAGAGCATGAAACACTTCTGAATTACTCACTTACAAATTACTTCTGAGGTGAGAGGAAGGAGAACGTCCTTCATAGATAGCATGATGGCTCTGCCCCATGGAAGATCCAACTTCAGCTCTTATTTTGTTCAGAAATGACTTCTTCCTGACTAAAGGGCTTCCACCCCCCACTCCCCACCCCCAAGTCATAGCAATGCCAAATGCTGACAGTGTAGAAAGGAGGCAGCTGACAAAGATCACAGGTCCAGATCATCCAGGCACTTGAGGCAGAGAGCTGCAGCAACATGCAGCCATTTTCAGCCATTCCCATCAAAGAGGAAAGCAGGCAACCAACATTGCAGAGCACACCAGAAGCAAAGCCTCCTGTGCAAATCTATGGATCAAGACCAAGGACTTGCAGAGATGCAAAAGCCAAAACCAAGAGCTCTCTGGGTTTAGTAAACAGGCCCCAAAGATAGATGCAGGCATTACAATACAGACGGGGAAACAAGAGCAACACGAGACGGACAGACGAAGACTGGACCAGACATGAAAATTTCTTTGTTCACATTACCGGTCTTCTAGGGAGGAGGAACTGGGTAGCAGAACCTACTGAATATGTTCTATGCCTGATTTTATCAAGTAAAACTGAGGAAACGGTATATAATTCTCATTCCAGAGGCTACAGTCTATCATTTTCCACAAACTCCTATGTCATTTTCATGTTGTGTCTATTATACAGGAATTTTAAATCCTATATAATTTTCAGTAGCTATCTGAGCTTAGGTGGCCTCTAATTAATATTCAAGAATCTGATAGCCAAAGGTGTAAAACCTAGGTCGTCACCTAAAAAAAAAAAAAGGCATACATCTCGGCAATCATGAAAATATTTACTATCCATTGATAGGAAGAGATAAATAGTATTTGAGATCATTGATCTACAATAAAATAGATACCAGACTAGCTGTAAGACTTAAAGAGAATGAAAAGGAAGGGAGAGTGGTATCAATGAAGAAGTCTGTCTTAACAAGAGATATTTCTGTCGATGTGCTACACAGCACATCAGTAAAATCCTAGGGCATCCCGTGTCAGGTCTTTCACTTTGACTACTGGAGGCCTCTTCCATAAGCCAAGAAAGTAAAAGGGGAGGACTTCAACATTTAAGTGTTTTTCCTTCGAAGTTTCTAAGGAAAAGCAGAATGCCTGCTACTTGTGCTGTCCCGACAAGAACTTGCACCTCTGGGAAGAATTTGGTTTCAGTTCTTCAGTCCAAGAAGAGGAAGAGACACTAAGTGCTACTTGGACTTGGCACTAGGAACTGTTGGTCTTTCCAGCTAGACGAGGAAAGTGTTTTCAGCTAGGAAAAAAGTGTCTCTTCCCATTTCCCTCGTCAGGGAAGGGACACTGAGTATCATGAGTACTGGTCTTTTACAGCATTATCTTTATGACATTTGGATATGGTTGTGCTTTTCCTTCTCCATTATTAGTGGTCACTGCTTAATTAAATTGGATAGTGGGAGGATAGAAGACTGTCAGATTTTATGTTATAGTTCTCACTGATCAAGAGAGAAATCAAACCACACTGAAAAAAAAAAAAAAGAAATGACATCAGGCTGACCATCTAGATGCCCACTGCTACCCATGGACCACAATAATAATCCCTGGAGGTATGTCTTCCAGTTTCTACTGGAGGAAGTATGATCAAGAGAAGTAGGGAGTAGACAGAAAAGATAAAATGAACAAAGATTAAAATGGTGTCACTGTCCATTTATGACCCTCTAATTTTACTGAATCATTTAACGAAGAGATTGAACACAAACTCCATATAATTCCATACAAATGGCCAACCCCACAAGTAAACTATGTGGCTTTATGCAAGCTGTATGACTGACATAAGCTATTTACCATTTTATCAGTGATGGAATAATAGAAGCAGGTGTTCCTGCTGGTCTAAGCAGAATACATTCACTAAACATTTTATAAATCTATCAGACTGTTGTATCAGTGATGTATTGTACTATTGCATTTTTCTTAGGCCTAAGTTATGAAAAAATCACAAACCTCCCGCTAAGCATCAAAGAGTGAGGTACACATTTTCTATGCTCTTTTTTATGCCTATTTACAAAAACAAACAAATAAGCTTTCCACTCTAGTTGGGGAACTGCCTTTACATTAATTTCAGTTGAAAAAAGAAGCCCCACAATTTTCCTGTGAGCAAACCAACTTTCCAAATTCTGGTTTTTCAAGTTCTGGTTCATTTATTTCTCTTTAATATTTCAAAGCTTTGAGGCTTTGGAAATGTTTCTTTTAAAAAATGCTGCAATTGTAGGGAAATGCAATGACTGATAAAAATGGAAACTTGGAGGTTTTGTCTGGTGACTTTCTACTGTTCACAGATCTCTTCTGGGGTTCCTCTTTGATCTAAAAATTCTTTTGCCCCCGCCAGTGCCAGGTCTCAGCATCCACTATAAATGTGCTTACCCAGGGAGGGGCGAAAGCTACTATTCCCCAGCCCTACTCCACAGAGAGAGAGCTGAGATTCTCTCCCTCGCATCATTATTTACTGGAATTTGATAGCCACCAAACTAACACACGTGAAGAACCGCTTAGTAACCCTTGTCAAAAATGGTGCTTCTCTCCACAGTGTTAGACTCCTGGGGCTTTGTGCCAATGCCCGTGGCCTCTGCAGCCAGCACTCAGGCACAGAGAAGGCACAGTGTATTCAATGACAGGATGCATACGTGAATAAATATAAAAATAACAGTATGGTGACAGAGCTTCAGACAACTGGTGACAGCTCCTGAGGATGGTAGAGTCAAGGAATGTCAGGAAAGAGGCCCCTGCGGTGATTCTTAAGCTTGCTTACTCCCAGATCCAAAAGTCAGGAGAAGACTGTGACCATGGAGAAGAGGTAAATGTCCACAGCCCCACAGGAGAGACCGGAGGGGACTCTGCAGGCCTGCTACCTGAGTCCAGAGCCAGCTCAGTGGAAAGAGCATCTGAGGGTGTCTCTCACAGGGTTCAGTGCCTACTTACAGATGTACTCCCCAAGGATAGTTAGAGGTTGTCCAGGTTCCAAGAATATTACTTTCTTCAACCCATTTCTTGATGGTCACATTACTTAAGGTCTCATTTGATACTGAGGGTATTGGAGAGACATACTAATTTATCTTTGAGAGTTTAAATGGGGATTTTCAGATTCAGAAGAAAAATGCCAGTGAGGGACTTGGTGCCCACAGGACACCCCTGAGTGGATGTTGGTTTTGAAAGTGACTTCAAGTACAAGGAAAGCAGAAAGAAACTCAGTTATTATGAGATATTTAAGTTAGAAACACAAAAGGACTTTCTGACCCAAACGGGTACTGGACAGTGAATTATATGAGTCATAGTGGATATTAGACCAGCCATGGATTTTCCAGATGACCCCCTGTTTATAGGGATAAGCCTTGGTCTTTGGTGGGCCTCTCCAGGCCACAGAAGGTGTCATTTCATTTTTTTTTCAATTTAAAAAAAATATGCAAACCTTTTAACTTGAAAGAGAGTTGATTCTCACATCAATGTTATTCTTGGGGCTCACTTCTACAGCTAGAGAGAGTTTCCACCAAAGATCTGTGAGCACCTCCAGCAACGAAGGCCTTTGGACAGGGTGTTGGGCAGCTGTATACTCTTTAAAATATGATGTAGTGGAGGAATCTTTCTGTGGCATTCTTACTATACAAAATCATGGGACTATAACAAACCCAATAGATACATTTTAGAGTAACCAATATTGTTTCAGTACTTCCTTAGTGGTGCTTTCTAAGTATCATCTCACTTAATCTTCAAAATACCACCCTCCTCTCACAAAAGGTCTTCTTATTACATTCAGTTCACAATGAAGAATGAAATGTGCTCAAAGATATGCAGCAGAGGCAAGGCTAGAACCAAAACTGAGTCAATATTCCACACAGGTGGCAGTGAGACATGACAAATGGCTTCCTATAATGCACCCTTCAAAGACTCAAGAAGAGGACCCACCAAATTATTTAACACTTCGAATAATACAAACTCCAGTTTCCTGAAAGTAAGGCAGCTGTGTGTAGAGCTTCCTAGAAGTTCTGAGGGCTATGACTAGAATGTGACCGAGGCCAGGGTAACAAGGCCCTTCCCTCCAGAAGGGAAAATGGGTTCTCATCCTGTGCTCTCTGCACTGGCCTCTGACTATCAATGCTTGACAGTGGAAATCCAATTTTCAGACTTGCCAGATTTCTGGAAATAAGTCAACGAATACCTTAAGGTATATCACAGGTCTATTTTATAAGGTTCTGACAGGGGTAAATAATTTCTAAAAGGCAACTTTGTGCCATCTTGGAAACTGTCTGCTAACTTACATATCATAATTTTGCATTCTACAGTATCCAATATGTATGAAATCTGTCAAGTCATCTTCCTTCCACTTGGGAATCCCTTTTCAATTGAAGGGAAAAGCACCATAAGAGAAAGGACAGAAAGCATGTAAGTTGGTTTCCAATCCAGGTCAACTTTGATAAAACTGAAATCCTAGATAGGTATTAATAAAATGCCTGATGTGACTGTTTTTCCTATGGGCAAATACATACTGCCAGCCATCTACTTAAAAATGTTTCCAAATGCCACTGAATGTGAATTATCTAGTACAGGCAAGAGTACTTCACAGTCAAACCTTTCTCCAGTCATACTCAGAGCATCTCTGGTTATGTTGTTTATTTAAATTCTAGTCCGTACTCTTTCTAGAGCCCTTTGTATTTTTGTTAATTAGCTCCACTGGTGTATCTGGCAAAACGATTTTATAGCAAGACTGTGCCTCTAATTTTCTAAACAATCACCAGTTTTAGCCTTTACTTAATGCTGTGAGACTTAGATTTAAAATAAGTCCATATTGTGCCAGATTTTTTTTTTTTTACTCTTTTTCTCTCAGCCCCAGCAAGTCAGAACTTGACTTGGATTTTCCACAGGGATAAGGTGTGAGCAAGATTTCCACACTTGCAGGTTGAGTATTATTATATCCCTCAAGATATTTTCTTTTCTTGGAATTCAGAAATTATTTGTGGAGTTTCAATGCTTCAATTCAGGTATTTCACTGATATCTTTTAATGACAACTGTGTATGACAAATTGAAAAAGATATTAGTCTCTAATGAACTTCCAAGCTATCTTTGGATATATAAAGCAAATTATTACAAAATGTGCAAAGATGAAGGAAAACTACAAGTTTAATTATCAGAAGCAGCAAATACAGTTTTTTGCTGATAAGCCTCAAAAAAGTTTCTTAAGTAACCAAAATGATTACTTTGGGTAATAAAAAAGAATTATAATAGTGGCTATTGTGTATGGCACACAGATAATGTGTACACTACTATCCCAAATGCTTTCTCCCTTCAGACTTTAAGTATCAGTTTGGTTTCCAGTTTTCAGGTGAGGAAACCGAGGCAGATGGTTAAAGTACTTAAGATCACACAGCTAATATGCAGCTGAGCCTGGTACAGGAAAAAGGGAATTTGCGTCTACAGCGAATAACCTTAACCACTACCTTATGCTGTCTTTGAATACAGGTTTACAGTAAATACTAAGAAATCTTCTAGACCTAAGGCTAGCAAGTTTTTTAAAAACTCAAATAAAAATACTTACAAAAAAAATGGCTTACTTTTGTGAGATAAGATGGAGGAGGAGGGGCATCTAAACTTCACTTACAAGTCAGGAGTTAGGACAGTCATTGAGAATGGACTCCATCCATTTCTCGTTTATCTTTGTAATGTCTGCCTCCTCATGGATGGTTGTCCATCCACAGATGCAGAGACATCTACAGAGCTGCTGCACTCTTACAGAGGGAATAAGTGCTGAACAAGTCTGTTTGAAACATATGTCTCTTTGAAAGTTTAATGGAGGCTTTTTCCTCATTCTCCTTGTTGCTCTTTAGGAAACAGCCTGCATACTTTCAGGGACGCCTGCCTTACCTTGTTCTCCTGGAAGAGGCAAGCTCTCGATGTTTCTAAGGAAAAAACGATCCCTTTGATCATGCTGCCTGCATGTCAGACTCTCTTCACAAACAATACACTTATTTTAAAAGTTCATTCTCGGCTGTATGACAGAGTTTGGAGGAAAGTCGCCTGTTAGTAGATACCTTTTACAACATTGCTCCTAACATCTATCAGAGGTGACCCAACTGTATTATCTTGAAATACACTGTTATTCTCAAACAATAAAACACTTTATGGTGTGTCCTTTGGGTTCATAACCAATCTCAATAATAATCTATTTTCAGTTACAAGTCAAGACAGCTCCAATTCTTAATGTTCTAATAAATAAATGGTCTAACAATTGGGAGCTAATTGTCACAGTGGGACAGTGTGAAAGGCTTATAATCATGGCCTTTATTGTCACAATTAATTTTCATATTGTAGCAAAATATAACCTCGGGAGCCCCTCAGAATTAAAAAAAAAACACTTTGTACTCAAAGGTAGAGTTTATGTGCTTTAAAAAAATTTTGGTAATTTTAAACTATCCCTATCTCTTCAAATCAACAATCAACACTTCTTTGCTATTTAAGAATAATGACCGAAGCCATAAAAACTCCATTTCCAAAGGATAGATGGGCCCTATTTATGGGCAAAGGACTTTCAATATATTACAGATTTACTCCTTTAGATCTGTTTCACAAATCTTTCAAATCTGTACTTGTTTAAGGCCAAAATACACTTAGAGACAAACAAAAAGTCAATGGTAAACCAGAAGCAGATTGGCAAAATAAACATCCTTATTAAGAGGGAGCTCTTATAAAAGCATGCTAATAAATCCAGTAACACTTAGAGCATATTACTAAGAGCAAGTTAAAATAGTGCTGAGATTTGGGGAAGTAATTAGTGCTCAGAATACACCACAGAGGTTTACCTGCCCTTTTTTTTTTTAAAGAAAAATAACAAAGGTTCAGTCTTAGATAATTAAATATATAGAGGATTCAAAATTCATTTACTTCACATGAACAAAGGTTCGGTAATTATCTTCCCAATAGCAAGAGGGGAATTGGGCAGTGTGGTTTTGACTGGGGCCCTACGCAGAGTGGCATGCTGTTTGCTTCATTTAACTTTCTTTAATATTATTAATCTTTGGGAAATTAGACTCTTCTCTGAGCAGTGTGAACTGCCATCCTCAAAACAACTGGATAATCAGGTAAAAAAAACCTTCTCTCTGAGACACAGCTGCCACTAGTACTTGATTTTTCTTAATCATCCCTCCCTGAGAGGGTGAAATGAAAAGAATGTTTCTCTAACAAAATTTCTGGCATAGGCATACTGAAAAGATAATTGGAGGATTCATACAAATCAGTTTGGCTGAAAGAGGATTCATATAAATCAGTTTGGCTGAACTTAGTAAAATGAAGCCAAACAAAAATTACCACCTCTCCCCAAGTGTACTGAATTCAGTTAAATAATCAGAGAACTGGGATGCCTGGGTGGCTCAGCAGTTGAGTGCCTCCTTTCGGCCCAGGGAGTGATGATCGAGTCCCACATTGGGCTCCCTGCATGGAGCCTGCTTCTCCTCTGCCTGTGTCTCTGCCTCTCTCTCTGGGTCACTCATGAATACATAAATAAAATCTTCAAAAAAAAGGTCAGAGAATCTGCATGTCTATTTTTGGCCTGTACAGAACCATATACTGTTAGGGCTGGCATCAAAGGTATCTGATAAGTGTCTTCTCTGCTGTATACGTGTTATTTCTCAGAGTGGGACGGTCAAGAGCACAAGCTCTGGACAGATGCAGAGCTGGATTTGAATTCTGGCTAAATTATTTTGTGCTTTGATGAACTAATCTCTAAACATCAAGTTTTTTTCATCCCTAAAATCTAGATGATAATACTTGCTTCCTCTATTTTGTTGGAGAACCCGCTGAATTAAGTTAAGACACCTAGTAGAAAATGTGGCACATACAGTGCAGTGGCAATTATTTGCAAAAACGAAAATTATTAATTTCCTGCAAGAGACTTATTAGAATAAAGTGCTGATGTAATGATACACCCAGAAGTGCTGTGTTGTAGCCTAAAGAACTCTGGATTTAGATTCAGAAAAATTAAAGACAGAAACCCCATTTCTGCTGTTGGGTAACTGTGTGGGACTTGGAACATATCACTTCAGTTCTCTTAATTTTAGTTTCTCCATATGAATAATGGGAGCAATCACTGTCTTCAACCCAGAATAAAGGAGATGATGTCAGTTTGGAAGTGCCTTGTAAAGTGACGTAGCACTCAGTAAGTGTTTACCAAGTACTAGCAGAAGCTCCATCTCTCTATAGAGCTCTATTTATAAGTAGCTCTTCTAGGAGTTGGGACATACAACACTGGGTGAGCATCAAGTCATGGTTCTGTAACTTCATGAATTTGGCACAAATTGGCCTCTTATGATGTCAACATTACAACTTATTTTTAAAAGGCAAGAAAGCACTCTCTTCTTAACTCAGTATCAAGCTTACCATTCCCTGTGGATTTGTTATCCTCCCCTTACACTGTGCAAATCTGTTCTAACACTATCATTTTCTATCTGCATCCTCATCATATGATAGAATGGAAGTCTTGAGCATCAAAATAAGGTTACCATGGAGTCACTGATAACTGGACATGCTTATAGTTATGGAATTCCCATAAAGCAAGCATTTGTGCATGTTGTGTTAGACTGGAAGCATTTTTCACAGAAAGATGTGCTATATGTATACACTCAATATATGGTGAATATAGAGTAATAAGTTCAGCTGAGATTCTTTCAAATGCATCCTAAGCATCATAAAAGGTCCAAAAAGAAAGTGGACAAAATAAGCACAAAGATTCCTTGCCAAGAAATTTAGGATTTAGGAGATTATGTATAATTTGTGAATATGATATAATATGGAACACTAAAAGGAACAGAAGGCCTGAAGCATGAGGGTTTTAGTAGCTAAACGGTTTTCTCTCCTGGTGAAACAGGCTCAAAATATTAGTGCAGGTGGCATGACTTAAATCTGAAACAAATAATTGTTCTGGCATACAAAACTTAATCAGTCTAATAGCTAACAGGGAATTATGTAATCCTTCAGGTTAAAATAATTGAGATACTGTCCCTTGAACTGAGATCTCACATCTTTGACCCTCTCCCTGCCCAGAGTCAAGAGGAAGCGGAGACTATACTTCCACCATTAAATCAAATGGTGTTATGTCAAAGGCATAAGGAAAGGAGAAGAACTTGGGATGGAAAAATGAAAGTTGAGTCATCCCATTCTTGATTCAGCTATGGTTATGATGTTTATGATCCAAATGAACTGAGCCTTGATCTTCATTATAGAAACCGCCATAGAGCCCGGGCTAACAAAATTTGCAAGCTACTTTTCTCAACGAAGTTCACAGGCTCTTCACTCTGCCTTTTGCACTCTTCATTTTCCTACACCCAAGTGAAACAAGCTCATGTTGAAAGTTGATTAGATGCTTCCTGAGAACCTGTCAGAGCAAAGTCACTCAAGAGAGACAAAGATACTCATTCAGGAGTAGGAATAACCTAGTCTATGAAGGCAACACTGGGTGTTCAAATCCCTTTGCCTATCATTTACCTGGGAGGAAAAGTTGAAAATGCAGAATAATTAGTGCTATGAAAGGTGCTTAATACCTGAATGTTCTTTAATTAGTGCTGGCTAGTGAATAAAAAAATGAATGATTGAGTGAATGAATGAATAAATTAAAGTCCTAATAAGGCAAAACACAGTAAGTGCCAAAATATTAGAGGAATAGGTCATCCTGGGGGACTTGAAAGAACAAGAAAAGCTTTACTGAAAAGGTAGACTTGTGCTAAGCTGTTAAAAACAGGTTTCAAAAATAGATATATTCACATTTATATTTACTGTACTGGTTTTTATTAGGTAATAATAAATTTATCCAAAATTCATTTATCAAAAAACAAAACAAAAAAAACAAAATTCATTTATCAAGGTTAAAAAAAAAGAACACTTGAATTGTGTTCTTAAATAGTTCATGGTGATTCTGGATAAGGGCCCTCAAAAAAAAAAAAAGGTAAGAATTACTACGCTTCTGATACTTCCATCAACTGCCAAATATCAATGATAATGTTTATTTTCCATTGTCACCGAGGCACTGACATAACTAATATTATTTCAAAGTATCTGCTGATTACAAAATGCAAAACAATGATAATAACTCTTCATGACCCTTCACAGATTCATTAAACTCTGAAGAAGTTTCTCTAATAGAAAAACCAACACTACTTCACAGTCACCTTTCAAGAGATCTCTGCTATTCGCAATTCTCTTATTGCACTGCTCCTGTTATGATATACATTTGCTACAACCAGTGCACTAAAAACTGCCAGTGCCTAATTGTTATAATTTTTGAGCCTGTAGAATCATTAGATTTTTTTGCTGTTGGCTAGTTTAATGGTTCCTATATTGAAACGATTGTTTTCTTCTGCCATTCCCATGACCATCCTCCTGTGAGTGTATTTTAAAAACTAGTGGGGCTTCTCAATATATTTTTGTGTCCGAGTAATGATAAAGAACAATTTGCAAGGCAAATGTATTTATCAGCCTGATCTCTTGACCTAAGATTTTGATGATGTTTGTTGAGAACTTTGGGCATCAACAGTGGCCTTTGGGTCTCTACTGTCTTCAAAATTCTAGTTGTGTTATTTCCTTTGGCTTGGGAAAAACAGTGGTTTGGAAGATTTATAGGATAAATATGGAAAAAATATACTAAATGAAAATCATGCTGGCATGGAAATAATTCATTCAACAACGGAATTAGTAAGCATGAGCAAAAAAAACAAACACTAACAAAACAAAGTTCTAACCATTAACAGCCATGGAAGTTGCAAAAGTGGAAGTTTATATCTTCTCCTAGGCCAGTAGATGGGAATTCTAATCAGGAGCTTAGGATTATAGAATAAGATCTTTGCTCTGATTTGTTACATCAAGCTTTGCTAAGCATTCTGTTTCACTTTAATTCTGGATATGGCAAAGAGTGACATTAAGTAACTGTGTTCTAGAGGAAAAGAAATATATACTGTGCCCCTTTAGTAAAACTGTTTTTAAATTCTAATAGAATTTCAAGGTTATTATCTATTTCAGATCAACAGTGGGGGTCAGAGTTCACAGCAGCCAGAATTTACAAACCTCCAATGGGTTTTGATTGACAGCAATCAGCATCTCTTCAGCATCACTGAGGGAACAAAGTACAGGTCAAGACAGCGGGCGATTTCATCTGTCATTTTTAATTATCTAAATGATATTCACAGACAAAACCTTTCCCATCCATCAGGGCATCACATTACCATAGACAATGTTTGTTTAAAGAAGAGGCCATAAAATCAAACAATTATGAATGCAGACAAGCCTTGCTATTGACTGCATAAATAATCAAGCAAGAGTTCCAAAACTCTCTGCTAATGAATTGGTGGATTGCTGGCAGGAAGTGGCAAGTAATAATATAGACAACAGTCTAATGTTCTTATTGACTTTTACTAAAGCTTGACTAGAGTCACAAAGACTCAAAAGTGACGTCAAGTGAGGTTTCCATAGGAGCGGTATTGATAGCAGTACACAGCTAAAATACAAGTAGTTAACTCTTGACCTTATGGTAGGACCAGTGATCCCCTGAGAGTACTGAAATGCTTGCAGTATAATACATCATGAACTGAGCCAACAGCCACAGGGTCCCTGACAGCATTACCACACAGGTGAGAGGCCCTTCTTTTGCCATTTGTAACATAGTAATCTCTAATAATTCAGCTGCAAACCTGAAAATTAACTCTACTTCAATTTGTTACACGAGTAAATAAAATTTTCTACCCCTTCTCCCCCCCCCCTTTTTTTGTCAACAGTAAAGGAAGAGTATTACCTAAAACACATGTAACTGGTAGCAGCTAGCTGAAGGGGAAAGAACTGGAAGCAGAAGACATTGGGACTTAGAAACGGTGCAAACACTCCGACCTAGAGCTCTCTAGATGTGACGCATGGCTATGGGTAACTTCTATCTTCTGGCTAAAGTATGCCATCCATAGAAATGCAAGTTGTAGCAGCTGTTTTTGTAGGACTTCCTTATTGCTTATTCGTCTAGCTTCATAAGAAGTCTCTCCCTGGCCACTATTTAAAATGATCAGAAGTACAGTTACCCTAGCTTAACAGGTAACATTTTGATCGGTTAAGGAAATCATCAACTAATAATGATCCCTATTAAATAAAGCATCTTGATATAGGCATATTTTATTAACAAGTTGCTAGCTGACAGACTTGAGCCATTACTTTCCCATCACTTATCTCAACAAATACAAGATGCTGTCATATTATTCAGTAGAAAATAATTATTAAAATAAATATAATTTATCTTGAAAATTATACTCTATAGAAAGGATATTTTCTCATAAGTATCACAAATGAGGATTTAAGAGGGAGACTTTACATCTACCAGAGTGCACTCCATTAAATGCAATTTCCTGTAGATGCTCAGCAAATCACAATCCATGGCCATGGCCACAAGACTGATAGGATTAGCTTCTGCTGTTAACCTCCAGATTCCAAGTTCACATTTTATGAATTGAGAAGACATGGAGTAGGAGAGGAAGAAGAAACATGGAGAGCAAAAAGGCAAAAATTCAACTGGCAGAAGACCAGAAGTGAGGGAGAAAATAGGATAATGTGAATGGTAAAATGTAAAATCTGTCCTTATTTTAATAGATACTATGCCAACAATGCACTACAACAGAGTTTCATCTACTAGCTTTTAGGGGCTTTCTAGGCCTTCAGACCCTTTGAAATTATGGAAATAGTCATAACAAAACACAAAAGAATGTTCTACTAGTGTGAAAAGAAGTATATTAATATAGGTCTAATGCTGATAAATTCTTAGTCCAATTCTAAGCTTCAGTATTTATTAAGCTATTATTGCATTATTTTTTATTAAAATTTATATGCAAACAAAACAAAACATAGTCACCAGGCTCAGAGAGACCTAGGTATGGATCTCATCAACATTGTTTACTAGCTAAATGACCTTGATCCTTTTTTCTCCTATCTATAAAATGGGGGTATTAACAGCTCCTTCATTAGACCATGAGTATTAAGAACTCAGTTACATAGCATCTGATGGATATTCAGTAAATATTAATTACTTCCTTCTCCCTCTAGTTTATATTTCATTTTTTATATTTAAATTCACTTAATTAACAGATAGTGTATTATTAGTTTCAGAGGTAGAGAGTTCAGTGATTTATCAGTTGTATGGTTTATACTTGTTTAATATATACATTTTACAATCCAGGTGTAATCTTAAGAGCAGGAAAAATGAGCCAACTTTTTAGATCTATACAAAGTAAACTATGACAAGAGGATTATTACCCACCTGTCCTTGAACTATTGAGATAATCCTATTAGTCAAACTAATCTTTCTCAATAAATATATAATAATCTCATAATAATTGTCACTTTAACTTGTTTTCTTTAAACTGAAAATGTCAATCCTAATCTGAAAACAAAGCTCCAGAAATGTTTCAGTTGCTCATTTATCAGGAAACGTTTTTATTTATCTTTATTGGGATCATCTTTATCAATAAAACTACTGTCTTTATGTGAAATTCATTTAGTCATTTTAAAATTGTGGTATGTTTGAGATGAAGTATATCTGGGAGTTTGATCCAAGACCTTCTGCTGCCATCAATATACCCAAAGGTGAACATTTCTCTGAAGTTCTGGCAAAGCCAAGAAAAATAACATGGCGTTCTGTAGGATTAACTGCAAGGTTATTACTATCGGCCTCACTTTGTGCTTTTTCTATATCTGACCATAAAAACTTCAATGCAATGTTTGCTCAGCCCTGAAAAAAAAATCACCTCTCCCTCTGTCTCCATCTCTACCTCTATCTTTTTCTCTTCCTCTTCTCTATCAGAACTTAGAAAAGACTTTGAGATATCATGACCCTGAAATGAAAACTGATGTTAATAATGTCGGGAGTGGGGATCTCTGGGTGGCTCAGAGGTTTACCGCCTGCCTCCGGCCCAGGGCATGATCCTGGAGTCCGGGGGTTGAATCCCATGTCGGGCAACCTGCATGGAGCCTGCTTCTCCCTCTGCCTGTGTCTCTGCTTCTCTCTCTCTCTCTCTCTCCCACCCTCCCTCTCCCTCTCTCTGTCTCTCATGAAAAAAATAAATTAAAATCTTTTAAAAAAATGTCGGTAGTGAATTAAGATAGAGGCCAAAATTCATGGACTTCTATTTTCCCTCTGCTTAAATAGCTACTCTTATGTCTTCATATTTGATTATTTGCTTTAGTATATGATGCTTCAGACTTCTGTGCCTTAGTATTCCCTTCCTTGTTACCTTGATGGACATTATATAGTTCAAAGGGATGCATAATATAAATGGATGGTAGGGACAGGTGAAGATCTAAATTTGCAAATGTTCCAAGCTACACATTTGTTACAAAAAAAAAAAAAAAGATCAGGATATATAGTATGCCTTTTTAGTTTTTCTTTTAAGGAACAGAATTACAGTTTTTAATTAAATTGCAAAAAAAAGGGGGGGAGAGGAGGAAGAATCATAGTTATTCTGAGAGAATTCAGCAATGAAATGCAGTGATAAAATAAGAAACAAACAGGTGTCACCCTTCTTTTCTTAGTGTGGGTATTGATTCTACATCCTAAAAATGCCAGGTAACATACAAACGCAGATGCATATTTTCCCTGCATTTTAAAGATGGGAAAATAATAGCATCCATGGATTTCTAGGTATATTCCGGCAAAGATTAGAGAGAAGGAAAATGCATCTAGTGGAGACTATCCATCGCCCACATACTTGGTGCAGTATACCCTACAAATTGGCTATTAGACTTGCCCTCTTTGTATAAAAGCAGCCACAGCTGGAGCAGATCTATTATGTAATAGGGGATGAGGTGTCTTTGGATAAGGGCCAGCATCTTAATTCGTGTTGAAAGAAATATTACCGATAGAAATATTGACTGCTAAATTATTCTGAAGCAAGAACATGTTCTTCTTTTCTCTATCATTCTAGTCTCTGATAAAGCAAACCTTGGTCTCCTGCATTTTTCTCAGATTGTTTTTTTTTTTTTGTAGGGAGGTGGCACTTTTTCTACCTTATTACTGCCATGTTTGCATCTTTGTATGCATGTCAAAAGACAAGGAGAGATAGGTACCAAAAGTCCTTAAAGAAGGTGTGTGCTTTTCTGCCATAAAATCGAATTGTATCAAATTTTAAATTCTCAAAATATAACAATTCTCTTTATTAGAGACTGTATTCTGAGTGGACTAATCCCTGTCCACCTACCTTAGGTCCATCCTGGCCTTGCCTCATTTCCTTACATGCAGAGTCTGTGAATGCTGTTAGATTTCTCCTTTTTAACCTGAGGCATTCTAGATGACATCTGAAGAATAAAATTCTTTCCATGGAACAACATTCGGCTGACAGATGACCATATGACACCCTTCAAACAGTACAATATGTCACTATCAGAAAACGACTGCTGGAAAGTGTATATTCAAGGTAATATTTAATGTTCAAGTCAAAACATAATGGAATTATACCAGCACTTAGTATGAACACACATAAAGGGAGGAAACAATATGCCTCACTCAAAAATTGTGTCTGGTTTACAAAAACGGAAGAAAAGATGTTCTATTTTATAAATGAGAGATAGCTAATTATGTCTTAGCTCTAAAATGAAATCATAAACATGTATTAAGTGAAACTTTGATTTTTCTAAGATAAATTTAACCTTTTTGCTTCATCTTAATGTCACGCTAAAATTTGTTCAATAAAATAAAGATTGTGGCTTCAACCTCAAGCAGTAGCCCTGCTGAACTCACTCAAGCCCTGTAGGATGTGAGAGCTACAAGTGTCCCTTTGTAAATGACATAGGAAAGAAAGAACAAAACTATGGTATCCAATTCTATCACTGTTGAGTGTGAACAAAAAAAGTTAACATGAAGTTCATTTTCTAATAATGTACACATTTTGAGAGTTATTAAGAAGGCCAGTGAATTAACCCAATTGCATTCCCATAGCAAGTTCTGCTTTCCCCATGGAAAAGCTGGCTGCAAAGCAATCTTGACAGAAGTGACTTTGTCATTATTAAAGTACTCTAAAGGAAATACATATAGTTTCTAAAGTCCAGTACCCACAGTAGAATATTTTTATGACATTTGTTCCAAACGACTAACCTTTTTATATTCCAAATGTATTAATAATGATTGCTCATTTGTTTTAAAGTATGATCATTATTTACCTCCTTACACTGTCTTGCCAAGAATGTGTTATATATTGTACACAATACCAAGACATCTGTCTTTTTAAGGATAGGATACTCACAGCATCTTTTGCAGGAACTATTTCTTTCATTAACCCTAGGAAGCTTACAAGTCTACAGCATAAACAGAGGTTATGTGCCTCATGAAGAGGAGACAAGGAACAAAGGTTTTATAATAATGATGAAAACAATAATAATTGTATCAGATATAGAGCCCTGACCAGTTGCCAGGCATGGTGCAAAGGGCTTTATTTATTTTTATTTATTTTTTATTTTTTTTTGCAAAGGGCTTTACATGGGTTCTATTATTTAGTACTCATATCACTCCTATGAAATATACATGATAAAAACCTGTGGTTTTAAAATTCAAGATCTCATTCTCTTACCCACGGCCTTAGACCACAGTCTCCATATCGGATTGTCTGGGTTTAAATTTCAGCTCTACTATTTGCTATCTCTATGAATTTGAATAAGATACTTAACTTTTCTAAGCTTTAGTTTCCCAATCTGTAAAGAAGAGTACAACTGTTTTTTCTAAAACATCACTCAGCTCTGTCTCCACTGCAATCTCATGATCACCTTCTAGTTGAAGCCTCATCATCTTTGCCTGAAACTATCCCAACCACTCCTGGTTGTTCCCCCTTCCCATATGTTCTTTTTCCTCCCCCCATTCACCTCCCATGAAGATCCCAATTATACTCAGAGAGTTCAGGGTTAAGTCCAAACTCTTCGCCCTGGCATTTGGTTTCAACTTAACATTCTGACTAGACTCCTCTCCTGATCGTCTTTTATGCACCATGCTGAAGTCACTACGTGAACTGAAGAAGGAAGACCTTTTATTAATATCTCTCAAGTTTAACTCTGGACTGGCACAAAATAAACAATAAGTCCTTTTGGAATCAAAATGAATAGAATGCCAATACTAAATTTATATAAACCCCATTCGTTTTCCCCACAGAACCCCTTCCTACATCTTTGCAAAGCTCTGAACACCTGGACATGCCACTCTTATCATCTGGAGGGTCTTCCTACCCTTCTGACTTGGTAGAAACACACTCACCCACCAAGTCCTGCTCAAGGATCACACAACCTGTGGTACCTTCTCTAATTCTCAATGAAGAATTCAAGCCTTTTCCCTCAGGGCTTCCTTCACTTTTTGAGTCTTTCATACCTCTAGGTCTAGTCCTCAAAAATTTTATCACAATTACTTATTTTTCTATCTATCTCCTTAGCCTGACTTGGAGAAATCCATGTAAACAAGGACCATAACTGTTTCTTGGTATTTGTATCTAATTGCAAACCCCAGTATTCAATAATTACATAAATACGTATGTGTTGAATTAGTATGTAGATTAGTGACAAACCAACTACCATTTTGATAAGAGGCCCTTGTGATAGGGGACCCACCACAACACCAGCCCTTTACTCCGGGGACTTTGGGAGACCACCTTTCCATAGCTCTCCCCTTCTTCTCCTGCAGTGCCTGTAGAACTTAGGGACAAATGCTGGCAGCCCCTAGACCATTAACCTCCTGCATCTGGATGCCTGAGCTGAGGAAAGACAGGCACCTTCTTTGATGGCCTTCTGGAATACATCTAATATCCCAGGAGAATCTCCATTTTTAGTTATAACCTGACCATTACCAGCCATGTAAGCCAGAAAAAAAGGATCATCAAATGCTGTGGCTGGGGATAGCAGCACAGAAATTCTTCTCAGTCAAGTTCCAGGCTTCTGAATTTTGCCAGTGTGTGGAGTAGAACTGTAGGAGGGGATATCTTTTTCTTCAGTCAGGTCAAGTACTACCCTAAGCACCCAAACCCAAATATTCAGGCTGCCTTCATGGAAGCTTAGCTAGCCATTCTCTTTGAGGACAGGATGTTCCAGGCTATACAATCCTGAGGTAGCTAAAAAGGATCATTACTCATCTAATGTTGGATAGACCAACCTCTGAGTAGGAAAGGTGCATAAATATGTATGAGCCTCTGAGTTGTAGCAAACTAAAGATTATAAAGCCAAGGTCTCTCTTTTGGCTTGCTAGGCATGTCATTTGAGGTCCTGGTTCCATGTTGCTTTCTTTATCTCGACATAAATGCTCCAATGCTAAGATCAAAGGACCAAATCATGGGGACCAAATCAAGCCTAACTGCATACACTAGATCAACAGGCATACCACAGACATGTGGTGTCTCAAGACTCAAGAGTGACAAAATACATTTAAGAATGATGGCACCTGGGTGGCTCAGTCAGTTAAGCACCTGACTCTTGATTTTGGCTCAGGTCATGATCTCAGGGTCATGGAATCAAGCTCTGTGCCAAGCCCCACATTGGGCTCTGCACTTAGCAGAGTCTGCTTGTCCCTCTCTCTCTCTGCTCTTGCCCCAACTTTCACCCTCTCTCTCTCTCAAATAAATAAAATCTTAAAAAAAAGAATAATCTAAAGTGTTATAAGTGCTAAAAGAGCATATTTTCTTCACTAAAACATCTAATTGCAAAAGAAAAATTAGAATATAGTTATTTATACATAGCATGTAAAGATGCTCTCCAGATTCCTATTAATGTCAATCGCTATTGTATATCACCTGCAAAATCTGTGTACTTCTCTAATGCGTCTAAAACTTAGTAAATGGTTCATAACTGCAAAGTTATAATAATAAAATAGAAGCACAGCAATTTAACAAAAGTCCCCAAAACTACTGATAAATAGGTTATCTATATAAAGACAAATTAAAAAGAACAACATAAATCATTCTTTTCTCCCATACCTATCCAGTTATCTATAAGGAATTGATGGTTTTAATAAAGGTAGAAGGTTACATAAACAAATGGCTGAAATTGAAAGTAAAGATATAAATTGGCCCCCAATGCCTAACTCTTGCCTATTGGTTATTCTCAATAACTTGAGATAGCAGGAGGTAAAAACTACCCTTTTCTCTTTTTAAGGATGATTCTGGAGAATGCAAAAGATGAAAAGGTGACTTGCTTATGCTGAGTCACTTAGCTTGCTCTTAGGGTAATTATGATGAGATTTTAAAAAAAGTACTTACTGTAAGGCAAAAACTAATGTTTTCTGGACTTGAGTCTTTTCACACAAAAGAGGAGAAAGCCATATACTGTCACTATTAGATTTGTTAACCATTTTTCTATGATAGAATACAGACAACAATTCCCATGCACTAATTTAAATCATTGTCCTAAATCATTTGATACTAATTTTCCTTGAGCACTATTATACTGGTCAAAAAAATCATAATTATATATGTGCTCATATATGCACACAGACTGATCTCTGTGTATATGTTCTTCACCATCACCACATTCCTCCAAAGATGGCCATTTGGAAATGACTCATGGGTGCTTAAAACCTATCACTCAAAGAGCCCAGGTTGGTCCTCTAAATTAGATATCATAAGGTGAACATCACTGCTTTTGACAGCTGTCTTAGCAGAGACCCAGACATATAGTTGTGCCTCTGCTTGCTCATGCCATGGTAGCTGTGTCAATTTGGACGCTGACTGCTGGCATAACCTGAGCAGATGCAGAACCCATATGTGCAACTCCAGATAAAATTTCCAAAGCACTGGCATCTGGAAGTCAGCTTTTCTTTCCTGGCCCCACAGCTGAATGTTCTGCTAGACCTGATTGTTTCTCTGCTGGGGGTCAGTCTGCTACCACCCTGTTGTGTTCACTGGCACTTCCTAGACTGTGGTGTGTTTGAAAACAATAAGCTAGATAATCACCTCACACTGCAGCACCCTGGGAATTTACCTATTTTATCAGCTTTTATATGTAAGGCTTATCAAGGGACATCTGAAAAATATTGGTGCTATTTCCTTATTTTTAAAAGTAAAAAAAAAAAAAAAACCAGCCTCCAAAGATCAGAAACAGAGGGTACAGTGTCTAAAACGGGTATAGGAAACCTTGTATTTCTGTACATCAGGTTTCCAACAGAGAAAATTAGCATGAGAAGAAAATGTACTATGGCAGATACATTCATGTCAGTGTTTCTCTGATTCTGTGGCAGCTTCCCCACAGCACTAGAACAGCTGTGTGGTACAGGTATCTACCCTGAAAAAAAGCAAAGGAGGGTCTTTATCTACACATCACTTCTCTTCACTTGCTCCTTTGCAAATGAGCCACTGGATGAATGTTTCCTTCCAGGTGGGTGTTACAAAATGAGAAAAAGAGATGCTTCCCAAGTGTGAATCATCACAGATTAAAAATTCTAAAGCCTTCCTCCAGGGAGAAAGAATAGCTTGATAATAAATTGACAATGACGTGTCCTCCTGCTCATCTGTGCCAGCTTTCCCAAAGCAAAGACCCTCCCTTTCTCTGCAGACCAAACCTGCTCCTTCTTCAAGGGATGAACAGAGTCTCCATCCTGATCCCCTAGTGTGTGGTCCATGCCTCGGCGAGGAAGAACAGAAAAATGAGCATTGTTTGACTGTTACGAACTTCGTCAATTAAAAATCTGGGTGATAGATGCAAATGTGCTACATATACTGATATTTCTGAGAGGAACATAAAATTAAGATTTAAATAAATACTGTACGATGATATTGCTTTTTTAAATGCACATAGAGACTTTAAAATAATGCTGGCCGCTGACTTCAGATTCAAATGATTTAATCTCAGACTAAGTTAAAATCTTAAAATCTGTATATTTTGTAAAAATTGAATTAAAATACAGAATTAAAATGCACACCACAAGGTTTTGTTTCTTTTATATCCTAAGGTGAATGCTTTCATTTAATAATGACACTAAACCACTTTTATCAATGCCTATATATTGGTTAAAAGGAACCTGTGCTACCAACCATGTCACATGAAATAACTTATATTTGGTGTTTTAGACTTAGTTTATAAGGCACAAAAACTCTCCATCATGCCTATTTTACACACACAAACAGTACACAATGAAGGCAAACACAGCCAAGCACTCCCTCAGTGATAACATTTGGATCTCAAAGTTTATTTATTATTTTTTAATACTCTGCAGAACAGCTGGCATTTTTTATTCCCAATATTGTCTTCTGGCAGAATGATTCATGTAAATAAAGTAGCAGATTATAACATGCTGGGAAAAGAAACATTTAGAAGGTTAAGTTTTTCCAGTTCTGAAAAACTCAAAAGTAAAAATCACCCCTGGGTATTTGAGAAATGTAGAAGAGCTGACCGGTCCTTTAGGAAGTTTGAATACCTATTCCTCTGTTTAGTATTCTTCCTAAGTGCAATCATGCAGAGCCTTTAGAAGGAATTGTCCACTCTTTCAAAGGGGTTTGACTTGGGCACAGTTAATCATCACTGTGATAAAGCAATTAAAGGTATTCATAATTAGGACTAAACCAAATGTAAGTAATCAGAAAATTGAGGGGAAAATGACATTATGATGAGACTGTGTTTTCTTTAATGACCTCTTGGCTGAGAAGGACAATCTCACATTGGTGCTCAGGGACGTGGGTACATAATGCATTAACCCTACTAAGAGCCCAGCATGTAAATGTCTTCTTCAAGTGACAGCAATACACCTTGGAATCATTTAGTATCACTGGCTTCTTAATAACACTGCCCCAAACATAAGAAGCAATTAATTATCAATGGGCTAGAAGGTACACACATTGTTTATAAAAATTCCAGTCAGTCTACAAACATATTGAGCACCTACTGAGTGCACAATACAGTATTAGATGAACAAGACATGATTCCCATTTACAAGCTGCTTACCATCTAGTAGGAGATACAAGACACATATACCAACATTTTAGAATGTTTTTCCAAAAATCCACATGGGTACACTCGTGTTTATATAAATGGAGAATTTTTAAGTATATGAATGATAGCTGGCCCCGAAACTGGTATTCCTTTTCCTAAGTTTTAATTGTAAATGCAGTCATGGGAATTTCAGATCCTGTTTCCAGACCTGTACCCATTATTCCAGCTTAGAAAACAGAAATGTATTATTAATTCTTTGTGAGAAGAAAAAACACCTAAATATTCTCCATAGAGGTACTTGCTGTGTCTTACATACAGCAAGCTGTCTATGAATACTTGCTCAATATGAATATATCAAGGATCTGTATTTTTCCTGATTTGGACGACACTTAAGAGGCTAGTTATATATGTTTCCCAAGTGTTCTATGTATTCTGTGTTTTAAAAAATAATGCACTGCGATCTTAGTGGCAAAACCTGTCCCCTCATCCCCATCTCCAATCATAATAATTCAGAACAATCTCCAAGGATCAAGGAAATACAATCTAATAATTCAGATATTGATCAAATTAAATAATATCATCTCCCTTTAGATGAATGCTATGAGTTAATGATCTTAAGGTGAAGACAGATGTCAGAGGCAAAACCAAGATTTTTTTTTTTAACTAAATGGATTTTAAACAGTTATTTTCAACGGATGTGACTAAGGGAGAAAATGCAGCATGTAGAAACCAGAAGAGTTCTCCCTCCCACTTCTATTTTCATGTTAAGCATGGCACTCTTTGGAGAGAAATGACTTCGTGCTTTTTAAAGTTTCTGAGGTTTTTCTGAAAATCAGGCTAAACTCTTCCAACATAGTTGCATGAGATTCTATTAGACACAGCTTTGTTGATGTGGCCTGAAATGATTCAGCTCGTCTTCTAGCCTCTGCAGGCTGTCCCAAGTCTCCATTTCTGTTAATGACCTATTGCTTCTGTCTGATTCAATACAGCCCACTGGCTATGGAAATGGCAAGTCTCAGCAGGAGACAACAAAATGGTCAGCAAACAGGGCTGAGCCATGTCATTTTCCTCAAATACTTTCCCAGGAATGAAATGACAAGCTTTAAAATGTTGTCTTCTGCTCAGGGCAAATATTTCTTTATTAAACAAAAGTACGTGTCCTCTAGTTTCCATTCAAACCAGAGCTTAAAGTATGTCACTTGAAAAACTTCAACAGTAAAATGATTTAATACCTAATATTCCCCTTATAATTCCTGACTCTCTCTCTCTCTCTCTCTCTCTCTCTCTCTCTCTCTCTCGTCCGCTTCAGGGTTCCAGTACCAGCTGTGCCCATCACTAAAAGCTGTGGGTCCTTACCAAGTCACTTTACCACTCTGAACTTCAGTTTCTTCACCCTTAAATGGGAATGATAACAGTACCTCATCAAAAGATGGGCCAGGGAGCAACTGGCTCAGGGAGTGTCTTGCAACACGGTAAGTATCAATAAATGTGTGCTAATACATACTATTATTCCCCCAAGCTTTGCATAGTTCTCTATTGAAAATCTGCATCCATCCAAATTACTTTGTGCTTGGGTCCAATTTTAACCACTCAATTTTAGGGAATCCACAAGGTACTCTGCTTTCCAATGTTCTTAATACAACGAGTCTTTTCCATACAAAGTTTCCATTCTTACTTAAATGAAACCCTTCAGATACTCTACATTGAAGACACTGTAACAGCAGCAACAGAGGCATCCCACTAATTTCAGTATAGGACACGTCCTGAGAAGGGATTGTTTTATTTCAGACTTAAATATTTCCCCAGTATAAACTACTTAACTATATCATAGCTTTCAAGTAAAGCCAGGTTAAATAATTATCAATTAGTTACCAGTCTGTCACATATTGTTTAGTAACCCTTCCAGTACTGTGAATTGTTTGATAACAATCCAATTCCTTCTAAAAAATTAGTAATAATACAGCTTAGCCATGAATCCACTGAAACTCATCATGCAGCCAAGATAACTAGTCCCAACTCAAAGGGGCAGGCCTGGGTACTTTATATTTAGAAAGACCCAACAATGTCTTCCAGAAGATTAAATGCTGTCTAAATTCTGGATTGGGCTTTTACATTCAGTCCACCTAAATGTGATCTCAAGAGAGGATACAGTTGATCTTACTATGCATTATTAAATAGTTACTGAGTTTTATCTCCTATGTGACTACAATTCTAAAAGTATAATTTAAAATGTCATTGAACTATCCTTATGGATTAAAGATGCAATTAAAATAGTCATTGATATTATCATTTGCCTTTGTATTTATGTAGAACTCATAGACTTCCCACTTAGAAAAAAAGAAATTTCTGTTTCTTTAGGTCAATTCTACCCTGGTCTAATCTCCACACCAGACTAAATTTACTAAAACACTGTATCACCCTAAAATGAAGTAGGAGAGTGGATTATTGCAGAGGGCATTTTTCTGGTGGCCTAAAGGGTCACCTGCATTTTTTATATCTTTAGAAATAAGGGAAACAGCTGCTCTGACCTGACAATTCCTGCAGCAGTTATCTGGCCTCATGGGAATTTGACTAGGCTCTTCTGTGTGGGTAATCCAACCATACACATTTTATTCATCCAGGGATAATAAATATTTATAATAATTTCACTAATTCACCCAAATGCTCCCCCCCCCCTTTCCCCGACAGAGGCAAAAGAACACCGTATGGCTTTTTCTTCTTAGGCAGGGTTCTATTCTGATGTCACAAAATAACACAGTCTCATGGATTCCTTACCTTATAATCCTCAATCATCAGATTCTGAATTGGCAAGTGTCTGGGAATTAACATTCACAAGACACTAGCAGACCTAATAAAAACAGCAGGAGTCTTGGTGACCTGGAGCATCTGACCCAGCTCCTGGGCCGGCCCGCAGGTGTGCGCCTGCCTGCAGGAGAGAGAGAACAGAGCCCAGCAGTAATCCCTGCATTCTCTAGCAGGACCCCTATGGTATCTTCCTATTCCTGGTACCTATAGATTTTGCTTACTGAAGTCTTTTAATAGATACAGTATTACTCGAGGCTGGCTCAGAAAAAGAAAACCACTTGCCAACGTGTATCAGCCACAATGTGCTATGTAATTTCCCTCTTGAAATCAGCTGTTCCTTCTACAACTGTTTTCAAAAGATGAGGATCACAATTTCATCTCGGCTGATTTACAGATAATCGAATGTACAAAGGGAAACAGAACATCTGATAGTGGGAATTATTTGGTTTTTATTTACTTCATTTTTTGAGGCTGTATTTTTTGACTTTTCAACATTTCTTCCTTTGTTTTTTTTTAATTTTTTTTTTTACTCTGCAATTAACAGGAGGTATTTGACCACATACACGTGCACACACAAAGAGGGACAACTACTTATGGAAGATTCTTCTGTAATAGTCTTTTGGTCTTCAAAAAGCTACTGAAGTAGACTACAGATGTGACATTATTGTATAATAATGTTCAATTATGTGTTCAATTTAGCTCTTATTGTATTTAGAGATTTTTTAATATCTTAAACTAATTTTGATTCAATTCTTCTGAGCCAGACTTTCCCCAAGTGTTTTTGCAGAATCCCAGTGTTCCAAGATGCTCACAAGTGTCTGCAAATCAGCTGAGTTTAGGAAATGAAGCACATCACCCCCACCACTCCCATCTCACCCCCGTAAATCTTTCCTCAAACCCAAAAGCTCACAGAATCCAAAAGGCTTGTGAGATTCTGGATATTCAGATAAGAAAGCAACCTTGGCCATATTGACTGTGTTTTGGTTCCATGGGAAATGATAATCAGCTGGTGTCTCTCTATTCTGTTATTCATAGCTGATGCTGGTAGCAAGAATATAATGTTTACTACCGCGAGGGACTGTTCTAAAGCCTGAAAGAACACTGTAATATGGCCCAGATCTGCAGATATCTACATGCATCAGGAAATTATTCATATTCATATTTGACACATAACCCTAAGATTTGCTTAGACCTCTGTCCACTTTGAAAATTGAAAGTATAATTATCCTTCTGTTCCAGTGTAATCTCCAAATAACATGGCAACTCGTAGCGCCTTGGAAAGAATGGAAGATATGCCTCCATACCTTGGAAGCAATCTTTCTATCAGCAGGCTCTACACAAAAACTGCCCAACCACAATATTGCTCTTCTCCTTCCTCCCAGACCTCTACCATATGGGACCACGTGAGAGAACATCTATGTCTTAGTGAGGCCAAGACCCTCAAAAACTCCCACGGGCAGCCTGGGTGGCTTCAGCCCAGGGCGTGGTCCTGGAGACTTGGGATCGAGTCCCACGTCGGGCTCCCTGAATGGAGCTTGCTTCTCCCTCTGCCTGTGTCTCTGCCTCTCTTTCTCTCTGTGTCTCTCATGAATAAATAAAATCTTAAAAAAAAAAACTCCCACAGACATGAACACCAGACTTAAGAAAAGGGGTATGGGTAGTTGGGTGAAGGGGGCGAAGTGTTTAACTATAAGTCTGTAGTCCCAGAAGTGCTCATTGACCAGCCCCAAGCTAGGGAATGAGATTCCCACCTATTGCTCCAGGGTGCAGCTCTATCCCATGGGGCCAACTTTTGTTGAACACTCACTAATGCACCAGGCACTGTATGAAGTATCTCATCTCATTCTTACAGCAGTGTAGGAGGTAAAGAATCACTACTATATCGATCTGGTGTTGAGAAAACTGCGGCTTTGGGAGTATAAATAAATTGTCAAAAATAAATAAATAAATAAATAAATAAATAAATAAATAAATAGTCCATATCTACATAATAAAGATCAGGGATTCAAAGCCAGGTATAACTGATTCCAAAGCCTCTAATCTGAGCTACACTGAACTGTGTTAGTCTGTTCTGTTCTCAGTCTTCCCAACTCTTACTGGCAATGCTGAGAGACAAAACCGTGGCCCATCTTTGTACGTCATTATTTTCTCCACTCTCTGATGCAAATGAGGCAACTCAGTAAATATTTGCTGAATTGAAGCCTAGTATTTTTAGATTTAGTGTCTCATTCTCCTGAATCCTGGCTATCTCAGATAATCTGGGGGCTAGAAAGCCCTCACTATTAGCACTAGTTCTAGCCACATGGCCAAAACCTCCAGCTTTCCTCCACAATAATGGTTACCTCAAACCCTTCCCCTTCCCTCCTGTACTCCTCTCATACTACTTGTCTGGGAACGATGCCATATATCTCTATTCTGCAAATCAAAGTTACTAACGGATATGAAAACCCAAAGGGATATGTATGTACCTGCCACTCAGATACACCTACCATCATGAAAATCCTTTCAGGAAGTTCTCTCTCCTGCTCTAGATGTGGAAAGGTGTCCTCTCTGGCATTACAGAGGACAGATTTTGGGCAACATGTGTGAAAAGAACCCTATGTACCCTTCAATGTCTCCTTGACATAATTTGTAGCAATGGATGATGACTGCCTTTACCTTCTAGTTCTTCTGGACTTCTGACTGGCTGTTTATTCCCACTTTTCTAAACAAGGAGACTGTACAGTATGATGAGAAGAATAATGGCATATCCCATTTTGCTCCAAAGGAAATGCTGATTCTAGAGTTGTTTTATAAACTCTACTTTTTCTAGATGCTTGGGGTTGCTAAACAGATTGTTCTGGTAACTCCTTTGGTTGCTCTGAGAACAATTTTTTCACTCTCAAGGTGAAAGTATATTCTTAACGCCAAATTTAAAATTTTTATTTTGAACCAGTTAGTATATACTACCAAATATAGATATCATTTATATAAACAGATAATTGATGCTGTGTTCAATGAAAATATTTATCTTGCTTTTAGCCTGTTTAGCTCCTGTATTCTGATTCTGGTAATGATACCAATAAGCATCAACATTTTTCCTCAGAACCTGGGGCATTATTCTGGACTACCCAACATATAGATAAATAAATACTAGCAGACACTTAAACACATTCTATGTATCAGTTTTTGGACTAAGCACTTTTAACTATACTATCTCAATCCTCACAACATGCCTGTCAGGAAAAAATTTACTACTGTTTTCTCTACTTTAAAGATGAGGAAATGGAAGCTTAGAGAAGGCAAGAGACCGTTCTAGGTCTACACAGTTACTAAGTTGGCAAATTAGGATGTGAACTCAAGTTAGCTGGATGCCAAAATAGAATAATAGAAGAATCTGCAATAGAAGAATCTGTCCTACTCTGCTCTGCATCTAGGGGATGTAGATATAAACTGTCCTGGGAACATAGAGGTGAGGTGAAGGAAGTCCTAGCTCTGGGGTTAACTGTAATTTTGCTAAGAACCTTTTCTTTTTGCTCATTCATTTATTCACCAGGTATTTCTTGAGCACCTATTATATGAAGGACTGGAGTTTTAGACTTGGAATATTCTAGTATAAGCACTTTTTCTGGCCCTCCTCTGAAGAATACAGGAAGCTTCTACTGTGGTTAGTGGGATTTGACCTTTTCAGAGAAAAGTTGTATGACTTATTTTTCCAAAGTGTGGCAAATCAATAGCCCTAATGTTTCCTACATTTATATACATATACATATATATGATGAAGTAAAGGAGCAATGATTTTTTAAAGGACAGGTTTTAAACTTTCACAACCATAAAATATTTTCTTATGCTCAATCATGAATATGATTTTTTATGATTTGTTCATTTTTAATAATAAATTACCTTTTCCTGTAAAATGCAATGCTAAGGCAATACAGTATTGTGAAATAATAGTTTGGCCATCAACCTCTGTGTGCTTCAGTTTTTCAATTTTGAGGATAGAGATATTGATAAAACACACATTCTTTGGTTAATGTGAAGACCAGTGAGCTAATCCTTGGCAAACCACACTGAAATTCTCCAATGAAACCAATTTCCTAAGGATAAAACATTAATCTAGATAGAAAATACAGGCAAGGGTCAGAGCGATGGTTGCTTCATCACAGCCCAGCAACTTCAATGACACACACATTGCAGGTAGGAGACACAGCTGACTCTTCTAATACACAGTTGCCAAATAAGATAAAGGACAGACACATCTCTTTTATAAACCCTTTTTCAAAAGTTATGATTCCATTCATAGATGTATTTCCATTTAAACTCAGGTCAGTTTCTAATAGAAGTTGTGAATTAACTTCCAACATTAAAAACATTTTCCTATCAATGCTGATATACTTTTTTGAGGTAAGGAAGTGAGACAGGTGAACAATAGAGTGAAGAAATTTCTACTTCTCTTTCTTTTCTTTTTAAATAAAAACACTGTAAACCTTACTTCCAATTGTTTTACAGCTCAATTGATAAGGTGTGTTCCTTTTTTTTTTGTTCAAGAAAATTTAAAAGCAACTAATTTAAATATGCAAAATTATCTTGAGTTGTTCATACAAGTGAACTTAAAAGCCGTGCAACACAGGAAAATTAAGTAATTATGCCTCCAAGTTATTTACTGCAATTAAGCTCATTTATCATATGCAAATTAGTGCAAACTGGTCTCATTAGTTACTAAATTACTCAATATGAGCTGAACAATGTAGCACTCCAGTTTGTAATGAAAAATCCCTGTAGAGGCAAGCAGTATCAATTAAGCTAATTTGCATATGCAAATATATTCACTAACTTTCTCTTTTTCTATATTTAGTTTTACATTTTCTTACCATTCTGGATCATAGGGAGACTATAGGGTCGCTCACCTTTTTGTCCTTCCTCTATCACAGCTAAAGAATACCTCTATTATTTGAAGTTACTACATTTTATTTTAGCACTGATATCCAGCAGGATGCCACTTTGCTAGCAAGGGCCACCAGGAGTACGAATATGTAAGTTTCTAGAGCTACTCGTTTCTTTTATAAGTTCCAATGAACTAATAAATAAGGGTGAAATTCCAATTCATCAATAAAATAGACAAGAAACTTGAATGTCGCCACTCTCTTTCAGAGAAGTCTTTTAAAAACACTGCCATCAGATATAAAATGGATGTTGTCTTGGCTAGGCAGCACCTTAAATAAAATAATTTGGATCTCATGCTAGTCGGCTTTGGAGCTGTTTCAGGTATTATTCACTTTGCTTTGTCTAGATGTTTGAATTGCACTCATCAATCTATCATTTTTCTCTTGCTGATTCAAGGAGATGCTGATAACAATCAATATACTTGGCATTATCTCTAACCTCAACATTGTTCTAAGTAGCTTCCTCTGTCTATAAAGCTCATCTACTTCCTCTAAAGAATCTTTTTCTTAGTCTTCTACGATTGAATGGGTCTCAGACACTGGAGCAGGACTATGACTAGAAATACTGAAAAATAACAAATATAAAATGTCACAAGATAGTATTTGTTTTCCTTATTACATCAACTACACATTTTAAAATATTTCTGGTAGGGAACTCATACATTTTTCTCTAACAATAATTCTACAGGACCAAAATAGTATGCAAACAAACTAGTCAGGGTTCCAGGACATATCTCTAACCAATCTGCAAAATGTGGTTAATAATGGAAACAGAAATTGCACAGTAAATCTTCTGATTTTTTTTTAATTTTTATTTATTTATGATAGTCACAGAGAGAGAGAGGGAGAGAGGCAGAGACACAGGCAGAGGGAGAAGCTGGCTCCATGCACCAGGAGCCCAACGTGGGATTCGATCCTGGGTCTCCAGGATCACGCCCTGGGCCAAAGGCAGGCGCCAAACCGCTGCGCCACCGAGGGATCCCTTCTGATTTTTTCTTAAGATTTTATTTACTTATTCATGAGAGACAGAGACAGAGAGAGAGAGAGGGAGAGAGAGGGAGAGAGAGAGAGAGAGAGAGAGAGAGAGAGAGAGAGAGGCAGAGATACAGGCAGAAAGAGAAACAGGCTCCATGCAGGGAGCCCAATGTGGGACTCGATCCTGGGACTCCAGGATCACACCCTGAGCCAAAGGCAGGCATTCAACTGCTGAGCCACCCAGATGTCCATGATTTTTTTTCCAAATCTGATCCCAAACAGCTTTCTTTAAAATGTAGGTCCTTCTTTTACTTGAGATAGGACTTTACTCTGTATTCTATGGCTGAAGTGTTGAAGGAAAGAAAAGCCTCAGGATGAAAATCTGACATTTCATTGAGAAATGGTGTCATCCGCCTCACCCACACAAATCTTTTTTTTTTTTTTTGAGATTTTATTTATTTATTCTTGAGAGACACACAGAGAGAGGCAGAGACACAAGCAGAGGGAGAAGCAGGCCCCATGCAGGGAGCCTGATGTGGGACTCGATCCTAGGACTCCAGGATCACACCCTGGGCGGAAGGCAGGTGCTAAACCGCTGAGCCACCCAGGGATCCCAGTACCCAAACAAATCTGACAGCCTTGCCTATCAAACAGGAAAATAGCTACATCTGAGTTCCCTTCTTCCCCACCATTTTAGGTAGATACATACTTAATAATTAAACTGATCTAAGGTAATGGTCCTATCTATGTCTTTTCCAAGATGGTTGTTCTACCAATAAATGAGCCTTGGCAAAAACATCTCCTTAGTGTTGCTGGGGGAAGATAGGCAGTCACAGAACCATTGTGTCCAGCCTTTTCTGATCAACTCCAAGTCAACCAAACTCAAGTATTATAATCCTACAATGTTTTTGATGGTTCTCCTTTGCTCACCCTCAAAGGGTCTGCCCACCAGAGTCTTCTGCAGTTTGGGGTTTAAATGTTTTAAGAGCAATGCAAAATTTCTTAATGCCCAGAAATAATGCAGGGACAATGACACAGAGGAAGGTTCGTGCAATTCAGCCAAGTACAAAATGACATGTGGATACCATGTTTCTGCCATTATCTCCCTTTCAGGTATTTCTTAACGAATATTCTTTTTATTCTCCCCAGACAACTTACACAACAAAACATGTGGGTGCTTATTATGATTATATTCATCTAGCTCATAAAATATCACTTATTTTAATATCAACAACTATTTATGGATAAAGACCATCCTTCAATCACTTTATAAGCATGTAAGAGTTTTGAGTACTGATATGTATTACACAATGCCAGTAATATAACATATCCATATTGGTAGTTCACCATAATTCTCTGACAATGATTACAAACATAAACCTTAAAAATCTTCCATATACCAGGTCTGATTTTATCATTTTGTTTTAACACCTGTGAGGTGAGTAAAGCAGCATTGCTATGGAGTATGCAAAAACAATACTGCAATTTTATGTAACAATTATGTAAGCATTATTTACAGAAAGAAAAAAAAAACCTAAAACCTTCTGCTAAGGGCATGCAAATAATTAAATCACTCCATTCATAAATCTGCACCTAAGGGAAAGTCATTCTACTAGTTAATTTTATGAGTTACGAAGATGATATTTGTTTCTATTTTGTGTTTCATTAACTTTGATAAGCAAAATATGAATATTTGATCTGGTGTCTAAGTTGGGAAAGTAAAAGTAACTATCACTCGTATTTTTTGGTATTAAGGACATCATGACATGGGAACAATGCCCTAAGAGAGCTTTCAAAGCAGGAGCCAAATTAACGGTTAGTCACATATTCTATATTCAGGAAAGACCCCACATAATGACCTGAAGTTCTTGGATTTTTTTCTTGGCTTGTTACAAAAAGCACAATTTTTAATCCTGACCCCTTGCCCATCTGCTCCTCATCTGATTAATAGAAGTCGAAGAATAATAAAGTGAACTAAAATGCCATGACTCAATCTCAATGCATGTACCTCACCAGCAGTTGAAAGGCTGGTATCACTTGAACCCTCAACTCTCCTGCAGAAGATACCTCTGGCTTGAAATTCATGCCTGAAACAGCTACAAGTTCACTGGGGCTACAGTACTCATCAAGGTCATTACAGGAGCTTCCATGGGAATGATGTGACTGACTGGTAGCCCCAGAGCTGCACAGGGCACAGCCCAGCCAATGACCTTGCCTATAAACACTAGTATTAGATCATTAAATTGGAAAATTATTTTGAAATAGTTGAATTTATATTGATAGAATCACCATTAAGTTAAATGTTCCCCATCTTAGCCGAAAAGAAGTCAAATTTTAAAGGATATGCCAAACTTTTTATATACTCCTTAGAGAATACATAGCTAATAAGATATATATATATAAATATATTATATATATATATATAATATATATATATATCAGAAACACATATTGTAGTCCCCAGAATGGATGAAGCAGAAATTAAGGAGTCTATCTTAATCCTACTCCCTGAACTCTCTACACCAAGGGGTCCTTCGCCCACTCTCCCATGAAACATCACTGGAGACACAGGGAGGGAAGCAGAGCATTTGGTTCAGGCAACTCACAAGCAGTTTTTCAGCCCCATCATGGTATTCAGAACTGACCTCTACCTTATCTTCCAAGTTCTACTGTTCCCATGCCTACCTTGTTGATGACACAGGTTTTTATAAGATATTTGCAAGTAAAGGAAGGGGAGGAGGGTGGGAAGAAAGAATTGGTCCCTGTCCTCGTGACCAGATTGCACTTTGAACCCTTATGAAGGAAAATATGGAAACCATCCTATGCTTGCAGACCACTGAGATTGCTGAATGTGCAATTGCTGAATATTGCAGCAAGGGTCTATGGCTTGGCTCAAGAATCCCCTGAAAACTAAGAGAGTTCAGAGAAGGCTCTTCTTGTTACTACCACTTTCTAACCCCTTCCTGTCCACAATTCCAATATTTCATTTAGAGGAATATACACAGCTCTTCCCATGCTACAACTACAGGTATTAGAATCAAGTGATAAATTCTTTCTACAACAATTTCAAAATTACCTAGTACAACCATACTTGAAGGTCTGATTTTCTTGAACGCATCCCTACCAAGACACCTATACTTCCCTTTAGAGACAAAGGCTTTGAACATACTCTGAATGTGAACGGCTCTATTTAGTTTTCTTGAATAAATATGATATATATATTTTTTTATCTCTTTCTCTCCTTTGCACTCTGAAGCTGCATAGGATGTATCTAATCCCTTTTTCACATGATGTCTTTAAATATAGAAAAAAGACATTAACATCCCTTTCAAATCATGTTTTCCAAACTAAACTTTACCAAACCTTTCGTCGTCTCCTCACATAACATGATTTCTAGTTCCCACACCAGTCTGGTTATTCTATTCTGAATGATATCCAGTTGTCCGTGTTTCTCTTAAAGTGTGTTGGGTTAAGTTGGGTATGACCAGTTTCAGGAATGGAAGAGCTCAGCAGCCTCATTCTAGATCCCCCATTCTCTCAATGATGCCAACTGCTGAACTGACATTTGGAATAGCATATACTCTATTTACATTAAGCTTATGTTCAAGTCAAACTCCTAAGTTTTATGTTTTAAATTAGTTTTAAATTCTTGCAGCTCCTTAGTCACCCTTCCTTGAGAACTCTGGACTCAAATTTCAGAATGAATTGACAGGATAATAATCTGAGGCTACTGTGTGGACCATTTCTTTCACTGAATAAGTAAGTCTTATGCACTGACTGCTTCAGAATATAAACAGGAGTCATCCTGAATCACATCAGAATCTGTCAATATATACGGTATGGCTCATACAAAACTTATAAAGGAGATTCTGAACAGAGTGTGTACAGGAAAAAAAGGAAATACAAATTTGAGGATCTAGGAAGAAATATCCTTTTTGTATCTCTGAAACTAATCTACTGCAAAATCTACTGTAACTCAAAATGTTGTGCACATGATAGAATAGCAAATCCCAAGGTGTACTTCAATAAACATCAGTTAAATAGGAACTTAACAGACATTAGTGATCAAAAATAAACCAAGGAAGGCTTTTCAGGGCCCTAAATTTGTAAATGTGAACTGTGACATCTCAGATCTAATGAAACATCAAAATTATCTCAAAAGGCTGTTAAAAATCATAAATTTCTGGATCTCACCCTGAAGATTCTTATTTAGTAAGAATGAATCCTCAAACAAGTGTTTCAGAAGATTCTGATGCTGCCAGCCAATGAGCCACCTCAGAGAATCACTGGGATTTGACCACAGAGAATTTGATGCTAACAGTTTTTCAGGGTATACATTGTCAGAAATAATATGCTAGATCCACTGACAAGCATAACCAACTTTTCCAAATAAGCTAACTATCCCAAACATATGTTTCTCTAATTCCCTATTTAAAATAAAACTAAAATACTAAAATAAACTAAAACTATGACATAGTTAAAAAATAAAAACATGCGAGCTGCGGCCATGTCAACATTCATCCTGGAAGCAGAAACGATGCAGAACAATTATCCCTAGATATGTCAAAGTCATAGTAAAGTCTTAAGGGAAAATTGTTTTGAGTCAGCGAGATGCAGAGTTTGGGATGAATCTTACCTAGGACTAAAAATGACTGCAGTTCCAATCTAGTAACCCTCGCATTTACTTGTCATGGAATTCATTGGCAAAATCAATTATTATTATTTGTCTTAAAAATATACTTTACCTAAAAATATACTTTAAATTTTCATTCTGAGAAAGCTTGTAATTTGGAGAGGCAAATGTTAAGATTGAAAGCGCTTATGAATACAAACTCAAGCAAAGAACAACTGAAATTTGGCAACACATAAAAATGTCACATTACTGTCACAACAAAATTTTGCTCTTCCAAAAACAATATATAGCTCCAAAGACACACACATATATCCACTTACAAATGCAGCACACACACAATCATTCTGGGAACAGCCAGCTACTATACATTGCACATCAACTGAATAGTGCAATTTATCTCAATTATTACAGCACAAACAATACTTGCCCTCCCTTTCTCATTAATATTCTCTCAAGGGATGGCTTTCTAAAAAGAAAAAAATAAATTCATAAGAATTTCATAATTCCAAGATAAAACAACAGTCATGCACATAGCTGATATCTAAGACTATTTTTTTTAAATAAAGACTAAACACATGAATTTTTCTTAGTAAAATGTAAGCAAGCTTCTTTCGCTTTTAGTTACCTGCAAAATGTGACTTCCCAAGTGTGCTTCAAATACTTCAATGGCCAGTGCACTGGGACTTCTCCTTCGTGGAGCACCTATAACTTATTAAAAAACAAAGAAGAAAAAGGAAGAAAGAAAAAAAAAAGAAGAAAACAAATTAAGTTGGAGCTCTAATTCACACCTTGAACTTCATTTCCCACTAACTATATCACCAGGTGGTTACTATATCAAAGAGCTCTGAAAGAAACACAGCCCAGTGTTAATTTTGATTTTGAGTGGCCTGAGCAAAAGCAGAGACCAGACTAAAATTTCAACTCAGAATATTAATTTCTGCAAACGGTAACAACCACATCTAGACTTTTTCACTTTTACATTTTGGACTGTTTTTCCTACACTGGAGCAAAATGATGAATCTTTACATTTCTTTAAAATAAATTAGCAAACTGTTTTTCTTAAAACATAAAGGATTGTTTTTGTAAAGCATACATAATACTGCCTGCCCACCTTCTCCCCCAGCACCTCCCCCTACCCCGGCCCCAACCCTCCAGGATCTAAACCTTTCATATCTTCTAGGCTAGGAAAAAGCAAACAGGACATTTTTTTTAAATGTTCTAATGCAATAACTTTATCACAATTTAATAAGCATAACATGTCGGATAAGAGATTCTCATTAATGACTGTTTGCACTAGTGTTAAGTGTCTCAGGATGGCTGGATTTCATATTTACTGAACACTCATGTGTAACTATTCCTACAGGAACTGCAAGAAGCCCAGGTGGACTCTCGCCTAGCATGTGCCTCACCTTGGAAGTGGAAGTGACTGTTGTCTTATCCAAATTCTCTGGTTCTCCTCCTAACTTACATTCTGTTGTTCCCTACTTGGCAGACCCTACCTGTGTTGTCTACAGATCCCTACACTCAAGGAGCCTCCACTAATCCTTAACAAAAGTGAGCTTAATGCAGGATATTTGTGGGTTCCAGGATCAAGGTTCTTTCCTTTACTAATTTTCTTTTGCATGAGGTCACCATTTGCTTTCAAATCTGTCCTGGGTATTTTTTTCATTTTTTAGAAAAAGTCCTCAAACATAAGTATCTGCTTTACGGTAATTCCTGGAAGGAAATATTTAGATCTGTTCCTTATTTCCAACAAGTAAATTCCTCAAATTTTCCTGTTCTTGAAAATTTTATTATAAACCTCTACCTTCCTCGAACCTACACACTATGAATTGAAATAAAACCAAAGCCCCACTAGCTAAAAAAAACACTTTTAGCTAGTTGACAAGAAAACTCTAGCAAAATGCTGCTGGGATAATTCTGCTTCATTGCAGTTACTAAGTCAGTCAGTTGGATCCATAGCTTAGTAGGGATTATAATATAAATGTACTTATGATTATTGTGCTGTGCAGAAGTAGGCAGTTTACCCCAGCAATTGTGAGTTAGTGTCTGCAATGTCTGAAAGGCACTTTGAAAATAGCATGAGTGTTAAGTATCATTATGACTGGCAAGAGGAAATAAAAGGGGCATTTTTTTCAATGGGAAAATTTATAAAATATAATTGAAGAGTGATTATTATCACAGAATATTCCAGCTGGAAGGGATCTTAGAAATCTCTATTCTAACTTCCTCATTTGCTTCAGAAGCAAAACACACAATAATTTTAAAATAGAAAAATCAGTTTTCTATCCTAACATTAATCCTTACTATAAGTATAGACTTGAGATTCTTAAAAATTTAATATTCAGATATATTTAAGACACTACTACTGTGTGTATGTGCACATTTCTGATTAATTTCCTATTCTAACATGCACATTACTCCCTTCAAAACTCCTTTGGCATTTTTGATAATGCAGCTGTCTTGCTGAATACTGTTTTCAGTTTCTAGAGTGTTAATTGCACATTATGGTAGCTTGGTGTGAATGATCCCACATGAATAAAATCTGCAGTCTTTTTTTTTTTTTTTAAGATTGTTGTGGGGGAGCTTCTGGGAGGGAGAGAGGTGGGGGTTTATAAACTTCAAAAGTGTCCACTCTCTTTTTGAGGCAGTAATGAGGATCCAGAAAGCTCCTTATTAATAATAGTTCATAATTTGTGGGCATTTCAGGACTTCCAATCATCAAGTTCAATATAAACCATTGCACTTCACAGAAGAAATGGACTGGTTTTAGAGAATGTAGACTAGTCTACAAAATGCTGGATTATGAAGAGGCCAGGAGAGCACAGCTCCCAGCCTATAGAGGACCCAAAAACATCACAGCAAACATAAGGAGCATTTTATTTACCAGGAGGCCCAAGAGACATGCTCCAGTAACAACAGATGGCAGCCCAACTGCCTTTTGGAAGCATAGGAACGTTGACTTCAGTGGGGGTGCTGCGAGGTTATTCAAGCCTGGCCAGTGATGGCCTTTTTTTTTTTTTCCTGCATTTTCTTCACTTAGGGCTCAGGCTATTCTCTAAGTAAATGCTGCAAATGCAGAAATAATTGGGAATCTTATTTAAAAATTTTGTCAGCAGGGGTATCCCACACATCTTCATCAGGTGTTACATTCATGAGTCCTACCTACCTGCACAGTTATTCTTTGTTTCTCAGATCCTCCAGAAATCGGAATGTGCATCCCAGTACATGCTAGCATCACACACAAGTGTCTTGTAAGTGGTTTCATACGATTCTATTCAATGGCATTTTTATAGCACTGGAACTTCTCTTGATTTATATGTTTTGCACTTATGCAGGTGATGTGGGGCTGTAATGACAGTTCCTAATTTTACAGCCAACATAAATATGTTAAACAGGAGCCCATTATGCCCCTGGTAGAAGCCCAGCTCTGACTCCGGCATTATTGGTAACGAATAGATGTTAAATATGCAGTTCTTGTTTTGTACTTTTTATCCTATCGCATCTGGGGAACTGAGACAATCATTTGGTAACTCAGGAACAATGCAAATAGAGTTATTTTGTTCCTCTGTGTTAATCTCATTTTGCTAATAGAGTATCATTAATGCCTATGAAAAACTAAAGAGGTGTTTCTTTTATGAAGTCCATCATTTTCAGAAAAGTAACACACTGCTTATGAAGTATTCTCAGATTTTTGTGTTTTGGAAGTCAACAGTTTCTGAAACCATTTAGTAGTGCAGACAAATGTACACTTACTGATGGATGGGTCACTGTTTCATCTCATCTACTGCCATAATTTCATCTATTTGTTCGTTCTATTAAAAGATACTACCTTTTGAAATGTAAAGAACACTAATTAAATTAACTGAACAAAACCGAAAAACAACATGTTGTTAAATAAATGGAACATGTAATCCCTTATCTGTGAAGAATATGTCCCTAACTCATGGACACTGACAGTGAGATGTGAGAATTGTGTAAGTTGAAAAACTATTAAAAGAAAAAAAAATACAATAATTCGACTTCAAAATTGATTCAGCATTTACTAAGTACAAACTTGATGCTGAAAATTGCTAACTGCGTAGGTAGTTACTGTGGGGAACCTACAATTACTGTAGGTTACTTGCATTATGAAACCTAATAAACGGTCCAGAAGAAAATTTTAAGCAATTCAAAATAAAACTAGATCTAGCATATAATTATCAACAAACACCAGCAACACTCATGTTTTGCCAGGATTAAAAACAAAACACCTAGAATTTTAAGAGACTTTAAGTGGAAGAAATTCATAGGGAGAAGGATTTTTAACAAACCAGCCAAAGAAATTCTGATTGTTTCCGAAATCTAGAATGATACAATGAGGCATCAGAACTGTGAATCTGACTTTTTCCCTCATTAAAAAATGGAAGACACAGAAGGAAACCACAAACTAGAAATACACATCTGAAACATTAGTTTTGTCCCTCAACAATATCGGCAATAATATTCCAATATTGACTCGAGTACCTTGCAAGGTAGTCTCTGGGAATTAATTCAGTGCGGTAAAAGACAATCCCTCTTTTGGGAAATACACCACACACCCCCAGTCATATTCCTAACCAGTGCTTGTCACCTTCGGGGATACACAATCGCCAGGAAGGCTGAGGATTAGCGCTCAGTGGGAGTTTGACCTATTCAGCCAAAAGGTCAGCTTGCCACAGAAGAACCCATTACAAAACAGAAACAGGACAGCTCAGTGGACACACATAATGAAAGGGGTAAAAGTCACGGGCCCTACTTGCCTTGTGTCCTGCATCGCCCTTTTCCCTCATAACTAACTCTTCCCACCCCCATTTCCAGAGAAGGTGGAGCCACCCCAGCTCCTCACCAACTGCAGTTCACAAGCGGAAGGTAAGCCA
Source organism: Nyctereutes procyonoides (assembly GCF_905146905.1). Classification (NCBI taxonomy): domain Eukaryota; kingdom Metazoa; phylum Chordata; class Mammalia; order Carnivora; family Canidae; genus Nyctereutes; species Nyctereutes procyonoides. The sequence goes on from NW_026575145.1 coordinate 13,999,341, forward strand.
CAGGCAGGAGAGAGAAAGAGCCTTGATATTTAAGAGATTTGAAAAAGAGATTCAAAGTGAAGAGGAGTAGGACACTGCGAGGCAGGGTTTCCAAAGGACTGTTTTATTAGGGAAAAGTAGCCATTGGCAAGTAGAGGAGGCCATTTTAGAGATCTTTTCTCACCCGGCCCCCCTCTGGGGGGAGTAATATGGCAGGATGGGTAAGTAAACGCAGCCTCAAAGTTCTGCAGGTAGTAGTTCAAGAATGGAATCAACCACCTAATAAAAAGGCAAGCTTTATGGCTGCCCTCTGAACTCATCCTTCAAGAGGCAAGGCTCCGTTCCCACACTGATGTGGGGGGTGGGGAGGACGAAAGGGCATGTTTAATGGAATACTGGACATCACTCCCTGGGCTTTAGCACTTGGGGTAAGCAAAGTCAGGGTCTGGGAAAGAATGGAGAATAGAATGCTTAATGAATCTTTCCATGGCTACGGAAGAAAAGAAAAGGGATTTCCCTTGAAGAATCTCAATTAGCCTCCCTCACTGTAGAGCAAGGGAAGCCAGGAAGGGTTTTTCCAGGAAGGAGCCTCCGAAGTTTATAAGGAGAGGGTATGTGCCTTGTGTGTCCCTATCAGAATAAAAATGTCTATGTTTTCATGTCATATGGGACCAAATCTTCATTCTGAAACCGGTCCACATAGCTCTGCCTACTGCTCATAGTCACAATTTGCATCTTTCAACTGTAAACCCCTCACTGGTTCTGCAAGACTTAGACAGTGGGGGAATTTCAGATTGCGAGGGACAGGAGATACTGGAAGAAGTAGAGCTTGGTACCAACTTCACCAGTACAGCAGTGCTGTCACTGAAATTCTGTTGTCCCTACCATATGTGGAGTTCCCATACAATTCATCATGTAAATATCTGAAAACAAATGCTAACAATGCTTTTTCAATGTACCATCACAAATATTAGTTGGCTATTTAAAATATAGATGACCAAAAGAGGAGAAATGGGGACAAGCACTGTTCATGGGGCATGTGAATGATTAACGATAAATATAAGAAAGAAAACCTCCTCTATTCAGGAATGGTACACTTTGGATTCATTTTAAAATTCCTATTTAGCCATTTTTAAACACCACAAAATATATCTGTATAATTCATATCCCAGACCCCAGGAACGCATTATATATATTACCAATTTAGACAAAAAAAGAGGTATTTAATCCAGCAAAATAACTGAAACTCTAAGAAGTCTTTTTTTTTCCTAAGAAGTCTTATGCTGATTTAAAAATTCTTTGATGCAACACATATATAAATTTCTCCCACAATTTAAGTATGGATTGAATGCATTAGCCAAAAGCATTAGAAATGATATGACTGTGAAAGTATTAATACATACAAATGAATTACTTAATTTGGGGAAAAGAAACCATGTCTGCTTTTCTCAAAAAAAAAAAAAAAAAAAAAAGAAAGGAAGGAAGGAAGAAAGCAAGCAAGCAAGCCTATCTATATAGCTTCAACTAGGAAGAACTAAGGGAAAAGCATACAACATTCCATAAATGTGTTTAGTCTGGCATTTGTGCATCATGCACTTCTTATCTTCTGAAGAACTAAATACTGGCCATATGATTTTTGAAGACATTTCTTTATGGATTTTCTACATCAAAATGGCAAAGTCATCTAAAAGGGAAAAAGCGCCCAAGCATTACTGTATGTAATAAGTCTGGACAAGGCTTTTGTGCATTCGGTCAGCAACAAGTTGCAGGGACTTCTTTCATTCCAATATTTCCTTTCCAAAACTCACTTTGCCCATGCTGCCTTCCTTTTCCTTGAAGAAAATGAGAGTTTCTAGCTACCAAAGCAGGGATTTCTCCATCTGTAGCTGGGGAGAAGGAATACTAGCCTTTCTGACAAGCTGCTAGTTATTATAGGAACTATTATAATGTCCTTAATATGGGCTATGATAAAGGGTGATTAGCATTCTTCATGAGAGGACCCAAACTTCCCCTAGACAATGACATTCTTCAGACAGTGGGTGAAGCTGTTCCTTGGAGTGACAAGCACCTGAGGGAATGACGGAGCTCTGACAGCCAATGTGTCCTGGAAAGAAACCTCAGGAAGATGCAGGCATGATCCACAGCCTGGGTGGGGTACATAAGGGGAATCCTTAAGAGATGCCAGAAGGCTTTGGCAGAGAAGAGCACGGTATCAGACCGGACAACGGATGAGGATATGCTTGTTACAAATCCTATCAGGACTTTCTAAAAAGGGAAGGTGTTACTTGATGATTCCAATTTTACTTCCTTAATCATGTCAAAATAACAATGTATATAAAAAGGTGCACTTTTAAAGGACCAAAGTCCAGCAATAACTTACAAGACACCTAAGTCATCTCGGAGTATGTTTCTTGGCTTCAACAACTTGCTACAGGTCTTGCTTTAGGATGCAAAGTTGAAAGTTACCTATGTAATCCCGTTTACACAGTGAAGGGTATGAGAAATTCTTCTTTTCTTTACAAAATAAATAAAGGTAAGAAAGTTACTGATCATGACTAATTCTCATCCTTGGATCCCCGGCAGAGATGTGCACTATGGCGGATTTCACCCGTTTTCAATCTGGGGAAGTTTTAAGAGTGGGGCAGTTATCAAGTGACTTTAGAATGAAGAATACAGAATCCATGAGTGGTGGGGAGTCTTGATTTTTACCTAACATGAACTCAGCAAGAGGACAGAAACTATTTCTGGCTTTAGGGCTACAGTGATGAACTTGTATTGACCCTGACCATATGGCAGGTGCTCTGCTAGGTACTCAACACACAAAGACAAATGACAGAGATGCAAACCACTGAATGAGGCAGTTCTGTATGATAGAAGCTCAAGTGGGCCACACAGACACTGGCCTGGGCTCGGAGCCTGAACATGTGCCTGATGAATGAAGGTGCTCTGCTTTCTGAGTACAATCTACAGGCTATAGTTTTGAGCTTCTTCTTTTATTGTTGTTATTGTTTTTGTTCTTATATAAATTCCCCTTCCTCTAATGACCGCTTCCTCTAGGTGGAATTATTACCTATTCTATGTCAGAAAGAAATACTGTGTGTTCTCATGAATTAAGTGCAGAGTTTATAAAAAGACACCAAGTACCCTCTGATCACAGCTCTTAAACAGAAAAATAGATCACGCCAAATTGGAGATCTCAATGCCACACTAAGTTGGCAAGGTTTAAAACCTGTCTTTTAATTGATAGGAAGGATCCTCCTCACTAATAAGCTGAAAAGATTTTGGAGAATTTTAAATTTTTAATGGGGGTTGGATTTGGTTTGTTCTCTCAGTAGGGTCTGGAAAAAAAAGGCTTTGACTTTCATTTTTAAAAACTATTTTACAATCCTTTCAGTGGAGTGCCACTGTACCACTGTCACCCTTTCTGACCTGAACAGCTCACAGACTGAGCAGCATGCTTCCACCCAGTAGGAGAGGGTAGAGATTATCAACAAGTCAGTATGATGTAGGTCAGCACTCCACGGTAAAAGGAAGAGGTCCACATCTGTTACCTCGATTTTGTTTTCCAAGTCTGATCCCCAAGTTTCATGTTATGACATTTGTATCATCTGCTACAAATTCAGAGGTAAGTCAGGCACAATCTTATTACTTCCAGTCTAATGCTCCATTCATCCTTCAGGCTTTCCTAGGCCATTGATAGGACAGGGAACTAAGAAATGCAGGATGTGCAGGCAGCAGCTTGTGTTTCTGTGGGAGAAAGAAGGCAATGTCTCTTGCCCTCTTCCTCTTCTCTCTCCATTCACATATATTCAGTCACATTTGTGTTTTCTCCCCTATAGCTCTCCCTCCACATCAATGCTTGGCAGTGCATTTAGTGACTTTCTGTCAAAAGTAGAGTCAACATAAATAGTTCCATGAAGCACTGGGTTGTTGGCCCAAAGGACACAACGCTCTGCTTATAACAGCACCTGCTTGAAAGTCATTCTGATCAATTTCCAAAGCTTAACCATCTCAGGCTATGGCATTACATTTATTCATCCAAAATTAATGAATGCTTGGCAATATAAAAGATATTAACCGGGCAGCCCCAGGGGCGCAGCGGTTTAGCACCGCCTGCAGCCCAAGGTGTGATCCTGGAGACTAGGGATCGAGTTGTGCATCAGGCTCCCAGCATGGAGCCTGCTTCTCCCTCTCCCTGTGTCATTGCCTCTTTCTCTCTCCTTCTGTCTCTCATAAATAAATAAATAAAATTAAAATAAAAAAGATATTAACCTCACTGACCTAGGTGCTAGAGAAATAAGCAAGGTTCCTATTTTCATTTCTAGATGCTTTCTTTATACATCAGCAGACAAAAGCTAAAGTAAAATATGTGTGCAAACTATGTGTTGAGGCTCTCCTCTGTGCTGGGTGTGGTCAGAGAATATTAAGATGGAAAGGCACCACCCTGACCTTCTCGGTGATCAGAGTCTAGTGGGGAGATGGACACATAAGCAAATGAATAAAATCTAATAAATGTGCAATTATCAACTTTAATTCAGGATGGAGACAGGGAGAGTGGGGACAGGAAAGGTCACAGTAGGGGTATGGGTGGAACTGGGGTATGGAAAGTGAGGTCACAAGGACAGTGAAATATATAATAGTTAAGACTGAGTACTCACTTTGGCAGCATATATACCAAAAACAAAACAAAACAAAACAAAAAACCCTCTGTGGGGCCCACTGGTCAGCTTGAAGGCAAGGACAAATGCACATTAATGTAGTTACACACAGCAAGGTTTCAGGCTCATCATCTTGCTCACTCCAACTTGCTTTCCCTTAGTGGCAACATCACTGGGCTCTTACACTCCTACTACAGTCACTTGCAAGGCTGGGTGCCCCCACTACCATAACACCTTCCTGAGATTCAATACTATAGCTTTATGTCACATGATTACATCAAGGTCCACTCCACTGTGTCTGAAGACCCTGACCTTACACTGTTCCTGTAATACTTATACTACCACAGCTGACATCAAAGCCCTGAAGCATATGCCTACATCACAGCAGACGGCCTGGCACCATGTGAGATAAGTCAGTCACCAAACGGACTATCACAACATCTTGGGAGTTCTGAAGGGGACGAGGGTGACTCAGGTCCTTATTGTAGGATGTCCGATTCCTTTCCCTAAAATGCTTCCTGCCGTCTGCTTGCAGGAAGAGTTCAAAGGGAGACAGGAACAGAGGAAAGGATTTGGGTTCTGGAGTCAGGCTGACCAAGTTTGAAATCCTCCTTTTGTCTCTAAGTAGCTGGGTGGTCTTGAACAAGTTAGGCTCTGTGGGCCTCAACTTCCCAATCTGTCAGAAGGGTTAATGCTTCATAGGGCTGTTGTGAGACATTGACAACCCCTGCCTCACTTTAATTTTCCTTCTGGAACTTATTCTCATACCATCTCTCTCCCCTGCTAGTCTTTTATCTTCATAAGCTGGGGAAATCATTTTGTGCACTGCTGAAACCCTAACAGGTAGAATAGAGCCCAGAACACAGAAGGTGCACAATAAATATTTGTGAATAAATGAACATTCTAGAGCCCTGTGCTGAGCCCAAGGGAGGCATTCAACACATGTCAGCTCTCTCCTCAGTATGAAAAGCAGAAGGTAAGCCAAAGATGACTTTTCTAAATCAATATCTTTATTCCAATTTTAAAAGAAATACTGGGACTACATTTTTCCTAAATATTAGAAATATTCAGGAATGATTATTTTTTTAAATATTAGTAATATTTTGTTTCTCTGTATGTTATCCCTGGGCTCTGCCTTTCCTATGGCATGATATCAAATCTACAGTGTCACCACAAACTCTGTGAGCCAACTGCAATCAGGGCCTCAAACCAGTGCAAACATTTCACACATACTTGGGCAAAGAGCCAGCAATTCACTGAGTGTCAGCAACTGCCCACTGAATTTTCTTTTGAAGGATTCACTCACGGCCTATTCCAGCAGTAATTGGCATTCATTTTAAGATGCTGAATGCCTCAGACATAACTTGATTAGGTAAATGTACACAGTCACCACCACTGGAAACCAAAATCAGCTCTTAAAACCCCACCATCTTCCTTCTGATTTCATATAAACAAAAGCCCACACAATTATCAATGGTAACTGAGCAGGCACTAGGTCTTGCTTATGTTAGCAGATCAAGGTCTGTATCATCATCACCATCTGCCTCTTGGGAACCTACAGAGTTGGATTTAGGCAGTTAGAAACTAAGAAATGTGGGCACTATTTGGAGTGTCGAGATAGTAAACAGGCTGCCAAAACTGTCAGACCTAGACTTAGGACACATAGAAGCATACTCTTCCATACTTACCGCCACCATGAAACATAGCAAGGGGAAAAACCCTAATTTGAAGACCTGTTATTTAGATTCAAGGCTCAGCTCAAGCCTCTCTCTATCAGAGTTTCTTAACGTATTGCTTGCTTGGAATAACAGAGATGTTTAAGCAAACTCTCTTCCTGAGGCAATATTCAAACACAACATTTTGTGTACACAATTACAAAAATCCCAGAGAGCCTCTGCAACCCATCTACCCACCTCAAGTCAAGAACTCTCACTTTAGACAACAGCCACGTTGTACCAGGTTGGCACTAAAGGGGACTGAACAAATGATATCTTGAATGACTAATTAAATGAATACACAAATGAATGAATGCAACAGACCCAGGCAAGAGAGAGCACAGAACTAAAGCAGACACTTGTATTCTGTGTGGAACTGCGAGATTGAAAGCAGCAGCCAGTAAGTTGGTTTATTCACAAAAATTGCTTTGTAGAATTATACACAGCTCCTCCCCTTCTAAATGCAGACGGAGGGAGGAAAGGAAAAAGAGATAATGAAGGTTTGCAAATGAAGTGGGTACAACTGTGCAATCAATCAACATTTTCTGAAAAAGAATCTGCATCACTTGCCAAAAATCTGAACTGAATAACTGAACCAGCATTCTGATGAGAATGGACTTTGCCACTAGCCAGTCATTTTTATTTGTCTTCCAGCTGTCTTGATTCTTTTTTTCCAGGAAGCTACTGGTCTCTTCAGTTTAGTGGGTTCAGACATGGCAATTTATTTAACCACAGTCAAATGCATACTCCATGTTTATTCTTTTAATAAACCTTTTACTGAGTATTTACTCTGTGCCAAGTATTATGTTGGTTGGAAAGGATACAATTCAAACACTCACCGAAGTATTAATTGAGGGCCCACTAGGTGCCAGGCACTTTAGTGATAACCCACAGAAGAGTAAGCAAAGCAGACAAACATGTCTGCAGGGAGCTCACACAGTGGGGAGGGAGGAAGGGAGACAACAAAAACAATACACACATCTAATTATGTAAGTAGCATGAAGAAAAATAAAGGGAAGAAGGTAGTAGGAATTTCTGTATAAGATAAAAAATGCAGGAAAGACGTCACCAACAGTACATCTGAGTAGAGAGAAAGATAAAGTCAAAGAATGACATGATGCCCAGGTGAAGAAAGACAAAGCATAGAGGCCCTGAGATGGGAGAACCTTATCAAGTTCAGGAAATGGCAGAGAGTCAGTAGCCTCAGGGAATCTAGAGACAGGGGAGACAGAAATATCAATTGTAATAAAATAATGGTTTACTTGGAGGATCTTAGGACAGGACACATCAAATTCAAAGATTTAAAAGAGAGGAAGATACTCGGGACAGAAGCGAAGAGAAATTTTCCAGGCAAACAAGCCAGGGACTGGTGGCAGTAAGAGGTGTGTGGTTGAGGTAGAGAGAAGGGCATACACAATGGCACAAATTCAGCAAAACATGTAAGTTCCCCTGTAGGGAAAAACAATGGCACAAGGCATCCATAGGCTAAGTCACAAATGGCCTTACAAATACTGCAAAGGAGTTCATAATTTACTTATAGTAATAGGGATCCATTCTAAGAGTCTGAAAAGAAGAGGAATGTGAGCTCACGTAGGTATTCTATCAACTGGGTAGTAATGCACAGGATAGAATTGTGTTTGCAAGGAAGATGAAACTATGGCTGCTGCATAATCTAGACAAGAAATAATGATGAGTTAATCTTGGGAAATAAGTAGAAAGACTATAAAGACGAGTTTGATTCTAAAGGTATTTAGAAGGTGAGACTGGGAGCATTTGTAAATTGACTATTAAGGGAAAAGGAAGAGTCAGTGTGAAATCCAGTGTCTGGATGGCAAATGGTATATATGGTTCAATCATTCCCTGCAATGGGACACTTAGAGGAGAAGGTGCTAAGAAGATGGGACATTGAGCTGGGATATCTTTAGGACAGGCCTACTGAGAGGAGATGTCTGGCAGACCTGAGGCTCCAGGTAAAGGTGTGACAGATGTGAGGACTAGGCTGCAAGTCATTAGTATACAAGTAGGTAGAGAGGCCACAGAAGGGCTTGAACAAGGAAGGGCTAGGACCCAGCCTGGGGAACATCTGCATTTATAGAGAGGAAGGGGAGCCAGTAAAGAGCCTGAGAATGAACCATTAGAGGGGTAGGAGGTGGAAAAAGAGGTGATGGCCCCACGTATATAGAAGAAGAACAGAACATTTGAAGGAGCAACTCTTCAACTATGTCAAATGCTATGGGAGAGCTCTGAAGACCTTGGGTGGGGGCATTGCTGTCCACTGAGTAAATGATAGGTGATGACCATGACTTACACACTTTAAATTCCTTTTTTAGAAATCTATAAGTGAAAGGAAAGAGAATAAGGGATAAAGGATGGGCAAGGAAGAGAAGTCGGAGAATACCCAGGATGACAACTTTTTTTTAAGTGACTTTAGAATGTTTATATCCTAAGAAACAGCAGGCAATAGCCACAAGATACAGAAGATGGAAAACCCTGAAAGAAGCTACAAAACTGTCCAGAGTTAAGGTTAGGCTGAGAAATGAGTAACACATAACTTTAAAAAAAATCAATATTTTAGTATCACCTCAATCTACAAAAATGATGCTTCATGGTGAGGTGTCTCATCCAGCCAATAGGCTCTCAGGTTCAGAACAAGTTCTTCTAGATGATGGTCAGACAACATAATCATCGATGATTCACATTCTGAAGTATATTTCTAAAGGAAAATATGTCTAAATACATCTAAATCAAGCCATCATTGTCTTCTTGAAACCACCCCTTTTCCTCTACTGTTAGGAGTCTCCCTACCACTGCTCCTGCACACTCATCATTTCACACTGGTTTCCCTCTTCCTTGTTTCCCTGCACTGTAAATAGGGAAATCAAGCATTCTTTCCTAAGATCCAATACTCTACTGCTAGAGTGACTTTCCTTCCAATTTTATGAAATTACAAATCTCATTCTATATATGGACTTACAAAGATGGCAACATGCTATAGAAAGAGCAATTTTAAGGTTTCCACCTCACCTCACATGGCCAATACTGTCCTTCATTTCCTCATCGAAGAAAGGATGAGGAAATGTTATCTCTTGTGATGGCAAAAGCTTTTACATAAGTGTTACAAATAAAGGAGTAACTGGATTTGCTTTTGGAGTTCCTGTAACTCTTGGGTCACAAACACAGTAATTCCTCCTTGCAGCCAACATCTGTCAAATACCCATGGGCTAGTATTGCAACAGATTATTAATGTACCCAGGTGTGAACTAAAAGAATAATAAGTAATCAGAGAAAACAAAAGTGTCTTTTATTTGTTGGAAAAGAAATTGAAAAGGCAAAAGAGGACCTCCTATTCCTCCTGAATTACTTAGTGAATTTTGGTTAAGCCAATGAAAAAAGAAACCAAGAAGGAGAGAAGGAGGCCTTGTTTCCCAAGAATTGTGTCTTAGAAAAACAACTGCCTCACCTTTGGCGAGGTTGAATGTTCAGGATGGGAATGGAGAAAGACAATGTCTCCTGGAACTTCCAAAATATTGTTGAAACAAACCTCATCCTCAGCACTCAGAAGAAAATAGTCAATGCACATCCTGCTCTTGAAACTCACTAGCTTTTGTCTCTTCTTCCCTTTGAAGACAGCTCGCTTGGGGCTTTCAGAATCTGAGAGGGATTATGTGGTCACTTATGGTCTTGGGCCAACTTCCCTTTTATGGGTAGCACTGCTGCCACCTCCTTCTTTTTTCCTCAGAATACAACCTCCAGTTGAGAGGAAGAGAAAGCTCTCTTCCTTCCTGTATTGCCTTCAGAAGTGTATTTGCCTCATTTTCTGACATTACTGTTCTAGAAGGAACTTCTCCCATAGTTAGTATGTCAGCCTGGGTCTAGCTCTGCCCTCTAATACTTGTCAAAGGGTCTTCACATTTTTATTCATCTGAGCATTTAAGAGTACTTAAAAAGATGAGGAGACAGTTGAGGCTTAGTGGAAAGAGCCTAATTCTAAGGGACAGAAACCTTCATCTCTAGTCTCAGCTCTGCCATTTACCAGCTGGTGGATGAAGGTAACACACTTGACATCCAGGTCTTGGATTTCCCGTCTACACAGTGAGGTAATAATTCTTTGTCCAAAGAGTTGTGGCAAGGGCTAAATCTCAATATTTGTGACAATTTCCTATCACCACCTAGCAAACAATAAGGAATAAATATATTTTAATGCAATCTGGGTTTTTAAGAAGCTCTTTGTAGCAAAATAAAAATGGGTGCTGGTAAAATGCTTTTGATGAGGAAGATTACAGAAAGTCATTAAGGGGATATTATATAAATAGAACTTATCTGTCATCTCGCAGGGGGTATGTGACCTTGAGCCAGTTAGTAAAATCTCAGAGAAAGATGGTTACCAGAGAGATGTACATATCACTACCCACTCCAGCATGTTGTTTGAGGACTAAATGAGATAACATTTGTGAAGTGCCTAGTGCAGTATTTGACACAGATGAGGCAGGAATAACCAGTCAGCTCCCTTCTCCTTTCTCCAAGATGTGTGTCCTAGGAATCACATGCAAGCCAAAAAGACAGCAAGAAAAACTTCTGTGGATTTGGCAGAGCAAATCACATGTCATTGCCTCGTTCACAAACCAGACTGATAACAATGGTTCTTGGGGGACAGAATGTTTTAGCACATGTGGAAAGCTTTAAGACTCCAGCTGAACTTTCATTCTGTGTTGTGGGGTTTTAGCATAAGAACCTCCCACACAAGTGAATGGAGAAAGGTGCTCTGGTGGCATGGGGCACACCAATATCTATGTGCACATATGTGGACAGGCAGGTGTGCATGCATCCATACATAGACTTCCAAGTCTACACTTATATTCTCAACTTCTTAAAGGAGGTGTATGAGGTAGGTACTGGGAAGCTTGATGAAATTATGGCTGCCGAAAGCAGAGACACGTACGCTCAAGCGCTGCCTACTACAACAATGGAAGCAGCAGAAAGGTTATCTTCCAGTTTTCGCCAAGAGGGATAAACAGTGCAGGAAACCAAACAGACCCACGGCATTCTGCTCCCTCTCCTTCGGTCCTGATTGGTCAGGTCGTGTTTGTTGTCAGACCCATCTGGACAGCAGGTGTGGTGCTGCACGGCTGCATGTATTTGATTAGTGACTAGTGAATATTTCCAAAGGGCACAACAGACTGTCGACTGACCCTCGGTAATAACACGCGGCAGCCTTCCCTGTTTACACATGTAACAGCTAAAGAGAAAAGAAACCTGATTTTGAAATTTCTAAAAGTACATTTTGACCAGAGGCTTTTAACAAAGCCTCCATCTATACTATCAGTCAAACGGTGAGCTTGGCAAGCCTGCATAGAGTCTATTAAAGGGGGAATAAGGTTCATGAATTTCAAGCTTGGAGGGCTCTAATTACCTCATGCTCAAACTTTAACTACAAAACTCAGATAAATTGCTGCACTAAAACCATAGAAGATCCTCCACCTGATTTGTGCCAGTGCATCTAAAGCTCAGTGAGGCTGATCCCAGTGAGGTTTTTCAAATCAGTCCTAAGGGAATATGTTCTGGACCTGTCTCTAATGAGTATGTATGGATTACTTGGATGTTTTGGTAAAGCTATCTGGTAAATTAGTCAATCTGAAATTTTATTAGCCGCAGAGCATTACGGCAGTCAGTCACCATAGTCCAAGAATCCTGGGGAAATTAAAGTCATTTTAAGTATCTATCAGCCAGATACCAGGAATCCCGTTTAGGCCCTGGCCGGTAGCTGTAACGTTAGACTAATTGGCTAGTAGTTATAGCTGTCTCTTCAGTGTGTTTGCTCTCAGAGGTGTGACCTCTTCTTGAACCAATTTATGTCCACCCAGACAGGGGTCCTATATTTATTCTAGTTCAGTGTAGCATTTGGCTTCAAAAACAAAACAAGAACCAAGAAAGAAAGAGGTCTGTATCTATAAATTATGGTGCCAATAGCTCAAGCTGAGCTTACGCGAGGACAGCCTAAAAGTTGGGATTTAGTGGATCTGGGAGGCACAGGGCAATGCGGAAAACAAACATCACTCTCAAATATTCAAAACATTCCTATTTTTTTCAAAGATGGCACTGAGGAGAAATGTGGATTTCCCTCTGCCTGATAGAACGCTCTCTATGGCTATTTATCTAGTTACAAACTTTTATAGATGTGAAATATTTTAAGAAGTCCTTTAGAAATGGCCCGAGGTAATTTCAAACTTAACAGACCCTGTCCCACCAGAGCTCATTACAGTGAATTTTATAACAAAGTACCCTCTACTTAATTTTCAGAGCCTAGCCAAGCGTACTAGAAATGCAGCTGCATTAAGTGCAATTAATGGTACAATAAAAGCAGTGGAGGGCTGTTTAACACCCAAGAACCAGCAGTAAACACTGGCTCTATGCTCTCCAACAGTCAGTGATGTGTCAAAGGACCTGGAGTGTGAGATTTCTGTATCAAGGGGGAAATGTCTCTCTCCTGCCAGAGAAAAATCTTCTGTCCTTCACCAACTCCACCCAGAGACTGTATGAAAGGATGTAAAGTTATTCTCTCTAGGTATGCACTAGCATCCCCACTCCCTTTGAGAAGGAAACCAACATGGTAAGCTAATACTCCCATAAGTGAAAGAAAAGGACAAATTCAATTTTACCAAAAATGAGTCTAACAGCAAGTGACTCATAATGCACAGAATGATTTGTGCATAACTAAGTTTACCGTCAGATGCCAGAAAAAGGAAAGAAATAACCATTCAGGATATTATGCTTATTCTTTTCAAACAGATGAAAAAAAAAAGATGGGGGATGGGCAGGAACAATTATAATGATGTTTGCAAACCTCTTTAATGATGAAAAATTACTACTTAGAATTTGAATACGAGAGACACCCAGAAATGAGCAAAAATCTCACTAGTTAATACAATCATGATCATTAGAGCATTTGTCAATTAGTTAGTTAATTTGTTAAATACAATATGTAGTCAACCAGGTCTGGAAAGATGATTTTATGTACTTACCTTCCATAGGTAATTAACACTATTCTATCATAAAAAGTATTTGATTATAACTGTTTTTGGTAGTCTGCAGCCAGGGTCCTATCTTTCTAATTCCATTGCTAGATGAAACTGGTTGTTTAACAGTATACATAGGCTAAGAAGTATATTAAACTTACATTTTTAACTATAAAATCCCTACCAACAATTAAAGTGCTAATATTCCCTCTTTTTTTAAGATTTTATTTTTTTATTTGAGAGAGTGAGCGAGCGAGAGAGAACAAGAGTGTGGGGAGGGGCAGAAGGAAAGGGAGAAGGGAGCCCCAAGTCAGCACGGAGCCTGGCTTGGGGCTCATCCCAGAACTCTGGGATCATGACCTGAGCCAAAGGCAGAGGCTTAACCAACTGAACCACACAGGCGTCCCCAGACAAATCTTCCTAATCACAATAGCATAGACATAGCCCCAATCAAGAAGACCATGGGCAATCCCCAAATTTCATATTACTAAAAATATGTTTCTAATCTCCTTCCTTCACAGAATTCTCCCATGAGCTTTGACTCTAGTTGTTGTTTCAGACAGCCACTCTGGAATGGAAGGGCTAAGGAACAGTGAGAAGGGCAGAGGAAGCATCCCAAGCTTAGGCAGTACCCACATGAAAACTCAGGCAGAAGGAACTGGAGTGAGTTAGACTCACCCTCCAACCAAAGGATGACATCAAATTGAATCTGTCTCCCCCAACAAAATACAGTTAAACTGCTGAACAGCAGCACAGGAGTTTGAGTGCGACCCGATGCAGTTGAAAATACGTGCATAACTTCTGACTTCCTCCAAATTTAACTACTGTTGACCAGAAGTCTACTGATAACATAGTCAATTAACATATTTTGTATGTTACATGGATTATACACTCTATTCTTACAATAAAGTAAATGAAAGAAAAGAAAATATTAAGAAGAGTATAAGAAGGAAAAAATACATTTACAGTATTACACTGTATTTATTGGGGGAAAAAAAAAACTGTGTATAAGTGGACCTGGACAGTTCAAACCCATGCTGCTCAAGGGTCAACTGTAATCCTGACTACTTCTTCCCCAAACAGAAAGCATGGATATGTCCCTAAGGACAAAAACAAACTTCTATAAAGTGATATGATGAAGGTGATTGTGCAACTGAATAAACAAACAGAAGGGGAACCCCAGACCTTGGGATGACCTCCAGACTCTCAGATTTCCTCCTAAGATTCTTGCTCATAGGGTTGAGAAGATAATTCAAATATACCAAGTACGGGGTAGTTAGGTGTTAATTTGCAATCCTCTCCCCTTCCACAGCAGAACTCTTGAAAGACAGGGACCTCCCCAGAGGCCAGGCTCCTCCAGACCAGCACTGCAGTGCTCTTGCTTAGACTATTCTCTTGGCCCACCCAGACTATTTTTTGCCCCAAGCTAAACGTACACAGACCCCTGCCTTATCCAAAGGCCTCACTCATTCAGCCTTCCCTCAATGGACAGTTGGAAGACATATTGTCCTGCTCTTAGCTCCTATACCATATTCCTCACTGTTCTAGTTTTCATTTTATATCCTGTTTATAGTTTTCTTGTCTGTGTCTGTGCCCATATTTTAATTTGCAACAGGACTGTCTTCATCTATAACCCTCAGTGCCAATAAATATGTTTCAGTGGACTTCTAAAAACATTTAAGAAATGTTTTGAAGGTTTTTTCCCCCCCTTACTTTTGGCTACAGTGTCTGAAATAATACAAATAACTCTGGTTAAAAATTTGTCTGATTTAACAAACATACTTGTTTAGAAAGTGAATCTTCTGAGTAGGTAAAAAAGACTATTAATAATTCACACAGCAGTGTCTACTGATGCCACCAGTTTGCTTCTTCTCTTAATCCGTAGAGAGACTAAGATGTACTAAGAGAGCTGGAATTTTGACAAGAAAAGAAAATTTCTGAGCAATGTACTCTTTGAAGGTAAGGAGGTTATCTTACCTCTCTCTCCCTCAAATGCACTTAGGGTAGTGAACACAGAATAAACTTAGGACAGCTGAGTACTTCAGGCCTGAGGAAACCCTACTAGCAGGTGAAGGAGGCACCAGCAGTGCTGACAGAAAATTATTCCAAACAGTTTCAACCTATTTCGAAATGTTGCCCAGCACCATGCGAGTACCCCCAGGCACAAGGAAAGCTCCTTCTGGGACCCATAAGGTATGAAAGGATGGTCAATTTTAGGGGCACCTGAGTGGTCAGTTGTTTAAGTGTCTGACTTGGGCTCAGGTCATGATCTCAGAGTCCTGGGATTGAGCCCCACTTTGGGCTCCTTGCTCAGTGGGGAGTTTGCTTGTTCCCCGCCCACTGATGCTCACTCACGCCTGATCGTGCTCTCTCTCTCAAATAAGATCTTGAAAAAAAAAGGATGGTAGGATGGTCAGTTTTATTGCTGGGTTCCATTATGGGTACACAGGCTCTGTGTACTCAGCTAGCAAGCTAATCTCCATTTACACTATATTTTTTCCTGGAAGGAGTGCACTGGCATTATAAACTGAACACTGAACATTTATGTTTATCAGTCTTTCTAATAGATCCTAATTTTCTTGAGGGCAAAGATCACAGACAAAATGCTCCTAACCCTGAATCAACATTTCTATGGATGACATAGTCTTTCTAGTCAGATGTGATGATAATAATGTTTAATTTCCAGCAACTGAGAACAGCGAGTGAAGAATGAAATGAGATTGCAAGAAACAGTATCATTCAAGAGATTTTTATTTAAGTACCTAGCTGAGATGTGAAAAATAAAGGAGGGAAATCTGTGGTCTCAGCAGAGGGCAGCGTGTCACTGGCACTGCACATTCATCCTTGGGCTGGTGACACCAGCTCCTGTGCCCCAGGCAGAGTAATAAAGGCTTAATTCAGCGTCCTTCCACCTGGCTAACTCAGGTTTTGTGAACACAAGAGAAAGAAGTTCACTTTAAGAATATCAATCTACTTCCTTTCATGAGCTATAAATGCACTCTAAAGTAAAAGATACATATAAGCATCTCCTGACCTACTATACCTTTTAGCTTTAAGTGGAATCGACTTTATTTTCCTGTCAACTACAATTTTCACTAAAGACTCCTGACTTCTTTATGGCATAATAAAGTTTTGTCTAGGATTACAATAAAAAGCTTTCATAATACCCATGACCTGAACATTCTGGATTAATTTTTAAATTGCATCTGAAAATCAGTACAAATGGCAATTCAATGTTTATACACTTGTAACCAGATTCATCCCCTCACCTCTCTTATGTGGTCCATAACTTTTAGGGCAAGTTTCATTATGTAAAAGCTAAGTAAAAGCTAAGTTTTACACAGGCTCAAGTTTATTTCAGTTTGGGGTCTTTTCATTCAGAGCAAATCAGTTAATACTTGTGCTCCGCTGGGAAAATATCAATATTCTGGAACATATCCCTTTGTCACATGCCCACTGTTAACATCTCCCTTAATTACTTGGCCAAGTGAGAAGGAAGGAGATGAGGTGGCATGGAAGAGCTTGGAGCAAATTCCCTTCCATTCCTTCCACTACTGACTGCCCTCCTTTACTACTTTCAGCCCCTTTTGTCTTGCAGACTGAGGAGGTAGAGGTAGAGGCATGGTGACATTTGACTGTAGTGTCACACATGAGTATGATTAAACCTGTGCCTTCCTTCTCTCCTTCTCGTATTTCATAATGGCAATAACTGTGTGATGGGCTGGCTTACTGGAAAAGCATGTGATGAAACATAAGCAACTCAATCCTCTTAATTACACAGCGAGATATACTCTGACAAAGAAACCTGTTTTATTACTTGATTCAAATGTTAAATTTCACCCTAGCATCCAGCATTTTACTATATGAGCCAGTAGAAGAAGTTCAAAAACGCCATTCCTGAGGCTCATTTATTCAGTGAGTAACATATCTATCACCCACTATATTCCAGGGACTCAGGCAGCATTAAGGACGCGACTAGGGACAAAAAGAGACAAGGCCCCTGCTTTCATAGGGATTACAGTCTTCTGGATTAGGATTGCAGCAAATGGAAACCAACTAAAAGCTTAGCATTACTTATACCACACCTATTATCATATATTCTCAAAAAGCCCAAATATGGATGTTGCTGTATTAAAAAGAAAATTTACTTAGTAGTAAAGCAAAAGGTTGCAGAGTACGCTCTGTAAGAATATATAATAATTTTCACACGTGGAACTTGACGGCTCTAAAATGAAGAAATACTTTCCACATTCACTACCTACATTGAGAATTAGAGTAATTTTGCAAAGGCCCTGTACTTGTCATTTTTTAATCCAAAAAACTTCCAGTCCCTGGTTAAGTAAACAAACATGTTGTCCATCCAAAAGGAACCAAGTTTGCTGCTGTAACCCCTCTTCTTTGCCAAGAAAATATTCTGATTTTCTTGGGCAGATTATGTGCCCGTTTCCAGGAAATGAATAATACCTAGTTTATAGTCAATTCTTCCGTATCTGTGATCCCATAGCTGTGTGCTTGTATCAAGTACAGGACTAAGATGTGGTTCTGCCCAATAAGACATAAAGGAAACTCCCCTATGAAGATTCTGGGGAATATTTCACACTTCATATTACCTTGAGGCTGTCTTACAAGGACAGATGTTTAGAGATGCAACAACTGTTTTTCCATCATGACATGATGAGACAAGTCTTGAGTGGAAAAGGTAACGCACAGAGGATGGCAGCACAGAAAAACAGAACAAACCTGGGTCCTCGTTGACCATGTTGAGCCACTGCAGTGCCTGTCCACAGACTTCTCTCACTGTCAGGCAATAAAATGGTGTTACTGCTAACCAACTATAGGTTGTATCCTCTCTTATGTGCAGCTAAGCATGTTTTAACGGACATACTTGGTAAATTTTGTATTTAAATCACAAACAAGGAATTCCCTGGGTGGCGCAGCGGTTTGGCGCCTGCCTTTAGCCCAGAGCGCGATCCTGGAGACCCGGGATCGAATCCCACGTCGGGCTCCTGGTGCGTGGAGCCTGCTTCTCCCTCTGCCTGTGTCTCTGCCTCTCTCTCTCTCTCTCTCTCTCTCTCTCTCTCTGTGACTATCATAAATAAATAAAAATTTTAAAAAATAAAAATAAAAATAAATCACAAACAAGACCTTGCATAGTCAATGTCAAGATGGACTTCAGTACTGCGACTTTCAAAATTTTTCATTGAATATTCCAAGCTCCAGACATCCCTTATCATGAACGCCTACATTAATTAATTTAAACTTAACACCGGAGGTCAGGGTATGGGAGGAAAAAGGGATGATGGTGTTGTATAGAGAAAAAGCACAAAGGGGAAGAAGACCAAACTGACTGGCATGCTATAGAGTAGAGGTGGTGATGCCTAATATTAACTACCATTCTGGAAACAGAAATGAGAATCTCTATAGTTCCAACCAGAGGGAAAATAGAGTTGTGGTGTAAGCCTGGGCACAATGAGAAGACAAGAAGGCACAGGTGCCTGCAAAATAAACCCCAATTCATTTATGTAGTTTCAAGTAAATCCAAGTTTGACAAAAGCCTAAAGTTGCTAAAACACCCCACATTGCACATCCAAGGAATGTGTGCATTCAATTACTGAGTGAAAGAGACCACCGGCAGCAAAGATGTTATTCTTGGAATTTCAATGCAAAGCAAATGTACAGATGTTGGCATAAAAGCCAAACTGTCTGAGATAGAAATGAAGATCGAGATTTGGGGCAAAGATTAAGAGAAGTGAAGAATTAAATGTACAATAGAAAAGACCATTACATGCACGGCACCAAGCTTGGACAGCCAGTGCATTGTGACACTCAGATGCGACAAATGGTAACATGTGCAGGGTAAAAGAAATGGGCAAGGGCACAGAATCAAACAAGTACTATATTGAAATCAGTATCTCTGTGGGCAGGCTGTAAAAATCATATCATTCTCATTGAAAAATAATTCATTAATCTGCACCCCAGCAGGATGTAAAGAACAACACATAGCATATGAAGATACCGAGCAGCAGGGGGCAATAAACTTTATAAAAATTGTTAAAGCATGCAACTAAGCAAGATAATACAAGGAGGAAACAATGGAAATGTCTGTAGCCCAATTTATAAAATGAGCGTGTTAATGCATAAGTGCAAACACTTCCTGAAAAACACACATGCTTCTTATATTAAAATTCACACTCTGCAAAACCACCCTTGAAATGTCCAAGCTGACCTGCTGCAGGCCAGCAAAATAAAAGCCAGCAGGCTGCCATGGCAAGGCTGGTCCAGAAGAGCTTCACATCAGGTAACCTACCCAAACGCCATCATTATTTGCAGGTATCTGAAACACAGCTCCAGTCACAGATACAAAGGTTAACTTTAAACAGGGCCACACATATTCCACGCCCAGCGACACAGAGGACACTTGTACTTCTTAGCTGGTAGGCATGAGCAACCTTGCCTCTGACCTGGTTTCCCCTCATATTCCTGGGTGGTTCAATAAATAATCCTACTTGAACAACTGGTCCTTGGAACGTATAGTTTAGGTCACCTCTAAGCACAGAAGGCATCCGTACACCCTGTTTTCCTCTTCTGCTTCTCCCTGAGGATCTGAATTTAAAATTTTCTTTAGAATCCCTTGGACTCTTAGTCTCTGTAAGGCCCTGTAAGGCCATTGGAGAGATACTAAAACTCTTTAACATTTTAGCAAGTGTTTATTAACCAGATTTTTTCCCACCACCTTCCCCAGGAGGTGGCATATGAGGTGGGGAGAATGTGGGGAATGAGATCAGGGGAAAAAGGGAAAGGGAGAATCTTGTCTCCCAGGGCATCATGTTGGCACAAGGACTGGAGACAAGAAACTGATAAAACAGAGAAGATGACTGAAATAAAAAAAGCCCCAAAGATAGACTAGGCTTAAGAGGGCTTTTTATCTACTTCTACTGATTCTGAAGTGGCTAAGACAAAACTAATGAAGCCTGCTTTAAATGGACTCTCCTCATCTCTCCAGAATGTGAAGAAATGTCCTTGTTTTAAAAGGCAAAACTGTGCTGTGTGGACTCTTCCTCAGATCAGTAAGGTGTAGGGTCTACAGAAACAAATGTAGCCATTAACACCTGCCAACCTGACAGGTTTCGGATATTTTGTAATTCCAACATGTATCCACCAATAAGCTTGAGATGAATTGCCATTCCCATTAATAGTTGAGATCCAGCCCCCAGCAGCCATCTCTGTCTCTCCTTTCCTTTCCACTTCCCTCTAATGGCCTATCTTGTTTATTTAATTTTTTTCCCATAAATTCATGCCCAGGACCTTATGCCTGCTATTTATGTACCTATTAGATTATAGAACTAAAAATAAATCATTTCATCCGATTTTTTAAAAAAGATTCCTTTTGGGCTGACGCTTTCGATTCTAGGCTAGAACGAATTTTTATGGCCAAGTTATAAACACCTGTTATTCAGCAGGTGCCACTAAAATATGTAGTTTGGAGATTACATGTGGTTTCTCCTAGCTTCAAAAGTTGATCTACTTGAAGATAATTTGTTTGTTGAACTGTCAAACTAGAAAAGCCACTACATTTCTTTCCACTAGCTTGTAAAGATTAATTGGAAGTAACACATGCTTGCAATTTATAGGTCAAAGAAAAATTTGCCTGCTCAAGTAGAGTTTGGCACAGAAAACTACACATCCTCAGCTGAAAACTCAGATCAAAGCAATTGAGGAAGAAAATATATTGGAAGATTTGTGTATTTGTTTATTTTATTCTAAGATCAGAGGTGATAGTGATATGGCACTCACCAGAAGGAGCAAACATTTCTATGTGAAGATCACAAAAACAAAATAATCTCTTCTCTGCTCTAATTATTTCTAGATTACTTTCTCAAGCCCCTTAAGCTAACAGTTTAAACATCATTCAGAAAAATGATCTGGGGATCCCTGGGTGGCGCAGCGGTTTGGCGCCTGCCTTTGGCCCAGGGCGCGATCCTGGAGACCCGGGATCGAATCCCACATTGGGCTCCCAGTGCATGGAGCCTGCTTCTCTCTCTGCCTGTGTCTCTGCCTCTCTCTCTCTCTCTCTCTCTCTCTCTCTCTGTGACTGTCATAAATAAATAAAAAAAAGAAAAAAAAGAAAAATGATCTAAGAAATCATACCTAGCAAAACTATTATCTGTGGAGCTAACCCATAAACATGCCCAAATGGATTTTTACAGAACTTATCAGGCAAGGTTTGGGTTTTGGGATTAAAATGTAAGGGAACCTTAGAGAAAATGGTCCTGTTTCTTCAGCAAAACAATGTATTTTGGTACTCCCATGTTTTATCTTTTAACCTATATGTAACACTCAAGCAGTAGTGAGCAGTCCTAATAACCGATAAATTAACAAGCTATCAAATGCTTACCTTCACAAAATGAAAGCAAACATACTATTCCTACCTAAGAAGAAAGAAGCCAATCTTACACAAAATCTTACACATTAAAAAACACCAAAACACTATTCTGATCTAAATTCTTTATGCTGAAAAAAAAAAATAAAAAAATAAATTCTTTATGCTGTTTGGCTGGCCATAAATCAAATGACTAGATGCTTTTTCACTTAGTTAACAGAGACCACAGGTCATACCAATAAAACAAAAATTCAGTTAAACTGCTGATCCTTCAACACCTACCCCCCACCTCCCCACCATCACCACCAAATTCAAAGTCTCAACCACTGGATGGAAAGTAAATAATTAAGCTTTAGGTTTCTGGTTCACAAGGTATTTGGACTTCAAATTTTGCAACCTGCTATTGTGGATCAACCTTTCATATCCTTACTTCATTTGACTATTTCAAGGTATTATGTTCATATTTTATCATTTTATCTGTCATATGTTAACTTTAAATTCTGAAGTGCACACACATACACACATGAGATATTCTTAAAACATGGATTCAGGGACAAGCCTATAAGAAGAATTGAAATGGTAGTTTGATGGGAATTCTGTCTTTTAGGAAATTCTAAACACAAACACCACTTGATTTTTTTTTTTCCTCTGAATTAGACCAAAACCTTCCTGCTGATTATTTATGTCATTTGACAGGACTAAAATCAGCCTGTCTCCAAATTTTGCAGCCATCCATGCTTTTTCTAATAAGAACTAATTTTACAAGGTCCTTTCTGGCCAAGAAACTTTCAACCACTATAAACTAGTCAGACACAATACAAGATGATTAGACCAGAGTATATAGACTATGTAGCATAAACTGCCAGTTAAACATTATAGCGTGCTTCATTTTAATCATGTAGCTTTCATCTTTTTTGAACACCCTTTTAGCATCTCTTGAAAAAAAAAAAAGAGGCTTTGAAAAAGCTGAGCTATTGCTAAACACTATAAGCTGATACTGCTGTACTGTGCTTTGCCCCAGTGCCTTTTCCACCCCCATGAAAATAAAAA
This sequence comes from Nyctereutes procyonoides, assembly GCF_905146905.1. NCBI lineage: Eukaryota > Metazoa > Chordata > Mammalia > Carnivora > Canidae > Nyctereutes > Nyctereutes procyonoides. Next base: position 14,022,136 of record NW_026575145.1, read on the forward strand.
ACACCACTTTCAACACTTTAAGGTCTAATAATTGTGGTCTTAAATGAGACAACATACTATCTACGGTTGGAAGGTCAATGTGAATCAAGGTTCAAATGCAATCATGTACCATATCCAGATTTATCCTTATGATGATAATGAATTTAGTATAATAATTATAAATAAGGGGCAAACTAGCAGAAAACTTTATGACATGTTTAATTCCACGGGTAATTTATGTTAGGCCAAATACAATACAATTATAACAAAATTCTACATTACTGATGCCACAAAATATCAGAAAGCAATATAATTTGAGGGACTTCCTTGAAGATACCTACAAAAGTATAGTTTATATTGTGTTTTAAAAGAAATGAGAAAAAGTATATATACAAGCTTTAAAATATGCATTTCTCAGAAGGCCTATGGTTAACACTAAATATGCCTATTTTATAACCATGCTGTTTGAGAATGTTTGTTTTAATATAAGTGTCTTCTGTAACTGTATGTGAGTTGGAGCCCTTTCAATTCCTTAATAGAAAACAAATTTGAATTAAAAAAAACTTTTAAAATAAATTTAATTTTATTTTGCTTGTTTATAGTATATCCTCAGAACCATAAAATATTAAAGCACAGATTAGTATTGAAGCTTATAATGTAAGGCTCAGTTGATTACCTTACAAACACAGGAAAAATGTAAGTTTAGAGAGGTAACAGATTTGCCAGAAATCAAACTGCTAGCTAGCAACTAGATTCCAAGTCTTTTGACTGACAGGGCAATGTGCCTTCCATTCCTTGAGAAAAAAAAAAGAAAAAGATTTGAAAGAGAAACATGGCATATAATAAGCTATAATAAAAGCTATAATAGGCAGTATGCCAAAATATGCCTAAAAGAGTTGGTGACATAAAAATGTTATCTGGGGGATCCCTGGGTGGCGCAGCGGTTTGGCGCCTGCCTTTGGCCCAGGGCGCGATCCTGGAGACCCGGGATCGAATCCCACGTTGGGCTCCCGGTGCATGGAGCCTGCTTCTCTCTCTGCCTGTGTCTCTGCCTCTCTCTCTCTCTCTCTCTCTCTCTCTCTGTGACTGTCATAAATAAAAAAATAAAAATAAATAAAAAATTAAAAAAAAATGTTATCTGGTACTGAGAAAGATATCCAAGGACTGGAAATCACTGGGATCTTGGCAGACTTAAAAGGAATGCTAAACCAACCTCCCAAGCCATGAATATTTAATTATCTATACAAACCCCAAATTCTTCATAATTCTTAAAAAGAAAGTAAAGAGAAGATGGGTCTCAGGAAAGAAATAATTTTTAGAAAAACTATTCAGAAGAGATATTTACCTCTAAGAACCAAATACACTTAACAGATATAATTCAAGTTTTATGTTGAAGCTACACCAGAAGTTCTGAGGTTTGCTTTTAACAGGCACTTCCTTTAACACTGTACTAGAAGTTCTAAACAGTGCAATAAGGCAAGAAAAAGACATTAAAGCCTTGAAATTAGAAAGGAATAATTCAAACTGTCTTTACTCATAGATAAACATGATCCTGTATGTAAAATATCCTAAGGAATCTATAAAATAATTTTAGAAATAACAAGTTAAGCAAGATTTCAGGATAAAAGATCCATATATAAAAAACAATGATATATTTTGATATATTAGCAAATATTTTAAATTAAGAAAAACAATTCCATTCAATATAGCCATCAAAAAGAATGAACTGCATAGTAATAAATTTAACAAAAGAAGTACAATGCCTGTATGTAATTAACTTTAAAACAATGTTTATAGATGTTAAACAAGATTGAAATAAATGGAGTTATATGCTTTGTGTATGCTTTGTGCATGGGTTGGGGCATTCAATATTGTTAGGACAGCAACCATGCTCAAACTATCTCAATGGAATTGAAAAATGCAGCAGGCTTTTTTATAGAAACTAACAAAATTTATATGAAATTAAAATTTCTTAAAATGTCTTAAAATTTATATGAAAATGTAAATGATCCAGAATCACCAAAGCAATTTTAAAAAAGAAAAACAAAGTTGCAGGACAAATATCACCTGACATCAAAACTTAAAGTTACAGAAATCAAAAAAATGTAGTATTGGCATAAGGATAGACACATTGATCAATGGAACAGGATAGAGTCCAGAAAGAGACCCTTATATATGTGGTCAATTGATTTTCAAAAAAAATGTCAGGACAATTTGAGAGGAAAAATATAGTCTTTTCAATGTAAATTTCTGGAACAATTGGATATACACATGCCTAAATAATAATAAAAAAAACCCCAAACCTTAGACATTCTCATACCATGCACAAAATTTAACTCAAAACAGATCGTAGATCTAAGTTTAAGGGCAAAACTATAAGCTTCTAGAAAACATAAGAAAATTTTTTTCACTTCACGTTAGGTAAAGATTTCTCAGATATGACACTCAAAGTACAATCTACTAAAAATATGATTAAATGGACCTCATCAAAATTAACAAATCCTTGCCTGTCAAAAGACACCATTAAGAAAATGGAAAGAGAAGCCACAGACTGAAAGAAAATATTTGCGAATCATGAATCTGATCAAGGGCTTATGTCCTAAACAAACAAAGACATTTTATAATTCAGTAAAACAACCCAATAAAAAATAGGCAAAATATTTTAATAAGATTTCAAAGAAGACATAAGAATGGATAATAAGTACATGAAAGATGCTCAACATCATCAGTCATTAAGGAAATAGTGGTAGCAGAATTCTAAGATAGCTGTCAAAATTCTTGCTCCCTGGCATATGTGCACTGTATATCCCAACCTTTGAGTCATACTTGTGAATATGGTGAAGTTTCACTCCCATGATCAGGGCAAATACTAGAGTAAAGGTGAAGGGATTTTGCAGATGTAAAGAGGGTCCCTAATCAGTTGACTTTGAGGTAGGTGATCAAGGGGGAAATTATCCTAAGTGGGCTTGATATAATCAGGTAAGCCCTTCAAAAGAGGGTTTAGCCTTCACTTATGGAGAGGTTCAAAGTGAGAGGAATTCTTCTGCTGGCCTTGAAAAGCAAACAGCCATGTTGTAAACTGCTTCTGGAGTGTACCACATAGCAGACCCTAGAAGCTAAGAGTGGCTCCCAGCTAGTAGTCAGCAAGAAAAGGGGACTTCAGTCCTACAACTTCAAGGAACTAAATTCTCTCCTCAACCATTGAGCTTGGAAGAGGATCTCAAGCCTCAGATGAGATCGTGGTCCCAGCCAACATTTTGATTTCAGCCAGTGAGACTCTCTCAACAGTGGACTCAGTTAACCTGTATTCAGACTCCTGACCCACAGCATGGATTAAAATGTACATTGTTTTAAGTTGCTAAGTGTGTGGTAATTTGTTACACACAAAAAAAACAGAAAACTAAAACAGGAATTAAAATCACAAGAGATACCACTACACAATCAAGAAAAATTAGAACTGGCTCTAATAAAAATTTAAAAATAAACCAACCTGGAACTCTCATAGAGTTGCTGGTGAGAATGTAAAATAGTCCAATCCAATTACTTTGGAAAACAATTTTTGCATTTTATTTAAAAATCAAAATCAAATTGCATTTACCGTAACACTCAAAAATTCTGCTACCATGTATCTATTTGAAAGAAGTGAGAACATAATTCCATAGAAGACTTGTACATCAACGTTCATAGCAGCATTATTCAAAATAGCAAAGATTGGAAACAATCCAAATGTCTATCAACTGCTGAATAAATAAATAATACATGGTATACCCATGGAATAAACTACTACTCAGCAATAAAAAACTAACTACATACACATACAATTTGAAATAGACTCACGAATATTATACTAAGTAAAAGAAGCTAGGCACAAAAGACTACATCTTGTATGATTACCCTTACATGAAATCTTTAGAAAAAGGAGAAATATAAAGAAACCAGAAGTGGTTTGGTGTTTGCGTGAGGTTTGGAAGTGGGAGCGTGACTGTAAGTGGGCATGGGTTTCACGATGATGGAAAAAGTCTTTTAAAGTTGAACTGTTAATCATCCCACACCTTTAAGTTTACTAAAAATTATCCAACTTACAGTGGGTGAATGGTACAGTAGGTAAAATGCACTAAAATGAGCTCTTAAAAGTGAAAAAAGGCACTTTCATATCAAAACCATTATGAATAAAAGTGAAATAGTGGAGTGTTTGTACTTGAGACAAAGTGAACTTGCCATACCTACTTTCCCCAAATTTCCAAATATTTAGATGTCAAACACTGACTCAAAGATAAGTCAACATTTCAACTCTTCCTGATTTATATTCAACATTAAAAATTGATCTTTTAATCTACCTGGTTATAAAAATTTTCTCCCATTTACACTATACTTCTGATACAAAATTTTTCAGGGGAGAATTTTGACATGTGCTCTACCTAAAAAGAGGTAATAACAACAGTCTAATAACATCCCCTTCAAAACTCCTTTACCTATAACTTTGCTGATTCATTTTCAACTGCCTTTATAAAATGTACTTGAAGTCGTGCAGTGTTCATAAATCCATACTAACTAGAAGAGATGCAGTTTAAAGTTTCATGTTACATCCAGAGTAGTATAGTATATGGGTTTCTCAAATCTTGATAAATTTTCTTCCTTTTAGGCAAATGAAAATTCTTTGACCTTCTCACAAAAGTAAACAACCAAATCAAAACTGTTGCCAAGAAACTGACCCAAAACATTACTCAGGAAGCAAGTCAAAAGAGAAAATAAAAGCAATAAATTACAATGGCAGCTACTGGGGATATTTTCTATTAAAGTCGCTTTTAATGAGTATGTTAATATTTATTTTACAATCAACATCTTAACTATTTGGAGGCTTTGCTTAAAAATGAAATAAAACTGAGTCCATTCAGAAGGGTATACTCTCTCAAGAATTTTTCAATATTAAATGTAATGGACTCCCAGGAAAACAGTCTGGGTTTGAGTTTTGGCTCTGCCACTTAAATTTGTTGGACTGCCTTGAGTAATTCACAATACTGCTCTTAGCCTCTCTTCCCATATTTGTAAAATAAAGTTAATGATAATACTTGACCTACCCACGTCATAAAGTTTACGTGAGGACTAAATAAAACAACATAGGTCAAAATGTTTTATAAACTCAAGTAGTATACCAGAGTTAAAAAATCAACTATATAGAAAGAGCAAAAGAAAAATAGGAAAATGTTAAATATCTGTTCTCTAATTCCAGGACAAATGTATAATTTCCTGTCATCGTTTCCTTATGTGAAAACTCCCGCTCCTAATTTAGTGAAATCATTTAAAAAGAAAAGCTAGGGATCCCTGGGTGGCGCAGCGGTTTGGCGCCTGTCTTTGGCCCGGGGCGCGATCCTGGAGACCCGGGATCGAATCCCACATCGGGCTCCTGGTGCATGGAGCCCGCTTCTCCCTCTGCCTGTGTCTCTGCCTCTCTCTCTCTCTCTCTGTGACTATCATAAGGAAATAAAAAAAAATAAAATAAAATAAAGAGAAAAGCTAAATGACCAGTGTCCGTGCCATGGAATGCATACCAATGCTCTCCATTCAGTCTTCAAGCAGGACCATAAAGGATCTGGGAATTGGGTGATACTAAGACCACAGGTGACAGTCCAAACGTGTATTTCACTGTTTTGTGTCCATCTGCTTAGTAATTGCAGGAGATAGCATTCTTCTTTCCTTTGTTATCTTTACAGACAGAGAAAATGTCCAAATGGTAGAGAGAGAAACAAAATGCCAATAAGAATACAGCTACAAATTTGGAGGTCATTAGTGAGAAAAGATTTGTTTCTGAGAAAGAAGCTACAGAGTTCAGTAGGCAGTCAGACCAAACCCATGTATGCTTGGCACCTGGGTCTTAGTGAAACAATTTGACTGGCTTGTAAATAGGCACGATGCCATCCAGCCATATGGGTGCACATGGATGCTGCCAAGTGACCATGTAGGAGAATCAGAAGCGTTTGTTGAGGGCAGCAGTCCCAGTGTGGGACATCCAAACAGCTGTCTACCCTGAGATTCATACGCCTGTGGTTAAGGGAACGTGACATGGTTAATCTAGGTTGGATTAATTTTAAAACATAAAAATCAGCCTCCTTGGCCCCAAATGGTCAGTTGGGTACATGGGTGAATCATCTCACGCATACTCTCCTCTCTGAGTTTCCCTTCATCCCTTAAGAATCATGATGTATTTCTATTTAATGGCTTTCCAAGGTGTCTAACTACATTCTATGATACTGATCAAATATTTGAAAAGAAAAATAGTCTTCATAAATCGCAGTAACCTACATTCTTAATCTGAATTTTTGAGAAATGTGGCCATATTTATCTTTGTAAAGATAAGTATCGTTATGGAGAGATGCTGGTAAACTTTTTTTAGCCAAGGGGTCAAGCCAAGCAGCTGAACCACGCTAAGAAATTTAGTTGGAAAAGAAATAAAATCAGTTTGGGCATTTTACCACTACAATAATTTTCTGTGAGTTTCAATTTTGGAGCATCTAGCTTTAATTACTTAAAATTGGGAGGACGGGGTTGTTTCTTCAAAGATTTCTGCAGACCCATCAAAGATTTCATTTACATACTCGGTGCATCAAACATAGGCTAAAATATTTTCAGGAACAAGAGCTGCAAAGATTGGAGAAGTGGTAGGATTTTTTTCCCTGGGTCTCTAAAAGCATCTTTGGGAAGAGCATTTCTTTTTGAGGCAGTAGTATTACAGGGCAGAGAAGAGACATAAATATATTGCAAAGCAAGAGAACTGCTTATATTGCGCATGCGCACACATATCTAGATATTCCAGAGAGTGTCTCTGTACCTTCCATAAAGATAGTTTATTCATCCAAAATGCAAATGAGATCAACTGTGAAAAATGCCTCTGAAGAGTCAAAAGAGATATAACAAAGTCCAATGACTTTATTCACAGGGAGCCTTTTTGTCCTCTATCAGATTTTTTTCACGCTTAGTTTAATATGTAATTCCAACAAACTTAGGTGTTCAAGCTAAAAGCATATCTGAAGCAGCAAATTAAAAGGGAGATCCAGAAATGCTAATGGCAGAGAAGAGTTATGGCTGACACTAAGGGAAGAATAGGGGGGAGAAGGGGGGGATAAACAACAGGAAAAAAAATCCTCAAAATGCACTATAATCTGGGCCAATTTGGTATACAGTCAAAGCAGTTCTCATCGTCCAATGGTCCCTGAGGACATCACACCATATTATTTTCATGGTAATGAAATGCATACATAATGATGCTCCTAAGTCATAAAGAAAAGGCTCAATTATCTTCCACACAAAAAAGTCTTTCCAAAATGATTTAAATAAAAAAGAAAAAGTTTGGTGATTAAAGAACAGGCCCTCATTTATCCAAAATAATTTCCTTTAAATTTCAGATAGCTAAAGTTTTCTTGTACATGTACTATATTCATATGTATAAATTATGAACAACTTTATGGCCTTAAAAGTGTCTGGATACTGATGAGATCTTACCCTGATAAGATGATTCCTGATTTAGAAGCTTGAATTTCAAGAGTTACGATGCAGCACATAAAATGTTATTATAAATTGCAACTCACTGCTACCCTTAGTACTGTCCCAGTTTGAGGGATGTTTTATCTCCTTCATACTAAATCATCTAAATGTAAATAGTTTAAATTTTGGCAACTTTTGTTCTCTCTCCTCCACCTCAAGCTTTAAAATGTATGCCTTCATTAGAATGCTTTCTTCCTCCATGCCAGCAAATAATTAATTATTCTTCATAAATAAGTAAAATATCTCTTTATAGCTAGGTCATTCATTGCTCAATAGAAATATAAATTGCAAGCTTCTCTCTTTGTCCTCACAAACAAATAAATCCAGGAAAAACAGACTCTTTGAATAACCTTTTCCATAAAATTCTACTCCCTGACCCTTCAAATTGAATGTTAAGTGACTATCAATTTATTTGTCTGCTTCAGAGAAGGTCTGTAGAATATGAGATGTCTAATAACGAAAAGTGCATCTATGAAGACAAAAAAGTGGTTCATAGTCTTATTTTGTACTTTCAGATATTTAACATACAGGGAAAGGAATTATCCTTCCAAGTAATTAAATCACAAAATGGAGGAATTTTGAACCTAAATAGAATGTACTAAACTATAATTAGGTCATTAAAATAGCCACCCCTGTGTGCATCTTATATGCCTATCATTATACCTGCTGCTTGACATCATCTCATTTAATCCTTATAACATCTATGTAAAAGTGACTTGCCCAGGGTCACACAGGAGGCATACTAAAATGAATCTGATGATCATTAACTCAGAGAATTAACAAATGATTTTAAAAACCAACACATTTAAAAGAGTGGGAGTGAAGTTAGCATATCCATGCCGTTTCTATTTATTCAATTAAACATTTATATTGCCAAATACATGCCAAAGTAGTTACAAGGAATGAGACATGATTGCTCACTGTCATCTAAGAGCATCACAAGCTAATGTAAAGCTTACTATGTTCCAGGCTTCCTTTTAAGTGTCTGTCTGACTCTTTCACTCTCTCTCTCTCTCACACACACTCTCACACACATTGCCTCATACTAATCTTCAAAACAAGTGTAGGCAAAAGGCTTACTAATATTATTCCCTGTTTAGAACTATCCAATGGCTTCCCAAAATGCTTAGATTAGAATCCATCTCTCACAATGTCCTAGAAGGTCTGTATGACCATGTCCCTGCCTGCCTGAAACTCTCCATTTTATACACCCAAGCTCCACTGGTTTTCTTTATTCAGATGTCTGTTCCTATAAGATGCCAAGTTACTTCCCATCTTAATTTTGTGTTTGTTACTTCCTCTGGACTGTTTTGTTTACAGACTTGATGTGGCTGGCTGCTTCTGATCACCCAGGTCTCAACCCAATGCCAACCCAGGGTGGCCTTCCTTGGGCACCCAAACAAAAGTAGCACACCTGCCCCTACCAGGTTATCTCTATAACACCATCCTGCTTCATTTCTTCATAGTAATTTACCACTATCCCATGTCGTTAGTGCATTTGCTTGTTGACTGCCTGCTCCCTTTGCCCTACTCCAGAATAAAAGCTTAGTGAACACGTCTTGTCACATAGCACGTGCCAGCAGTATCCATGGCATGTGTCCAATTCTTAAGGCAAATAGCACTCATACGTGAGCTATCAGCTTAGGGAGTTTTGAAAGCACTCTTTGAGAGATAAGGAGTATGTAAATAAAGAATAAAATTAATGCCAAGAAGACAGTGGAAAAAATCCTTACATGTTTGGGAACTAAATAACATACTACTAAAAAAGTCTACTGAGTTAATAAAAATCAGAAAAGATATTTTAAAAGGTTTTGAGTGGAATAATGCTAAAAACATTCATACCAAAATTTGTGGGACATAGCTAAAGCAGTACTTAGAGGTAAACATATACCTTTAAATGCAGATGTCAGGAAGCTTGAAAGCTAAAAATAAGAAAAAATTTAGGAAAAGCACAAGTGAGAAGACCCAAAGCAACAAAGAAGGAAGCAAATAAAGCTACCATTATTTTATAGGCATAAATAAATAGAGAAAAATAGGGAAGACTAATAAGTGAAAATGTATTTTTAAAGAATAAGATAAACAAGAATATGCAGCTACATATACAGAGCCTACATAACAAAGTGTAGAAATAAAGAGAAAAGACACATTATCCAAAAAATTGCCCAGCAATAGTGATGGTCATAAAAGAAGATATAAAGATGAGAAGAACCTTGTCCACTTTTTTGTAGACCTCTGCTCAGGTAATTTTATCCCAAGCATTTTTCATCATTGTATGATAGTTCAGCATCACTTGTAAAAATCAGGATATTTCTTTCCATGAAATTTAAAGTGAACTTTTCATGTCCCATTGAACTTTTTTACGTAAATGTTTCATGATGATTAAACTATGTAAAATAATATCCACCATGATCTTTTCTAGGGGCAAAAGAACTCTAGAGCATTTTGAAAGCATGAAATAACCAAGAACAAACTAGAAAAACCTACTATAATACCAGAGATGGTTTTCTCAAGTGGTTAGAGACACAAAACCAAAATAACTGGCAGGGGAAAAAAAAAAGAAAAAGAAAACCAAGTACTAGGGAAGCCTTAATTACACCAACAAAACACTGGGTGGTATCCTTTTGAAATGCACCAATTATTTTGCCTTTATCTCCCACTATTCCTCTTCCAGAATGCTCCCTGTCCGGACAACAATGGTAACTTGCTGTATTAAGGAGTTCATACACATGGTTTTGGATGCTTCCATTTCTTTTACCCACCTGGTTTTTTCTGCCTGTATCTACTTGTTTAAATTTTACCCTATAAAAAAACTTCTCCTTATTTTCTAGTTAGAAATGCCTCTCGTTCATGGACTCAGCCTGCTTGTGCCTCTGCTGTGGCACTTACGATACAACAGCGTGTCTTTCCTTGCCTAACTGTTTTCTGAATACTGTATACCACCTTCGACAAAGGAATGGGCCACTCTGTGTGTCCCTTTGTTTTCTCCACAGCATCTAACCCAGCATCTGGCTTTGTATCAAGCCAGGAGTTTAAGTGACATAATCTTCGAGCCTCATATATAACATGGGGACCTAAAAACAATCACAGCTCCTAGTGTTATTTTGAGAATTAAATTACATCATGTACGTCCAATTCTTTACACAGCGTCTAGTGTTATATAGTAAAGCTCTTAATATGACACGCATTCAAGAAATGATGAATGAAATAACATCCTAACTTTGGATAAAGAAAGGTACAGAAGGCTTTCAAATATTTTGTTAATTAAATATGCAAAAACTGGCCATTAGCAAGCTATATCCATATTAACATTTTGTCAAATTGCAACAATCCTAAAGCACCATCAATTTTTAAATATGTCATCATTTTACTTTCTACTCTCCTGGAAAAAAAAAGGAAAAACCATCATACTAAATATATACATCAATTACAAGACTCATTTTCAATTTCAGAGACATTTCAAATTGCGGAAATGCAGCAATTTTCATGCCGAATTCCTCTCTTATTCTCTAACACTCATCAGGCCTTTGCACACACATCCCATCATTCTGGCGATAACAGGCAGCATCCACCACCACCTTGACATTCACACCCACTACCCACATTTCTTTATAGGCTCAGCTTCTCTGTAAAGCTCTGGTCCCTGCATCATCTGTTCTCAACCACTGGACTGAAAATGAACTCTCCACGGTGGTTCCAGGGAACAGGCTTTCCATTGTCTACCAGGCACCCCTCCTCTTCATTTTCTTATCCAGTTCTGTGGCTTAGGAAAGTTTTGAACACCTCTTTGAAAATTGCACTGTTACTGTGTTGTTAATGTTAACAGCTTAAATTTTCATATAGTGTTCTATAATTTGTAAAATGTTTTCCCTTATAACAATCCACTTAATTTTTACATACACACAAACACAAACTCTCATGAGGTAAAAATAGGCATATATTTATTCCCATTTCTCAATGAAGAGATGGCAACAAAAGATCTCCTAATTTGCCAAATCTTATAGAGTTGAGGTATAAAGACATCCAGGTATTCTGAGTCCACATACAGAACTCGTTGTTTTCAAGTTCACATCCACCCCTGAACTTGATACCTCGGATTCTCTCCCCTATTCTCTTCAGCATTTATGGTTTCCTTTGCTGACTTCCACTTCCCTTCTGAGCCCTAATTGTTAGTGCTCATAATATTTTGCCTCCCTGCTTTCTCCCTTTGCAGTCATCATAGTTTCCAGCTTCAAACAGAACCTCTAGAAAAGCCCTGATCTCTAGCTGGCATGGCAGTCCCTCAATTCCCACTCTATCTGGAGATTGCCATTCATGCATACTGTCACCACATTAAATTAATGAAATGTACTCATTCATCAAAAAAAGCAAGTTCAAAAAAAAAAAAAAAACAGAGGAAAGACCATCTTATTTTCTAACCACAGTAAGAGAACAGAAGGCTCCATTCTATTCTTGAATATCTAAGGAAACTCTTGTCTCTTCTTGATTAAATACTTTAATGGATACCAATATAACTGCGCTTGTGAGGTGGGAGTCTATAATAAAAAAAACTTTTTAAATCTTTGAAAGAGTTAATATTTTGCCATCAAATGAGTTCCTCAAACCCTTCTAGCTAATCTGATGTGCACACCTTACCTAACCACTATCCAAGTACCAATATATAGTCAAAGAGACAAACAAAAAATATTTTTAAAGATTTATTTATTTATTTATTTATTTATTTATTTGAGGAGAGAGCATGAGCAGGGGGAGGGACAGAGGGATAGAGAGAAAAGTCCAAACAGGCTCCCCACTCAGTGCACAGCCCAATAAGGGGGCTTGATCCCAAGATCCTGAGATCATAACCTGAGCAGAAACTGAGAGTCAGCAGCTTAACCAACTGAGTCACTCAGATACCCCAGGAGGCAAAATATTTCACCACAGATTTTGGGACTGCACACATTGGTTATGACCATCCAGAGAGTAGCAAGTAAATACTATCCCTTCCCGAGCTAACATATCCAACTCAACACCATGCCCAAAAGACTCTGAACTTCAGAACTAAGAAAACATTAACAGTCTGAAGAGTTACAACCATGGCTGTGGGAATCATGGAAACTTGACATTTTACAATTTTCTTCAAGACTCTTATACCAAGAATCTGTACTGTTCAAAACCATTATTCCAAATATGATGGTAGCAAACATACATATACAAATATTCAGAAGTTCTCAAAACTCTAGGAAGCATCAAGGAAGGATACCCAAAAAAGCCACATATACTACACTACAAAACTTATAATTGGCATTATCTAGCTGTAGTTCAACACTGTGTTACAGCTATAATTAATTTACTAGCAAAAGTAAGGAAATAAGAAACTCTATCATTTCATTAAGGTCTCTATCTCTATGAAATCTTAGAGCATAAAACAAATTCTTAATGACAATACAATCCCTGTAGATGATCAGAAGATTTTCACAGTAATAAAACAGGTTGGCTGGCGAAACATCCCATGTTTGGTTCATCATATGATACTACTTAGGGTACATAATCTTGAAAGGGCAATCCGATAATCACACTAGAAGCAATTTTGTACGATACTAGTGCTGAAAAGTCAATTTAACTTTCCAGCTTTATAAGACTTTGTTATTGCTATTGTTAATTATTTCTCATTTAATGGGAAATTGGCAACAAGGTCCCCAACTGTCATTTTAAATCTGCAGTAATATCATGTGAAGCTTTTCGTCCTTATTCCCAAGTCCTGGATTATCAGAGTTAAATGGCAGATCCGGCGTTACGAAAGCTCAGGGGCAGGCACTGTTACACAAATTGCCAATTCAATTAACAGTGTGCAAATGCTCCACTGGCAGACTGCAGGAAGGACAGCCATTTTGGCAAGTGTCATTCCTAATTTATCAAACTGTCAAACCTTCCACTCAGGTGCCTGCGGTCACTGTCTGCTTCTTAATGCTACGTTGTAAAAGCTGCAGGAACCATTCTTGTAGCTTGACAAGGCACAATACTCAAAACTGATTTTAAAATCAAATGTACAGTTGTCTTAATTATTCTCAGTATAAATGATGTTTTAATTACAAAAACAGAGTGGGAATATTAAATCAGGATTGAATACTAGGTTTACATAGAAAGGAGAGAACTTGTTACCTGCCTGCCTTTAGAAGAAGCAGAATAATTTATACTGGAATAATTTATTAAGCCACAGCTTTTTAAAGTTTTACTAAATAACTGCATAAGCCTTTTGTCTCCCCGATTTATACAGCATCAATTCTTAATGTGAATTGAGTGGTCAACTTTTCTCCCCATGGTTGTTCCTATGCTTTCGAAATGATAGTGAAGAGTGATACAGCCAGTGATGCTTGCAATCCTAAGAGGCCTTTGCCCACATTTACATAAGTCCTCATATATTAATGCCCCACTGAAACTCGCTAAGGAGCAAAACATACTAAGTATTACCATCTTCCATGCGTTTGTCAGTTTCACAACTATTTACTCAACAAGGCATTATGCTGACACAAGAGGGGAAAACTTGTTTGGGATTGATCTGAGTCTTTCAGCAAAGATTTCCCTCTGCTACTTGTTTGACATTCTTTATATGGAACAACAAATCACCTTTCTCAGAGTATCAAGCTACCCAATATGGAAGAAAGGAGTTATTTTCATTATGAACTTATTTGTTTCTTCTTTTCTCCGAAAATATCAATGAATAGTCTGCAAAACTGGAAGAGGAGGCACCAAGGGTGTGAATGGAATAGGTAGATAAATGAGACACTAGTTCATAGGTCATTAGGCTGTTTAAAAAGACAGATCCAGGAGAGATCTTCGGGTTAACAGCCTTGGAGAGCCTGCTGCATTATGAAAGCATTCCATCAACAAGTAATTATTAAGCAGCTCTCTGTGCCAGGTGCTATTATAAGCCAGGCAAACACAGATGACTCTGACATGGCCCTTGTCTTTGAGAAGCTAAGTTTTAGTAAAGAGAAGTGATAGCATCCAATAGAAAGTAAGCAACACTCTGATTTGTAGGCAGAGCTTCTAGTTCAAGTTAAGTCAGAAAAACTAACGATTTTTATCAAATGGGTCATATATATAAATAGGCAGAAAGTACCTTTATGTCCATGGTCAGAACAGAACGCTGCCTGAGGATGTCCTACTCAAAAATATCTCTTGTACAACCTGAAATTTCACCACTACCCAGTCATTCCAGGTTTACGTTTTTCACTTTCACCTGTCATAGTTTTACCTCTCAAATATTATTAACAGTTCATAAGAACTTTCAGTTTGGGATTAGATAAACACAGGCAGAGAGCACAGGCCTATGGGAATAGGAATAAAAAGGCTAAATGTTTAGCCAAAGGGCAAAGATAAGAAAGCCATAATGACAAACAGCCTTCTTTAAGGCTATATACATATACACACAGCATACTCATCCACACAGTTATACGATACTGTTAACAGGGACATAATTGCTCCTCGAGAACACAAAAGACAGACTGAATTCCAAGCAAATAACTTGGAAGCATGTTTATAGATCAAAAAAATAAAGCCAACCATTATGGATCCATTACCATGACTGCATCAACTTCAGCAGATGCATTTAACCAGAGGGCAATGATGTTGCTTATGGGAGCCAGAAACATTTCAGACCATCAAATCCCATAGGCATTGTAGTTCATCAAACAGCATCTTGATATTATCACTGCAGTAATTTTCATTATTCTTGGTCATTTAATCAATATACCTTTTGCCAAGTGTCTACCATGACCATGGCACTATATTTAGGAGCCCTATGCAAGCACAAAGTCCTTATGCTCAGAAGTCTTGTATTTTCTACAGCTCAGCAAAGCAGCCTGACCTCTGCCAAGACGAGGCTTCTTTCTCTCTCATAAAACCCAACTGGCTCATTCTCCACTCTCATAGGTTTGTCAGTCACCTATTGAACACCTGCTCCCTCTTACCTGTATAAAACCTATTTTTCAAGGTATACTTATATAATCTTTGATTGTGAGATTGGTAGCCATGCTGAGTTTTACTGGGGTCTTGGACATTTCAGTTATCAGACAGCACTATCAATATACTGACTCATGTATAATATATCCACCTAAAGAAATAATAGAATAATAATAGTAATAGGGATTAATATGAGGGACTTACTATCACTGAGCACCTTCTTTTTGCTTGGCTGTCTTTCAAGAGTTTTATACACTGGGTGGCTCATTCAGTTGGGCATCTGGCTCTTGATTTTGGCTCATGATTTTGGCATTGTAGAGTCGAGCACCCT
The DNA here is from genome assembly GCF_905146905.1 of Nyctereutes procyonoides. Classification (NCBI taxonomy): domain Eukaryota; kingdom Metazoa; phylum Chordata; class Mammalia; order Carnivora; family Canidae; genus Nyctereutes; species Nyctereutes procyonoides. The sequence continues at coordinate 14,037,926 of NW_026575145.1, forward strand.
GTTGGGGCTCCATGCTCAGCAGGGAGTCTGCTTGAGGTTCTCTCTGAGAAGCTCTGCCCCTCCCCACAGTACTCACATGCACACTCTCTCAAATAGACAAATAATCTCTCTAAAAAAGAGTTTCACATGTATTAATTCATCACCATACACATAGAGGTTGGGACAATCATCTCCATTTGACAACTGAGAACCTGAGGCAGAAAACTGCCAAGTCACCTGTTCAAGGTCACCCAGCTAGGAACTGTTGAAGCTAAGAGTCAAACCTAGGTGGTATGGCTTCAAAAACCATGATCTCTTTCTGCTGTGCTATTATACCTATGGACATAAATCATATTAACCCTCAAATTTCCTCAAGGAGAGTATAAAGACCACATTGTTCTACTCTTATTCATAATGAGCCCAAAGAACCTGAATAAAGGCATGCCTCATCCAGGTTGCCTCGGGAGTTGCTAAAAAAAGCCAACAAACTCAGAACACTCTACTTCCCATTATTTCCCAGCCCACACCATCTCTTGAGGATACATTCCATCCTGTTTTGAATTCCATCCTATTGGTCAACTCTAGAGTATCTACCAATCTCCACAATCTTGCCTTGAAGTTATTTTGAACTAATTAAGCAGGATGGGCTCTAATCATTGGTTGATATTCCTTGCTATCTATTATTTACTTTTATTCCCCCATGAAGCCTGATGTCTAGTAGGAAGTCTTTTATACTAAAATTTAATTACCTCTTCCACCCTAGGGGAGGTGTGCAAAACCCTGATAACAAAATAAATACACGAAGGTTAAAGAAATTCATCTTAGTGTGGTGCTTCGCATCACTCTGAGAGGTGACATTCTCTGCAGTTTGCAGGGACAAGGAAAACATTTGGCATGGAGGCACCAGCTGGAGAAGCTAGAGGACATTCTAGCCCTTCTTGATTCAATCTTCCATGCTGTGGTCTCTTTATCCTATTGGAAGTTTATGTTTCCGACCACCTATCTCACCACTGATCAACCAATTAGCAAAACACTAATCAATCAACAAAGAATAATGCTTTATTTTCCAAGAAGAAATGAGATTAGTTTCCCCAATTACATATGAAAATCAGTCTCACTAGATGACATCTGCCTTATGCATGTATTCAACGTGTAGTCTACATGTTTCCCTCCATCATGTGAAGTGCCTCGGGTGACACGGATGTAGACATCACAGTTTCTGTTCTCACCTAGCTTGCCATTTGTTTGGGGAGCCAAATCCTATCTGCATCCACATTCTCCTTTTTGCCTCCAATGGCATTTTCTCTGAGGAGATACTCTTACTTGAACAAGCAAGGACTACCCAGCTAGTCTGTATTTGTCTCTTTGATATCCTGTTACCAAAGCAGTCTTCCTAACAACAACCCTGACCCCTATCCCAGGGGAAAACTTCTAAGTTTCCTCACTGATCATTGAAGTGTACCCTGTCTAGGTAGTCATTCCAAGTCAAAATGCCCAGGTGTATGTCTGACTCTTTCCTCATGCATGCCATGCTCCAGCCATATTGGACAGCTCTCCTACCCAAGCACACAGTTGGCCTTTTTTCCTCCCCAAATGCTATTCACACTGCTCCCTTTCCCAAAGTGCTCTTCTGCCCCTCAACATTCTACCTTTCTTTTAATGGCTGCTGCAACCCCACCTCCTCTGCAAAGTCCTTCTTGACTGATAAGCCAAAGTTGGAAGCAATCTCTCTTTTCCTTAAACTCCATCACGCTCTAGTTCTACTTCGCATGAGGCATTGGTCAGGTTCTGGTTTTGATTCATTGTCAGGAAACATTCACTAAATGCCTATGACGAGGTATGCACTCAAGATACAAAAATGAAAAAAAAAACATTCACAGAAGGCTCCTAATTTACCAGGAGAAGCAGACATGTATACATGTATACAACTAACAAGTAAATGTGACAAATGCTCTGTGTGGTTTCTCAACCTTGGCACTATTGACATTTTGGGATAATTCCCTGTTGTGTATGTGTGTGGAGGAGGGCTGGGGGGTAGTGGGGATCCTGTGTATTATAGGATGTTTAACAGCATCCCTGGCCTCTACCTATTAGCCAGCTGTGACAACCCAAAATGCCTTTAGACGTTGCTATATGTCTCTTGGGGGCCAAACTGCTTCTAGCTAAAAACGACTATATTACAGGGTTTTACACTGTGTGCTGGAGATGCACAGGAAGGCAGGCCTGGGAGAGGTATGTTTTGCAAGGAGGTAACACAGCTGGATGCTGAGAGGTGAACCCCATCTGAGCATGAGGGTGGTACGGGGCATATGCAGGCCTTAGTCAAGGCATGGAAATGAGACACTGAATGATATTCCCAGGGATCTCAGAGTGGAGGCTGCATATTAATGATATAGAACAGAAAAGAGGCAGGGCTTCATCTTATAATGCATTCCCTCTGTACTATCTGATCTGTATGACTGTACCGCTCGAAAGAACTCAGAAATTGATGAGGCTTATTTTCTTTTATTTTCCACGTGAAGCACCAAGTTAAAGAGGGAAGCATGAAGCCAACATAGGGTTGAATTCCTCCACTTTGTACACTCTGGGTCAGCAGGTTCTTACTCCTATGGAGCCTCAGCGTGTAACAATACTGCCTTCATTTTAAGGCTAAATAGTATTCCCTTGTATATACATACCGCATTTTGTTGCTCCATTCATCTGTCAACAGACACGTGGGGGGCTTTCACCTTTTGGCTATTGTGAATAATGCTCCTGTGAACATGAGTGTATAAATATCTCTTTGAGACCTGCTTTCAATTCTTTCATTTATATACTCAGAAGTGGTATTGCTGGCTCATATGCTAAGACCTATTACTCCTGAATATTTCAAAATGTGTGACTGAAGAGTGAGGGTATTCTGTTGTGTAAGTTTTTTTCTTTTATTGGTTAAAGTTGCAAATTATACTACGTGTTAGCTGGCAGCCCGAATATGCATTGTAGCCCTTCCATTTGCTGGTGATATGACTTTAAAAAGCTGTTTACCCTTGTTAAATTTATGAAATGGGAGAATAAGGGTGCCTACCTTGTAGAGACAGATGTGTTCTAAGCAAGTAGCACAGCAAAAGCACTCAACACAGGGCCTACCTAAGAGAGGGTGCATGTTCTCAGAACATGGAAGCTGCTGTGATGAACAAGTTCTGCCATAGGGCAATCTGGTGTTGTTTTATCATTATAGCACCAAATAGGCGTTTACTATGCTCCTCACTCATCATTTTTAGATCTTGTAAAAAGGGAAAGCTAGGGTCTTTAGTGTCATTTTTTTTCAATATAACTTTGTTGTGCTTAAATCCTCCAGCAAGAGGAACATCATCCTCTTTTCCCTACCCTTTACTCCTCAATAATAGCTGAAATCCAGTCAAACTTGAAGAAGGATGCTTTTACAGAATTTTAGAAGGAACTTTAGAAGGAAGCGATCTGATCGAACTTCCTTGTCTACTTATTTCCTCGACTTTGCTTGAATAACCACATCACAGCTCAGTCCTTTCCTGTTCTGAGGTCTTACTATGACGGCTCTTTCTCAGACTAAGTCAATACCTCCCCTCCTGGCTCACTCCTGTGGGGACTGAGGAGGGGACTCTGGTTTTAGATTAGAGAGCAAGCAATTGACCTCTAACATCCCTTCCAGCTCTCAGAGTACACGACATGCTTTCTTTCTGCTAAAGCATGCACAAGAGAGCCCGCAACTTTTTTCTAGTGATAGTTCAAGATTAGATGTGTCTCTCTTCATGACATTTAACAGCCCAGATGAGAAACAATGCAACAAGGGCTTGTCTGATGTGAAATGGATTGAATTTACTTTATTAGTTAACACTGCAGCTATATAGCTGTGCAAAGTAATCGAAATTCCCATTTCCAAATGGGAAATTCTTCAGGACTTAAAAGTAGTATCACAAGAGTTGTCATATGAGTTCATGATTCTGCAGGGCTGGAGCCTCTCCGAGTCTGCAGGATGCCACAAAACCATGCTAGCCCTTATGTGATCTGCTTTGCACAAACTCGGGTAACACTAGAGACAGAAATCCATCTACTGTAGATCAATACATTTTCCACTTGCAGGGTGATATATATTTTGAATTGAACTCAATATATAAACCTGTGCATGAAAAAAAATCTATTGACTTCATTCATTTCAAACCTCTTATGCAAACTTTGAATTGCTGAGCTAAGATGGGAGGCACAATTTTGCAATTAAAGTAACATATATTAGCAGAAATGCTCAGTGAGCTCCTTTCTTGTAGATGATTCTGGGAATCACTAATTCTACTTAAAAGACTAGAGAAAAATTTAAGCTTTAATGTATAAAAGACCATTTCTCACATGAATGTGCTCTTCAAAACTGCAAAAGAAAGTCACAATTTTAACTTATCTAGGATACCGGTGATCCACATTGAGGTTATTAAGTGAATAGACCAAGGACTATCAGCAACTGGGATCTTTAGCCAGGTCTGTCTGGCACCAAAACAGCTCTAGGTCATAACTGGGGATCCTGAATCTGATAAATCCCATGTACAACTTTCACTTCCAGAATTCTCAACAAGATTCAAAGTGCAAGTCTCTCTGGTTACTCTCTGGTTACAAGATTCAAAGTGCAAGTCTCTCTGGTTACTCTCACTGTCCCCACCCCACCTCACCTCACCTGTTACTGGCTTTTCCCAGTAACATGCATTCTACTATATATAAACTCCATCCTCAAACTTCTCTTGGAATATATATCTTACTACTTGCTCTAACTGAAGCCTGGCTCTTCCAGGCTCCCCTGCAAATCTCTGCTTTCCTTAAAATTTTTGTCAAAGGAAGCTACTTATCTCTCTTGCTACTCCCTTCCCAACAACAACAGCAACAACACACATACACACAAACAAGTACATGTACACAACTGCTTAGAAATAAAGGTAGCTTAGCATCCCACCACTGTCAGACCATAATTCCTCTGTTTTCATGCAAAAATTCCTCACTTAAAACATACAAGCCTAATTTTATTTTTACTGTCTCACCTACTCACCATCTAACATTCCCCACAACTTGTCAATGACTCCATCCTCAACTTTGTTACATAGACAATGCAATCAGGACCTACATAATTCTCAAGAACTAGTTCATATCGGGGGATCCCTGGGTGGCTTGGCGGTTTAGTGCCTGCCTTCAGCCTAGGGTGTGATCCTGGAGTCCCGGAACCAAGTCCCACATCAGGCTCCCTGCATGGAGCCTGCTTCTCCTCTGCCTGTGTCTCTGCCTCTCTCTCTCTCTCTCTCATGAATAAATAAATCAAATCTTAAAAAAAAACTATTTCATATCAACTCTTGGAATAAAATTGTAACTAGTAAACAAAGATTCATGTATATTTTCATATTTCTTAAATTGACTTAATTCTCATAAATTCCAGGTGGGTAATTGTTTTTTGGCTCCTCAAGAAAAGCCACCAACATGTCCTTTTTATAGCTTTCCTATTCCTTTCCTATCTGCCAATAATTCAAATTTTTTCCTCCATGAAGTATCCCAATTTTAACCTACTATGCACTCTTATCTCTCTCCATATCCCTTTATTTTTTTAAGATTATTTTTAAAAGATTTTATTTATTCATGAGAGACACAGAGAGGGAGAGAGAGAGGCAGAGACACAGGCAGTGGGAGAAGCAGGCTCCATGCCGGGAGCCCGATGTGGGACTCGATCCCGGGACTCCAGGACTACGCCCTGGGCCAAAGGCAGGCGCTAAACCACTGACCCACTCAAGGATCCCCTCCATATCCCTTTAGTATTTACATATGTTTTTTGTCATGTTATCTTGCCATTTTACACCGTCAATTTGTTATTTAGCCCTTTCACTAAGTATTGTTCTCTGCTAACAGGTTATCAAGCTGATGAAGGCATGGATTGTGGTTTCTATTTTTAATTAGTCTTCAACAAATATTTACCAACAAAAGCCATATGATTAAAATTAATGCATTGAGATTTTTTTGTTGTTTTTAAGAAGGCTTCCTTTTGCCACAAATTCTTGAGTTTATGAGCAAACCAGGACAAATGTTGCCAAAGATTAAACAGTAAAGTTTCCTTGTCATTTAAATTGTGTTAGCACTGGAGGTCCAGGTATTACAAGAATCCAATATGTTTTATACCCTGTTGGAGACTTAACTATTCACTATGTATATAAATAATTTTCTATACATGGATGCCATTCTATCACTCAATCAGAGTATGTTTTGTACATGCATTCAGGAGCCAGTAGAAAGGGCTGATTTTAAATAAAAACCAGCACTACTGGGGACGCCTGGGTGGCTCAGTGGTGGAGCATCTGCCATTGGCTCAGGGTGTGATCCTGTGGTCCCAGGATTGAGTTCCGCATCAGGCTCCCTGCATGGAGTCTGTTTCTCCCTCTGCCTCTGTCTTTACCTCTCTCTCTTTCTGTATCTCTCATGAATAAAAAAATCTTTTTAAAAAACAACACTACTACCATATATAGATTCTTACTATGTATCCAATACTTCATATATCTTACCTCTGACTCATCATTTCTTAGAGGAGATAATTAATGGTCAAAGAGTTCAGGTAAGCTGCTCCAGATCACATACTGAGTAAAAATAAATGGGAGCTAATATTTCAACTCTGCTCTGTGTGATTCAAAAAACGTATTTCCACTCTACCAAAGTAACAGTAATAATTAGAAAATTTTGGAAATCTGTTATTTAAAACCACGGTTTAATATCAATATGGACATACTGTTTATTTGATTTTCATTGACTTTACATTGCATGTTTGGACATATTATTTGAATTTACCTAAGATTTTATCTACTGTCACCTAGGAATCTATAGTCAGACATTTATTTATAAAGTGGCTTACTAGGTTCAGTCAAAAAAATGCCATATGTAATATTGTGAAACCCAAGGGGAACAAAAAAAGCAGGCAACAGTCAAATAACATAAATCAACAACAAGAAAAATGCAGTACTTCAGGCTATATATATTGGAAACACTGCTTCTGCTGACTTAGAGTTCAACAAATTATCGGTAATGTTTGAAAGGTAAAGGAGAAACAATGCTAAAAAAAATTGCAAATATGACCTAAAGGAACACTTAAATAGAAGTCTCATACTACAATTATAGAGACTCCTATTTTCCAAAACCAAAAGAGGGCATGACTCCCTGGCATGATATCTTTAGTAAGCATTTAGTACTTACTCAAGGAATAATCCCCAAAGTGTAACATGGTGAAGTGATTCAAGTGGAAAGTTCTGATAACTAAAAGTAAGTAATGACAGGGATCACAACGAGTAATTAACATTGCCCCCTCAGCTATAAATACCCACTGAAGTTACAGCAACTGATGGCATGCATATACGCTGAATTTTTCTTGTAACACTATTGTCATTCTATATTCACAGGACCTTATAGATGAGAGCACCTTATAGCAAGGACTTCTGTACTTCAGTAACTAACACTGCCTGGATGAGCAACGGGACAGACATTTCATTTACAAATTCCACCATTGGGAATTGTGCTACAGCGAGGTGCACTGGCAGATGGTATCTAAATACTTATTCTGACTGGTTTTGCTCTTAGAGGATCGCTTTAGATGGCACTGTGATTCAATAAACCACTGGGATACAGCATTAACTCTCAGTGTGTTAGAACTTGAATATCCATTCATATTACAATCAGGGGATTCAAATGATAGATTGTTTCTGGATCAGAGTTTCTCCAGTCAAGAATATTTTTATCTGATGAGAATGACTATTTTGACTTTGAGATATAAAACCCATAGAGATACTAATTCAAATACATTTAATCTGATCTCCATGCATTCCGACACTTCACTGCTACATCCTAGCTATTCTTTATAGGGAAAAACTTATTGTACTGCCAAAAACACCCCCTGCCATCTCGAATGACAAGAGCATTCATGCATTTTCATGAGCTCATTTCAGGACAGGAAAGCAAGTTCCACAATTCCCAATAAACACATTAAGATACTAAAATGTTCTAAATGCATGCTGTAATTAAAGGACCAACCACCACAATCCTATATATAATGACCAATAATAGGAAATAATAAACTCAAATGTCTAGGAGTTAATAAAATTGTGAGTGGATTCTCCTATCCCCCAAAAGTTGTGTGTATATGTCTCTAAGATTTTTGTTTTCCGTTTGATTGTGTTTCACTTGTCCTCTCCACATCTAACATACTAATTATCCCCCAAACACTCAAGTAGAGAATTTTTGCTTCAAAGGTTGGAAGATGAATAATCATAGCATAAGAAAAATGTGCCAGTCAACCTGTTTCATAAGGTGTAATACTTATCAAAAATAATACTAAAGATATGATCAGGTAATCTAAAAGTACAATGATATTTCTATGGTCAAGATCTGTAAGCAGTAAAAATGCCAACTCCACATTGTAATTTTTTAATCCAAATAGTAATTGGAATGCAGCAGTTTAGAAAAAAACAAAATATATCACTTGGTTTTTATAAGCCTACAGGTGTCATTATCTAGCTGAATGTTTCATACACACATATACATACACACACACACAATTGGGATTTTTATCAACCAAGCTGTAAGGAAGTGTGAAGAAAACTGCAAGTCTCATTACAGATGCAACCTGAGGAAGAACATCTAGAAACCCATCTATGGGCATCTAGAGAGAACTAAGAAAAAGGACCAAGGCTAAACATACAAAATAGAAATGGGAAATAAAAATAATTGCCTAAATTAATAATAAATAATAACTACAGCACTTTTCTTAGGACTGTTCTTTTCTGAAAAGGACCTTGGCTGATTTGTTAACAGCTCAATACTCACCCATAATATCACCCATGATGAAATGCGACCACAGTTCTGACTGCTGTATTTCGACATACCAAATGCATTAGTGGTGCTCTAAGGCAGTCTCTACCTCTAAACCATTCAAAATGAAGTCCCTAGAGCATAATCTTCCTTGTGTTATAGCCCAACCAAATTGTGCAATCTTTCCTAAGACACATCATGTCCTTTTACCCCTCGATGTTTTGGGATGTGTATCCTTCTTTTACCTTTTCCCTGATGAACTCCTATTCATCCTCCAGGATCCACCTCAGATGTTACCTTGTTTGTGAAATCTTCCCTGTCTCTCTCAGGTCAAGTCACACCCTTAGCACTTACCCATGGGTATTAATAATCATTTGTGTGTCTCCACCACCAGGTTCAATTCCTGGAAAGCAGATATTGATTTTCATTCTTTTTAATGTTCAAATCTGTTATGGCTCTATAATAATTGCTGTAAGAGTCAGATGGATGGAATGGATGCACACATGCATGAATAAAAAGGCCCTTGTATTTTAATCCGCATCCTGGTACTTTGACTTTGATGTTATAATAAGATTTGCTGCTGAACTGTATCTATCAGATGTATGAACTGAATCAGATGATACAAACTTGGTAGTATTAAAAAGATCTACTGCTTCATGGCATCTAGATTCCAATCTGAAGTTGTAGGCAATGTAGATTCAGGGTTGTACCTGATGTGTACCTAGTACTGGTGCTTTACAAAGAGAAATCATACTTATGACCACTAATATACCAGATTGAACTTCCACATAAAATGTATTCTTTTAAAACTTTTTACAAATTTTAATTTATTGATTTGAGAGAGAGAGAGAGAGAGAGAGAGAGCACACAAGTGGGGAGAGTAGCAGATGGGGAAGCAGAGGGACTGAGCAGACTCTGCACTAAGTACAAAGCCTTACAAGGGGCTCAATCCCAGGATGCTGAGATCATGACCTGAGCCAAACCCCAGTCAACACTTAACCAACTGAGCCTTGGAGGTGCTTCCATAAAATGTGTTCTTTTATAAATAAAGTTTATGAATGGAAACCATAATCAACACACAAACTGAGATGTACATGCTTACTACACTATCTATATGATTTTTAGTAGGTACATGATTTGTATTTCTGATTTTTTCCTTTTCTTCTACCATTATTTCAAAATACCAAGAGCATCTTGTCAAAGAATACCTAAAATAGGGCAATGACAAAAATCCAAAAAGTATACTCAAATGTATTAAGAGAACTCAACAAATATATTGTGAGATATCCCTTATAGCTCAGTAAATTCATCTGTCTCTTGTAGTAAAGAAAGCAAGCGCATCTCAGAGATCCTAAGTCAGTTTTGTGTTAGTGTTCTGCAAAATCATATGCTAGATGGTGTAAACCTAAATCAACACAGCCCTCATCACGGAGTTCAAAACGTGATTTAATTGATTTGTAGATTAGAATTTAATGAAAAAGACAAAGTGCATAGTGATCCTAAGGACACAAGCAGAAGCCCGTAAGAAAGTAGGACAAGATACCTATTCTTTCTTACACGCTGGTGGCTCTCTTTGAAGCATTTCTTTGTAGACTGTACATTTCATTCTACTGAATTTCAGTCAACTCCATGGTAGACAACACCATCCGTCTTATTTCATCTTTTTAACAAGGACTTGATGAGGTGACACAGGACTGATTCTTAAAAACACATTACCTGCTATGTGAGGCATTGTGTGACAGGAAGAACTATCTCAGTGACAGGCACCTGACAGCAGATTTGTTGATTTCATGGTCACTTCATTTAAAGTAACAACAGGGTGAAATATGCCATCTGATAATCTGTTTGAATGTTGACTGTGAAAAGCACGGAACATGTCTGCCAGCTCCCACGACTACAGAATCTGTTCTTCAATGTGTGAGGGTCTGTCTTCCTCTTTACTCATTTTTTATCAATTCTCCACCCCCATCCCCTCTTTCTTCACAGGAAATCCCCCAGTAATTTTCTGGAAATACATGATACAGGGAAATTTGGTGCCAAGGATAAACAGCTCTCCTTCAAGCCACACTTTTTAAGATGCTATGCATTATACAGTTTGAAGCTGATAGCTGAGAGAGAGAGAGAGAGAGGGAGAGACCTGGTCCACTTTTTCAGACATCCACAGGCTACCCTCTAAAAAAGTCAGTGAACATCTCTAAATTCCAATTAGGGGTGAGATGTGCACATATGGATATTGCCCCCTTTATTCTCTACATGTGAGCTTGAGAAAATAAGTTCAAGCACCCAAAGGACACATTTCCATATATTTATGACTACATTTCTTTCTTTATTCTTATAGTAGTAAAAACAAAACAAACGGGATCATACCAATGAATCTGAAGGCAATGACTCTCCATGTACTACCTATCCATCACATTCCAGCTGCAGATGTGGGTGCTAAAGACAACCTCCCTCTAGGGCAAGGGATTCTTGTAAAGGAAATAAGACAGTTTCTCCCAGCTCCATAGTTAGCTGAGCAGTAGCTTTTTTAACATGCCAGAGGAAGGCAGACTCATAAAAAATAATCATCACCATGTTGATCATAGTAATAATTGGTTCTTATAAAGCATCTTGCAGTCCATTTTAAAAAATAAGCAATAAATAAGAATCTTCTTAAGGAAATCAGTGGTTAGACTTGCAAGAAGAGACACTCCTTTAAAGTGGAACACACAGAGAAAAATCATACTCTAGGTACAGCCCGCCTACTTGAAGAAAAGGGTTAATTTCAGGCTGCTCAACAAAAATACTGCAACCTTCTTAGGTATTTATAAATTACCTATACCAACTGTCTCTTATCCTAATTGCTTGGAATCACACACTTACCACACCTCAGCAGAGCTGCACAGCACACATGCGAGAGTGTCTTGGACATCAACATGCTTGTGGCTTTTTAAACAGCATTAAATATGAACCAGAAACAGCCCAGTTAAAATTTACACTTTCTTTGAAAGATTTTTTGACATATTCAATGCTTGTGAAAGCTGAGGGGCTGACGGCCCTAGTCAAATACAGTTGAGTGAGCAGACTGCAAGACTCCCCACCCTCCACCTCCAGGGCAGGTGAACCGTGACATGGAGGGACAAACCTCTCCTGCCTCTCTGTTCCTTTTTCAGAAAATATAAAAAAGAGAAAGGGGGAAAAAAAAAAAAAACTTCCTTCAAACTATTGTTTGATGATTTCTTTGTTTAAATAAACATCTCAATACAAGTAGGCTCCAGTTGCTATTGGCTACTCCATGGCTTAATCTAAATCTCTTCTAGTGGAGTCAGTTAATTTCCCACCAAACGTCTCCCTAGTGTGATAGCTGGCTCATCGAAGTTTGTTGTTGTTTTTTTTCCACCTTTCAGTATATTTTCCTTTATAATCTTTAATGATCCATCTAAAAAAACCACTTTACAGTTAGTAGTGTTTACCAAGGACGTGAAGAAAAATGCCAGCTATCCATAGATGAACACTTTGTCAGAATGTTATCCTTAAGAGTATAACTCAAGTACTTTTCATACATCTATTTGGTGCATCTATTTCTCAACTCTTTCAAAAACGGTTTCACTAAAACTTCCCCGTATGTTGTGGTAAATACTTATTTGTGGTTATTGTGGTTATTTTGATGAAGTGCCAACAGATGAAAAAGATCGGCTGGGGAAAGTAGTGAAGGAGCAACGCTCTAAACCAAAAATAACAAATGTTCAAGTGCCACTAAGACGTTGTGGATCCCTGGAGGTTTAGACACACATAATTTAAAATAATTATATAACAATCCCTATTGGAAAGGCTGGCTATCTTTAGCAGCTTTCCAAACTTCATCACACTCTTCAGAACTGAATACCTGTGAAGCTTCCTGATATTTGGCATTTGGTGTAAACTATTGTGTGAACCGAAGCTTCCTCACTTCCATTTTCTGCCATCTGGAGGAGACTGAAAATGAAATAAAGACCCCAAAATGTCTGGTTTTGTCTCTGGGGGTGGGGCGCACCCAAGGTATTAAGTTATTCAAACAGCAGTAATGTATGATATTGTACATTCTCACTGTCACAGCCTTTGTTGAAAAGGATTTCCCTGACCTTTCCTGTAACCAGCAAACAAATAAGCCCTCTCTCTCAGTGGGAGAGAGGCACTGGTCCATTAGATCATTAAGCAGTTCTATTCAGATACCCCCCATTCTCCTGTCCTTGGCCCTGAAAAGGGAACTGGCAGTGGTCCAATCAGTCAGAGAGAAGGCAGGCAAATGTGATTGCGTACAGGATAGCTTGAAATGTCGCAGCAGGACCGAAGTCGAAGAGCAGACAGCACTGAGGGGAGGATGTGGCTCTACATGAGGGGTAGTGTTCCAACAACGGAAGGCTGGTGTTTCAGTCTGCCAAACAACGTAATGACTCACCCAGGCAGGAAAATATTACCACCATGGGGATATTTGGATCGTCTCGGCCTGAGAGTAATTAGGGACTAAACTACAACAGCATGCTCCAGTGATGAAATGAGAAAATAAGCAATACCTCTGTCAAGTTCTGATTGGCGCGTAGTAAATGAATATGGGCTTCTATCATCTCTGACCACAAACTAGGAACTTGCGGCAGATTGTCAGAATGGAAAACTATTTCCACATTTTTGTGAAATAAGACGGCACACAGACCGTGAGTACGCGCGTGCGTGTGCATGCACACACACACACACACACACACACACACGGTGAGGTGAAAAATGTTACAGTTGGCAGAAAGAGTTTTAGGGAAAATCATTACTACAATTATATAATTCATTTCTATAGTTGGCATTTGCTCATCCTGAAGCTTTTTCCATCCCTAATTACACTGTCTGCAAAGGGGGAAAAAATGAGTCCAGAATGGCAAATGCTAACAATATCATTTTATTAATAAGAATGATATACTATCTCCAAAATAAAAAGCACATGTATTTAATGAATTTAGGTAATGGGATTATTTTACTTATTAGTACCAGTTGCACAAATGTAAATTCTCTGGCAAAGAGGACAAATGTTAATTTTTATTTCTTTGTATTTTCAAATTGTGGACAATTTGTATTCATTAGACTACGTAAAACCTCTTTTCCCTTATAATTGTAAGGTGACATTATAATTAAATTGGATCACCTCAGCAGCATCTGCAAGTTAAGGAATCACTTACAAGCTGGCTGGCCAAAGCTCAGGCACATTAAACCACAAACAGAGTTGCACATCGATAACCCTTCATTGCAATGGCCAGGTCAAAACCTCATTCATGCAGAGAGAAAAAGATTATTCAGTCTGGAAGGCCTAAGAAGGTCAGTAATAAGAATGTCTTCTCAGATGGGCCCTCACCAGATTTCTTCCAGAGTCCTTTCTCTGAAAGGACTTGTTTGACTTCCTTCACAGAGACCCCCTCCCTTCTTCCCTCCTCCCTGCCAAAAAAATGCATTTTTACAGTACCAGTCTCACAGAATCAGAATGAGGGACAGACACAAATTATCTCTCTTCTCAATATGAACAACCTCTATTAGGCCAGGTTAATAAACTCTAATAGATGTAAGGACTAATACAATATTCAGCTATTGACATAAACATAAATATAAATTTCAAAGAAAATAACCTACTTTAGTAAAACTACCTGTGCAATAAAAATTAATGAACTCCAAATGATTCTGCACATCTCCACCAAATTGCATTTTCAGGCTCACATCTTCAGGACATGCTGGGTGGTTTGATGCATTCCCACAATTCATCTTCCTGCTAAGCCAATTTTAATTTAAATGCAATTAAAGGCTCAAAATGAACATTATGTATTAGATAAAGCCCCGAATCTGCAGACTATCATAAATATGATTTTCAGAAAAATTAATTACAAGCCATTAGGGTACAAGTCATCTTACTGCAAATGTTGAGTTAAATTGCAGAATTAGTTTGTTCGTTCCATTAAATGTTAAATACTGATTTTGAGCTTTGTACCAATTTAATATCACTAGGTCAGTTTATGAGAAAAATGCTATTTATAGATAGAACTTTAAAAATGTCTTACCATGTCTCACTAATGAAATCAGGGGCATTCTTGGAAAGAAATAAAAATAACTTGAAGTGAGTTTTGGTCAAATATTAAGAATATTAATTTTCATGTTATTGCTATTTTCCTTCATTTTACATCACAGATTCAATATTCTTTTTATGCACCAGTTTATTTCCCTTCAAATGAATATTTCTTTTTTTAATAATAAATTTATTTTATATTGGTGTTTAATTTGCCAACATACAGAATAAGACCCAATGCTCATCCCGTCAAGTGCCCCCCTCAGTGCCCGTCACCCATTCACCCCCACCCCCCACCCTCCTCCCCTTCCACCACCCCTAGTTCGTTTTCCAGAGTTAGGAGTCTTTATGTTCTGTCTCCCTTTCTGATATTTCCTACCCATTTCTTCTCCCTTCCCTTCTATTTCAAATGAATATTTCACTTTCATTTTGGCTATAACTTAAGAATATGGTGAGAATACTACAATTCTTTAAATTAACTATATAATGCTGATCTAACAAACTCAAAACACACAACCCCAACGTACCCTACTTCTAGCCAGTGTGTTATAAGTAAACCAAGAACCAAACATCCAAAACTATTGCTGCCATGAACTTATAAATCAGAGAATACATTATACAAGAAGTAGCAAAAATTTTCTTTGAAATTATTGTGTCAACTTGAACTTTTAGTGGACATGTTTCCCAACAGGCAATATGATCATTCCAGTATAATATAAACTTAGTGGTGGAATAAGTTTGGGACCCTGCAGCATTTGGTGTCCTACCAACTAGTCATTCAATTAAAAATGTGAGAGTGGTATTTTTAAAAAGCTATCAGACCTGCATATAGTTGTAATCAATTTCTTCATTTTCAAATACTTATCTTAAAAATAATTCTCCCACATTCTATTTGATTGTAGGAAAAATATAATCAGAAGATACTTACACAATTGTTTTAAAAAGTCAAGCATAGCTTCTGACTTTCAAAAAATCAAATTGTTTGTAAAAGCTCCATTCATAGTAAAAACAAAATAGATTTTAGGAGAATCCCCCTTTTCAGCTGTTATAAAGAGAGAACTTCCTATGTAGATTAAAGTCAGTGGTTTTTACGCTGATTTCCACAGTGGTAGGTATTTCATTAAAACCAAAACAGTTTAGAAGATTTAGGCAAATTTGGCAAGTAAGTTATTCTAATTACTTTCTTTTCTCTGATTGAGTAAATATAGCTGATTCAGGAGGCAAAGAAACTAAGTAATCATTCATGAAAAAAGTAATTACAGTATTATTTATTTGGAGTACAATAATGATTCAAGGAGAAAGGTAATTCCTTCCTTCCACCTCATCCATTGGATTAACTCTAACACCACATTTAAAAAGCAAATATCTTCTTATCACAGTTCTCTCTAGCTCTTATATCCTTCCCTTTCTCTAGGGCAATGTGATTATTTGCCTAGTTATTTATTGCCTTTTGTCTGCTTCTACTTCAAGACATACCACACCAATTTCTGGACATTAATAGATAACTGTAAAGGAAATGGTAATCATATGATATGATGAAGGTGTTAGCTAACACTATGGTGGTAATCTTTTTGCAATATATAAGTGGGTCAAATCAACACACTGTATACTTTAAACCTTCACAGTATTTAGGCCCATTATATCTAGTTCAATAACCCTGGAAGGATAAACAGATAACTATATATGTAATGAGAACTGAATATTTGTAGCTGTCCAGGATGTCTGAAGTTCTGATGATTCCAAATGAGACAGTGCGGATTCTTTCTTACTTAGTGTCTACATATATGTGAAATTTACACAATAATTTTATCAAGCCTGGGAACATTTGTTAAAAGACTTATTTCCAAATATGGGGAGGTGTCATTATGCAAATTGAAATAAACACACATGTAATCTCTTACATTACAGTATTTCCTCATTGCTTAGTGTTATACTAAATAAACCCAGTTAATACCATTTTGATACTTAGAAATGAGTATTTTAAGCTAAAATATTCATAGTACCAATCATTTCTCTGAACAAAAGCTGAAAAATTAACAATAGGGTCAATGTTATACATGTAGCCCTGAGAAAACATACCATATTTTGTTTTTAGTCCAAATTCCTTATGGTTAATGCTGACATGAAAAAATAGTATATAAAGATAAAAATATGGGTAGGCCTAGATTGAATAATAATTCAATCACACACCCGTGTCTCGCCATTTTAGCACACTTGCCAAATTCCATAGATGCTAATATAAGGAAACAAGGGTTGTATTTGAGGACTTGCTGTAAGATTAAGATGACTGTATAGGGATCCCTGGGTGGCGCAGCGGTTTGGCACCTGCCTTTGGCCCAGGGCGTGATCCTGGAGACCCGGGATCGAATCCCACGTCGGGCTCCCGGTGCATGGAGCCTGCTTCTCCCTCTGCCTATGTCTCCGCCTCTTTCTCTCTCTCTCTCTCTCTCTCTCTGTGTGACTATCATAAATAAATAAAAATTAAAAAAAATTAAAAAAAGATGACTGTATAAAAAACTACTCTAGTTTGAATAATTTATCCTCTATTTGAAATAACTTAAAAATGGTTTAAAAGAATAACTGAAATCAGCCACCATATAGGAATCCAATCATCTCATCAAGACTATTATGGACTATTATCAGTAGTTCCATAACTACTAAGTTAAGTTCCGTAACTTCAAGTTCCATATTAAATCTCACGAAAGGTTTCCAACGGCAAAGTCTGAAGCAAAGCAGCCAAGGGGTTCTCCCAAGACCTTGAAATGAGTCATTAAAGTAAGAATCAAACCTCTGTAGTAAATTCTTGTACTTCTGTTCAATAAATAACTGTCTTTCGTTGACAACAAAAGCAACAGACCAGTTATTGGAATTTGAGATGTTCGTTACTTTTTTTGTTTATTCAGCAGGATTACTGTTCTTTCAAAAACAGTATGGTGATACCCACAGGATGTAGCACTTCCTTTCCCCAAAGTATCTGTCCCCTAATGCTATGAATAGCTACTTTGAGACAGCAGCTCTGATTTGGTTTTCTCTTATTTATTATTTCAGAACATTAATCTATTTTTGCTATATTCAGCAACTATCACCTTTAATTATCCCCAAAAGGTCTTGAAAAAATTCAGTAAAGAATCTAGAAATGAAAGTAGGGTTGATCAATTCTGATTATATAATATTGTGTAGTAATGTTTCTTTACAAACCTAACAGATATAGGCTGAACCCTGATCTTTTATAGTGTGAATAAGAGTTAGAAATTTACATGGTAAATATTTTATAATATTTGATGATAGTGTTTCAAATGCTAGAGGATTCATAATAGATTTCTTCCGGTAGATGAGCTTCCCGGTAAGTTTTACTTTTCCTCCGTAAATTATAAATCTATAATTGGCTGTTTTTTTACATTAATTATCCTGACAGTTACTTTGGTACTCTCTCTGTTGGTGCACAACAACCTACTCACCCTTGAAAAGTTACAAGTAATATCTGCAATGAAGG
Organism: Nyctereutes procyonoides; assembly: GCF_905146905.1. Taxonomy (NCBI): domain Eukaryota; kingdom Metazoa; phylum Chordata; class Mammalia; order Carnivora; family Canidae; genus Nyctereutes; species Nyctereutes procyonoides. The sequence goes on from NW_026575145.1 coordinate 14,056,276, forward strand.
TTTCAAATTTCACCACACCACTATGAGGATCGAAAAGAGGACAAGTATCTGAGGATAAAGTTCCAAAGTCTATCTTGCACAGTTAAGTACAATTCCTAATGGCCAAAAGTCATCAAACATAAACAGCTTTTCCAGACATATTAGTTGTGAGAAGCCATTTTTATAGGTGATTCAGCTTGATGAAGGTCTTAGGTGCTGATCATTTTTCTGATCCGGATAGCCAAGAATATATACAGGTAGTAATAAATGTAAGGAAGCTTACAAGTACTTCGAAGCACAATCACATCATCTCAGGACTCTAAAATATAGAGTATGACTGCCCTATGTGGAAATATGAAATGGGAAAAAAAGTCATAAAAACCCACATGTTTAGTTTTGTTTTTACTTATTTGTGGGTTTTGTTTTGTTTTGTTTGCTTACCATAGAAATGAACTAACCAGATCATCACTGTGTAGGAACTAGTATCAGTTGCCACCATCACTAATAGCCTATACAGTAATGCAGATCATTAGTGATAATAAAAGCATTTCCCTGGAACTCTGCTTAACTTTAGGGTACTTTGGTCTCATAGAAGTTTAGGCCTAGTTTTTATTTTTATGACTTTCTAGTGTATCTCCAACTATCCTTTTCCAAAATCTAAAAATAATTCTCCTTTTCAGTTTCTTTCATTAACTACTTCTACAGTTTAATGTAGCAACCCAAAACGACCATTGAATTTCACTATGTTTCCCCCATGTTACAATTCATTCCAGTTTTATTTTGGCTACTACTGACCCTTGTTAATTTCTGAATTCTCATCCATCATTTTTTTTTTCACTCAGTTCCCAACTGCAGAACTAGATATATCATCATTCTTTTAGACCTTGAACTATTCCTTTCGCCAAGCTCCAAGATTTCTATTTAGTGTTTTATTGTTTACTGTGTAGTGTTTCTATTCAGTGTTTTTCTCTAAGTACTTTTCCTAATTCCTTAATAATGACTCTTGCTAGATGAAAAAAACCTGGTTTTGTATCCACCTACATACCAGTTGTTACATCCAAATCCTCCCCTCCTAAGTCCTCTTCAAAAATCTATTTCTGCTCATTCATTTAATCATTAATCACTTATTCAAAAACAATTATTGGGAATCCAGTTGGATCCTGAGAAGAAGTTGTTGACTAAAACACACATAGTACCATCCAGCCAACAGGCACTGCACGAACAGGAGAGCACACCAATCTTTATTCACAAATTATGTTGGAAATCAATCAAAATTCACTTGGAACAACTGTTGGTCCATTTCCTTTAGATTATATGAAAATATATTCACACAGGTCTAAGAAAGTTAGTGCCTATCAGTATGTCATGAGAAAAACAATGATAAGCATTAAATTACTAAATATGAACATGCCTATTGATTTCTGCCAAAAGAAAACCAATTTTCTCATGTGTTAATAACTATGATGGTACTTAGAGAACTAAGAGTTCATACTGCTGATTTGTTTCCTCTCTGGTATTGTTCTTGTACTTTATCTAAATTTCTTTGCCTGAGTATTTTAATAAGAGCATGTGAACTTGTTCCTGTAGTTGAATTCAAACCCAAATGACATTTGAACATCAAGTTGTCTGAGAACACCCATCACGCTCAGCTTTGGGAGATCAGAGAGCACGCCACTGACCAGAAGCCTCACAAGACTTCCCACTATATCCCATGTTAACATGACAGTAACATTTTCAAACTTTAAAGTGGAATGTACTTTTTATGCTTCAACTAGCATGCTGCTGAGGTCAAGTTGTGGTAATTTAAGAAATAATGTTTTAGATACCAATAGCTTTATTAAATCTCAAGAATCAACATTCACTATGATAGGCTGTAGTAACACTATGATAGGCAATAACAAAGTAGTTATTGAAAGCAAGTTTTGTTTTACTAACCCAACTTTAAAATATGAAAAGCAATAATAAGCAAAACTTAAAAACCTCAGACTCTTAAAGTTAAAATACAGCTGTGAATATTTCCTAAATGTATTTGGAAATAAGACATTTACAGTGGTCCAAACTATCAAACAACATTTTCCACATACAGAATACTATCCTGATAGATAGATAGATAGATAGATAGATAGATAGATAGATATTCTTCAAGATCTTCAAGCTTCTAATCAAATATACTCTCAAATCTTTGCAAGCTTTTGAATCACAAAAGAAAATGTCCAAAGTCCATTTTAATTAAAATATTGTGAGTGGTCTTGCAGGGTTACCTGAAATATTGGCAAATCTTGTCTTTCTTGAAATTTAAAAGTTAACCTCTGTGCTATGGTTCTGAATTATCCTAAGGATAACCCACATCTATACTAAGCCCACACCTTTTGCATGACCTATATAACACACATGCTTCATGCTTACATAATTACTTCCTACTCAGGAACCACTATAATGAACTGAACAATTGCAACAATTCATTGAATGGCATTAAATAATGTTCTACATATTTTCCTAGATCTTAATTTTATTCTACTCCTAAGGAAAACATGCTTTAGAATCCCATATGTTTTATCTTTGCTTCCCCCTGTGCTCCCACAGCTTCTTTTTCCTTTTCTAGCATTAAACTCTTCTAACTAAAAGAGAGAGAAGATTTAACTCAGAACAAACTTAAGCACACACAAAATCCAACTTGGCTCAGAGTTAACTACATTAAAAGGAAGGAAGGAAGGAAGGAAGGAAGGAAGGAAGGAAGGAAGGAAGGAATGTATGTAAGTAGGTGGGGAGAAGATAGGAAGGCAAGTCTGCTGGCAAGCCAGCCTGGCACCTAGACTTTCAAACAATGTTTTATTCAAGGATTCAAATAATGTCTGCAAGATTGAAATTTCTGTCTTCAGGTTTTGCCTTCCACTTGATGGGCTTTGAGCTCAGGCTCCATGAAGTGGTAAGATGGCTAACCACCCTGCCAAAGTCTTATCTTACCAGGTTCAAATCCAGAAAAAAAGAGTGTGTTTTTCTTCTAAATAGACTCAGCAAAGAGCTCATATGTCTATTGCTAAACCATTCAACAAGTCATAGCCAGGGGCATCCAGAGCACTACCTGCAAAAACTAAATCACAGATCCATTCCCAAGATCATAAGTGGAAAAAGCTCTACTTAAATCAAGGGGTTTAGATGTAGGATAAGGATAACACCCCAGAGGAAAATTGTAATCCTGATATTATGAGGAAAGTGGATGAACATAGGTGGTCAAAGTAACACATTTGCTCCAATACTCCAGCTTAACATTGGTATATGCACATAGAACTATGACAGCTACAGAAATTCTGTATTTAGGCCTTAAGGGTATGAATCCACCAGAAAGGATGCAGGTGGACCTGTCATAAATTTTTGTTTCCATGAAAAGCCCATTGTTTTTATTTAAATTTCATACTAATTTGGGGTAACTGGGGGGATGCAATTTATAAAAGGAATACAGGCCCCCAGGGCACCCCTTGAAGTGTCACCATTCCAGAATGTGGTTAACATTGGTAAATAGGAAAAGAAGGAAGGATCATTTCCATTTCTGGCTTTCTAGTTTTCAAATTCTAGGTATCATGCTTAGTGAAAAAAATGCAGTCAGATTATAATTAATATTTATTGCCTTTGTTCATTTATATGGAAAAAAAGCTTCATAGCTTACACAAATGACTATAAAGCTACATTTCTGCTTATGTGCTATCTCCCCAGAATCCTTTAAAATAAAGTGTGCTGCATCTTTGCACTTAGCACAGACTCAAAGACCAGATTTGGGGCGGGGAGGGAAGCATAGGACAGAGCTTGTTAAGAGGAAAGGGGTTAACAAGAGGTGGAAACAAACATTTCTTTGTTCTCAATATATTGATTTATTCATATAAAATAAACTGGTCAGTGAAGTTACAGTAATTTCTAAAACTGGTAGAAAGTTGATCAGTCTTGAGCAGGCAAAAATGTCACTGAAGATCAGTCTGGGAAGCTTTTTCTGAAACTTCATCTGAAAGAGGTAATTGGGGGGAAAAAACAAACATCTGGGTGATTTTGTGGAAACTACAACAGACCTTTCACTGCAGGAAGTGCCTCAAAAATATTAAGAATCAATTGCTCCCTCCATTGCACAGTGTGCAATTAAACCCCCAGTATGTACACTGTTAGGAAGCCAACATGAAATGGGGGCAGGAAGGGACTCATGTAAAGCCACCTGGAAACTTGAAACAGCTGAAATGACACTGGCTGTGATGATAAATAACATCCCTCTTGCAGTGGTGGCGGCACAAGGCTCAGACACGAACGAACTAGCAAACTCAGAAAGGCTCTCCTGAAAGAGTTGGAAATGTCAATGCTCCCATTTCCTCCTAATATAAAGAAGATTCTATATGCCAGCAGCAGGATTCCTGTCAGCAGGACTGAGGAAACCCAAAATATTTATTTTAGCATGTTTGTTTGGGTGTGTTTTTTGTTTATTTCCCTGAAACAGCCATGAGTCAAATTACTGATGATCATGGTTAGCATCTGGCTAACCCTGAGCACTGTTTTTAGTGAAATACATACCCAGCATTTTCACGTATAAAGGAATGATAAATAAAAGTCAAGGGAAGAGATAGAGAGGAAATAAAAATCTTCCTTTTATTCATGATGAGAAATAGAGACTTTTATTCTATGATTTTTGTTATGTTCTGAGTAACAGTATGATCATTTCCAGATAATAAACATTACTTATTGGGGACTTATGATATATATGGTATAAATCTTAGTGCTTTGTGTTGTATTCATGTGTTTATGCTCCCAACCACCCACAAGTAGAGATCCCTCTTCATAGGTAAGGAACTCGAGGCAATCAGAGTCAGTCAGGTAAGTCGCTCAGGCAACACTGTGTAAATGGTAGCACTAGAATTAGAAGCAAGCAAACTGCATTTAAAATCTATGTTCTCAGTATATTTATAGGCAGCAGAGCTTTATTTTAGTTCATATATGAACCCCAAAAAAATGAAATTGAGAAAATTTCTACTCAGAACTCTCTAGCTATCATAAAACACCATTTTTTTTTTTGCAGACTTTGCAAATCTGGATACAGGTTTTTATGATCTAGGTAGTACATCTACACCCAGACAGAATTGTGACATGGTAGTGGTTCACAGCTGTATCCCATGCACCCTCGTCTGTTAGGACTACATTATCAAAGACAGAACTCCACTGGGCTTAAAAGATTTAAATCAGGGATCCCTGGGTGGCGCAGCGGTTTGGCGCCTGCCTTTGGCCCAGGGCGCGATCCTGGAGACCCGGGATCGAATCCCACGTCAGGCTCCCGGTGCATGGAGCCTGCTTCTCCCTCTTCCTGTGTCTCTGCCTCTCTCTCTCTGTGACTATAATAAATAAATAAAAAAATTTAAAAAAAAGATTTAAATCAAAATATTGCTTGAATTAATACAAGGAAAGGAATATTGGAAAGACACAGATAAGGAGTCATGGAAGGACTTGCATTTATGAAATACAATCTTTAAGGTGAAATTTTCACTATCAAGGAAAGTGTGTGTGTGTGTGTGTGTGTGTGTTTATAGGGGTATATGTGTCTACACGTACATACATAGAAAGATAGAAAGATAGATAGATAGAAAGATAGGGGAGGCACTGAAATAACAACGTCTTAAAGGAGAAAAGTATCTCTTATAGGAATTGAAGTTTGCTTATCTTTTCCTTGGGAGAATGAAGGTTCAACTCATTTTGCTAATAAAATAACATCTGAAAATCAAGTCTAATTTCCCAGTTCTTAATCAAAGCCTGCATTTTCTACTGCCTTATTTCAGGGAAACATCGGGGAAAACTAGGAGTCTTCATTGTCCAGTAATTTAGAAGGGTAGAATCCATTCTGTCTCACATTACTTGAAGATTTTACTATTTGCAAAGCACTGTAGCATACATGATCGAATGAGTTAATGTTCTTTTCATTTGTACAGGGGTACCACAGTAAAGCCTGAGGTGGTCAAAACAGACAGAATTTTTTATTTCATTCAATTGCATTCTGAATGACTACTTTTCCCGAAGTAAGCAATGCTATTCTTTCACCAAAAGGGTATCCTGAACTTTCCAGCCAGCAAACGAAGCCTTTAGACTCTTTAAGACAAAAGCTTGAACCAATGTCACTCCTTATGGACTTTATGAATACTTCTGTGTTTAAAAAGAATATGTCTCGGGGATCCCTGGGTGGCGCAGCGGTTTGGCGCCTGCCTTTGGCCCAGGGCGCGATCCTGGAGACCCGGGATCGAATCCCACGTCAGGCTCCCGGTGCATGGAGCCTGCTTCTCCCTCTGCCTGTGTCTCTGCCCCTCTCTCTCTCTCTGTATGACTATCGTAAATAAATAAAAAAAAAAAATTAAAAAAAAATAAAAAATAAAAAGAATATGTCTCATATGCACCTTGAGTAAAATTTCAAGTCTCAATTATTCACAGGTAATAATGCTTATTTAGAGCCTTTACCGAGGCAAGGGAGTCTAAAGTTAGTCTGCAAAATTGATATTGGGAGCAATAAACAACTCTTCTATATATAACTAGTTTGCTGACGAGTCCTTTATTCTAAGAGTAGGGTTTGCTTTATTTTTGGAACTTTTAGAATGATACCTACAAGGCTGTGGGAGGCCAGGACAGAGCCGGATAGGAATGACAGCCAGCCATTGGTATCAAAACGCAGTATCACACACAGTGTCACCCTTTTAGTATCTGGAAGGGGCTTTTGTTTTATTTGATTTTGGAAGGGGCTTTTAAAATGAAATTTTTATTAACATCTCCTCTCAGAAGAGTAGGAACGGAAGACAACAACTTCAGGACTTACTCTGAAGTCACTACTTTTTACAAGAGCTAGGAGGTATTTACGCTGTTCGTGGTCATCAGAGCACAGCTATATCACAGGCTTAGTCTGGGTAATTACACTGTTTTGTTGGTGTTGTTGGACAGTGTAGTTAGCTCCTCTATCTTCTCTCTTCCCATCTCTTAATCAGGAAGAGCACAAGGGCCACATTGGATATATCTCTGCATGGTAGCCAGAATGATATTTTATACATGTGGTACTTAATACTTGAAATTTGTTCTCATTAAAAAATACCATTTTTGTATAACTACATTTTTTTTGTAATTTCAATGACCTAACGTGCTAAAACCTTTTTGAAAACCTTAGCCTATAATAAAGAAAACTGTGAAATTATCTTTCCTTCTTGAAGCCCTAAAGAGTCACTCTATAACAGTTCAAACTCCAGGATTCCAATGCCACAGCATCACAGTCAAGGGTGAGGTATTCCAGGATCTGGCCTCACCCTCCTACCAGGTGGCTTCAACAGGCAGACCTCACCAGGCCCTTGCCCTTCCACCGGACTGTTCCTCACTGATATGTGCTGATACCTTTCCTCCAATCCCCAGTTTTGGCAGTTGCAATTCCTCAACATCTCTCAAGGCCCAGCATAGGAATTTCTTTATTCAACAAATACAGATGTCTCTACTGTCTATTACAAGAAACTAAGAATGAAAAGTCAAGCAAAACAGACACCACTCCTTCCTTCATGGAGCTTACAGTCAGTGAAAGTGATAGATATTAAACAGTCCATCATGGGGCTCCTGGGTGGTTCAGTCAGTGAAGCATCTGCCTTGGGCTTGGATCATGATCCCAGAATTCTGGGATTGAGTCCTACATCAGGCTCCCTGCTCAGTGGGAGTTGACTTCTCCCCTTGACTCTCACCTAGCTCGTGCTCTGTGTCTCTCAAATAAATACATAAAATCTGTAAAAGAAAAAACAAACAAAAACCAGTCCATCATGTCAATGGTTGTATAATTATAGGGGCTAAGAAGGGAAAGAAATAACTCTTGAGAGTGTATAACAAAGGAACCAGACCTAGAATGGGGCATCCAAAAGGCTCCCCTGTGGAAATTACACTGTAGATGAGATGGGAAGTGACAATCAAAGAAAAATAATTCAAAGAATGGGACATTGGGATAGAGTATTCCAGACAGAGGGACCTATATGTGAAGGCAGTAGAGGACAAAAACATGGAGAATTCAAAACACTGAAAATAAGGCCTAAGGGGGTGAAGAAAAGAATCAAAGCAGAAGCTATAGAAGTAGGACAGGGTCAGACCATGCTGTCATGGTGAAGATTTTGGAGAACCATAGCTTAAGTGCAATGAGAAACCACTGAAACCTTTTCCATGAAGCTCTTCTCTGCTCCCTAGGCTACACAGGCTTTCTATCCTCTGAACTTCTGTTGCACAAGACTTTCATCTTTCTCATGGTACCACTGCATTCTACATTGTTCTATGGTTATTTGTGAACACATCCCTTTACACATCTTTCCTTACTTAGCACCTGCACAGCATGCTGCCTGCAACCGTTCAATAAATGCTCTTACTGGATTAGTGATCCATTGTTTAACGAACAAAGATTCTTTTACTTCGAACTATCTGATTACTAACAAACCTGGTTTTTTTTTTTTTCACATATTGCCTTAACACTCTAACTTCTTAATTCTGAATACTTAACTATTGCTGGAAGTAAATTATTTTTCTCTTGCATTTGGCCAGAAAGCAAATTATAGCACATAAATAATAGGATTTTTGCATCTCTCTTTTCAGTTAACTTTATTCTTTTGTAATCAACAGATCCTTTCCTCTTACCCTTTTCAAGGTAACATCTACTACTCCTAAAAAATCTTCCCTTTGCGTATACTAGTCAGTGTGATATTAAGTCTTCCACCATATTATTTAACATCCTTTATAAGAACTGATCAAGGAAGTATTATTTACAATATCCAAAATATTCAAGCAGTCCAAATGTCCATCGATAGATGAACAAATAAGGAAGATGTGGTATATATACACCATGGAATATTACTCAGCCATAAAAAAGGACAAAGTCTTGCCATTTGCAACAACATAGATGATATATGGAATATATAATGCTAAGCAAAATAAGCCAATCAGAGAAAGACAAATTCCACATGATCTCACTCATATGTAGAATTTAAAAAACCACCACCAGAACAACAACAACAAAATGAATATAAGGAAAAGAGAGAGAGAGACAAAGCAAGAAACAGACTCTTAACTATAGATAACAAATGATGTTTACACCAGAGGGGAGGTGTGTGGGGAGGATGGGTGAAATAGGTGAAGGGGATTAATAGTGCATTTATCATGATGAGCACTGAGTAATATATGGAAATACTGAATCACTAAATTGTACACCTGAAACTAATATAACACTGGATTTTAACTATACTGATACTAAAATTTTAAAAGGACTGATTAAGGAAAAGCTGTTTGTCATCCTAAGTGTTTTCTCCTTTGTTTTTTCATCATTATATTCATCATTATATATTAAATTACTTGAATAATTGTAATACTATCATCACTGCCATCAATATTTTTCATCCTAAATAGATGCTCAGTAAATGGGCAGCCCAGGTGGCTCAGCAGTTTAATGCCACCTTCAGCCCAGGGCATGATCCTGGAGACCTGGGATCAAGTCCCATGTTGGGCTCCCTGCAGGGAGTCTGCTTCTCCCTCTGCCTGTGTCTCTGCCTCTCTCTCTCTTGTGTCTCTCATGAATAAATAAATAAAATCTTAAAAAAAAAGGTGCTCAGTAAATGTTTGCTGAGAAAAGAAAGAAGGGAAGGGGGGGGAGATTTCGGCCTCTCTTCCATGTCTACCTTCATCTTTTGTTGGCTTAAAGTTTTACAATAACTTTTGTCCACACTTTTGAACTTTTAAAAATGTACTAATTCATTAGATCCCAGTTTTCTTTTCTATATCCTAAGGTTTTTAACCACTACAGAGCAAGTAAGTAGAGAAGGTGTAGCAAGCTGGAGAAATGAGGAGAATTGGTTAAGAATGAGAACACAGATGTGGCCCCACATCTAGGATAGCCCACAAAAGATATTCAACTTGGAGGAAACTACTACTAGAATATCTGATGGGTCAACAGAGCTGCTACTGAAACGCATGGCATGACAGTTGTATTCTGAATGCCAGCATATCAAGCACCGTGGCAATATTGCTAAGACTACTTCTTGGTCTTCCTTATATCCTGCCTCTGAATCTTTAAATATATCCATATTAATTGTAGCAAGCTGAAAATTTCTCACTCTTGAACCTTAGAATGCCTCATTGAAACACTTCCCCCTGTATAGTTTGTCTTGCAACAAAATATATTCTAGAAAATGCATAAGGCGCCTTAGACTGGGATTACCAGAATTCATGTGAATCAGCTCTTTACAGAATATACCCCTATGAAAGTTGGGAAGTAGAGGTCAGGACAGTTGTAGAGGTCAGGACACAGCTGTCCAGACCTCTACTCTGATGTCAAACAACAAAGATCTACTTGGTCCTGTTTGTTTATGCTTTTGGGCAAGACATGTTTGCAAGAAGTCTCCCTAGCTTTAATACCATAATAAAAAACACAAATTGAAAACCACCAACTGGCCAAGCCTTTTGTTTTCATGAAAAATTCATTTAAAAATATTTCAGGGTATATTTGAAATAAAAAATATCTAGATCTGTAAAAGAAATGTATAGGGTTATCTATTCTTGTGTTGTTGTGTTGTGTGTGTGTGTGTGTGTGTTCTGATGACAGAAAGGAATATTTAAGAATAAAAATCCAGTATACTGACTATAAGAACAATTTGCCAACTGAAGGGCATCCACATATCTAGGTAAGGATTCCCAGGGAACATGAAGGTTAAACAGAGCCTAAGTCTAAGGGCTTCCTGAATGGACAGAGTCTATTATTCCCTTCTAATTCAACAAAGAATCATAATGTCCTCTGACTGCAAAGCAAAGCATAAAGTTTGCTGAGGGAGCCGTGCTTTATCGCTCTGTGTAATGGGCAGCCTATGTTTTACTGTTAAGCCCAGTGCTTTTTCAAATGGATGCTTTTGAAATACACCAGAATATAAGTTCATAAAAAGAGAGCATATGTATAATAAGTACGCTGACTGAATAAATAAGAATATTCAATGTCACAATGCCCATGCATTATAATACTACATGAGGCTAGTAGTATGAAATACTGGCACTGGTTTCTGAAATGCATCCTTTTTGATGTGTCAAAGATGGGTCAGACTGGACAAATGCTGTGAGGGAGCATCCTTCAATTATGTGGCCCTACTCCAAATCTTATGAGGAGCTAGAACAAGGAAAGGCTTTGACCACCTGGCCATTTATCATCAAGGGCTGCCTCTAGTAGAAGTCAGGCACAGAGTTAAGAGAGATGATGGCAACATTATTCTGTAACATCTTCCAAGTGTTATTACAAAATGACAATATTGTTTTTAGCCCATTTCCCTTAACCAGATTGACAGAATTACAGGTTGACATTATTGTGAAATTTTATGATGTATCATGTTAACTGTGCCAGTTTGATTAGCCTTGATTGACAGCTTGTACCTGAACAGAAAGTGAAATACCTCAAAAATATAAAACCAGCAAATCTTGCATGACTTTCACAATAAACAAAATCTCTAGCTAATTTAATTTTTAACTAACTAGGAATTTTATCCTAACCTCATTCTATTAAAATTTCATTTCTTTCATCCTCACCTTGAGGCTGCAGCTTGAGGAAAATAAATCCAGGCTGCAGTTATAAAATCACCGTTGGCTTTCTGAGACTTTAAATGCATTAGGAACAGACTGCTTGCCTAACGCGGCCCTGCCCTGCATTACCATCAGAGGAAACAGATGTACCTCAAACCTGGCATCCCTACATAAAGCCCAGGCTGAGATATGAGGCCTTTAAAAACATAATATAGAAAGCCAGGCACAAGCACCTCTCTGCAGTATCACCATACCTCCGCAGTGCTTCTCTCTTACAACGCCCTCATCTGTTATCCAAACAGAAGTTGATAGATTTTGAAACGCTGGAACTAGAAGCCAAACTACCTAGTAAATTAAGCAGAGGGGTTGTACCTTCCCCTCTGCACTGTAGGATGAATTGGACCTACAATTCCATCTAGAATGAGATTGGCTGTTTCCATTTACCTTGCAGATTAAGGCCATTCATACTGCACAATCTCGACATACGAAGAGGTGCAATTAGGTACCACTTGTAGATTCCACTCGCCACAAGACTTATAAACACAGTCATGACAAAGTGCACTGGATCCAAACAGTCCCTTCCACCCAAGAATCTACTTTACTTCATTCTTTGTATCTCTTTGGAAATCTGTAACAATTATGCTGCCAGTTTAAAATTACTGCATCACAAAAGGATTACTCAGATGCTTCTCGATTAGGTTCCTACAAAATGAGTCCCTGAGTTCTGTGGCAAATCAGATTCTGAGGGCAAAGCATCCAGTTATGGAAGAAAGCAAACTACCTATAACAATTCCAATTTCTTAAACCTCTTTTTCTTTTTAATGTGGATGGTACATCAAGAAGGTTCTAGTTATTATTCTTATTTCCTGGGCGAACAACTAGTTGATTATCCAATTGGCAGAAAGGAAATGCAACTGCTGAGATGCACTGGGGCATATTTTGTTAACACACCCACACAACTGCCTGTTAGCATTAAGCATATGTGTCCATTTATTCATACACATTTGAACTTAATAAATCCATTATTAATCCCATCAAGTGTACATTCGCACAGAAGAAAAACATGCTTAACACCTCTTTCTTGAAGATTCTACATGCTTCAGGCTAGTTTCTCCCTCACTTTGCTGTCTTTCCTAGGGGTACCAACCCCTGCTTTGGATTTCTCTCCTCTAGTTACATTCCACGCCCAGAGAAGGAAAATGTAATCCTGGAATAGAAAACATGCTTACATCTCCAGGGTCTATTTTCTAGAGTTTTGGTTTACACTGATAACCTGAACTGTGAATATCACATAGACCCTTAGGCTAATAGTGGACAGTCTTGGCAAGTAACATGAACACAGACAATTTTAAAAGCTGTGATAGATAGGTTCAAGTTTTTTGGAATAAAAAAAACTACACATAAATATTGAGTCTGTCCTTTTCCTGATGGGATTGGTCATGAAATATGCTGCTCCCAGAAAGCTGTGGAAAAGTACTCAAACTCCATCTCCCTTAAGAGGACGCCCAGTAGTACAAAAGACTGCATCCACCGGGAAACTCAAGGCTGTGATGAGCAGATCTGTTAGGCAAGAGTGTCTGGGTAGGGGCAGCACTTTAATGGAAAAGACAGCCAGGCTATGAAGGACCACAGCCAGTGTCAGGCAGTAGTGCACAGTGGCATGGAGCTGGCAAGGGCAGGTTATTAAAGTCATCACACCGGGTGTCATGAAGGGCAGAGTGTCTTCCCTATAGTTTTCCAGGGCTGGAGCAGGCACCAAACTTTCTATATATGAGTGAGATATGTATCTATATTTACATAGAGATAGATGTTTGTCCATATATATATGATATGCACATGGCCATACACTCATGCACACACACATACACTCACACACACAATAGCAAGATCATGATCAAAAGCAGCGGTTCTGGAATAAGAGCATGCATTTGATACTGGCTCCTAAATTTACGAGGCACATACTTTGTGCAAATGATTTAACTGCTTTAGTACCCTATTTTCTCATTTGTAAAATAGGAATGATGAAATAGATTATAGGGATTAAGTGCAATAATCTATGTGAAGCACTTACCTGGCACAACTCCAATATAAAAAAATGTTATATATCATTATTTCTCCCCTTCAAAAACTCAGAAACACAGTTCTAGTCTATGAATAGTATCCTAATTTCATAAAATTATTCTTTGATTTCATCTGTTCATTCAAAAAGCACTGACTGACCAACTTCCATGTGCCAGACATTGTACTAAGTGGTTTTTCATCACTGAACATTCCTCAAGTTGGTTTATCCTGGACTCAGATGTATTTTTGAAGCAGTATCACTACATTAATAATTTCCATATAACTACCTCTGAAAAATCTAACCCATCCCAGGAAACATATATAATCTGGATAAGAAGAGCACAAATGGCTTGTGTAGACTCTTAAGTGTACATCTCTGGGAAAAGAGACACTCAAGTGTCTGTCTTCAGGAAACATTTAGAGTGCACAGAGAAGGTCTCTAAAACATACAGGGCCCAAAAAAGATGAGAAGGGAACTGTAGGGCACTGCTACAGAGCTCAGACTTTGGAATGTTTATTATGGGCTGGGACATCCAAACCAGGTAGACGGGGCTCTCCCACATGTATCTGTGCTGAGCTGTGCAGGTAACTAACTTCTCTAAACCAATTTGAGTTAACTAAACTAATTCTGGGCTCACAACAGATGGGGTCTACAAGAAATAAGTGGGGAATGACTGTAAAGTCACTCATACATAACAAGTGCTCAATAAACAGTAGATACTAAGGGATACGTTTACTCCCTTCACAAAGCTTTGATTTCCTCTAAGAGGAGAAAAAAAAGTCTATCCACACAAAATTACTTGAAAACACAATAAAATAATACATTAAGAAGTGCAAAATAATAGAACAAAATATGCCAATTTGGCGGAATATTCATGCACTCAATTTAAGAAACTCAATTCTAGTTTGACGTGCCATTAACTAGTTCTTCAACCATACATTAGTCTTCAATCTCCCTTACCTTCCGTTTTCTCATCTAGGAAGTAAAGTCCTTTTCATTCTAAATTCTAATAATGTCTCCAAGTTTAGAGGAAGCCAGATGAAGGGTGTATGGGTGAGTCCAGGTTTGAAGCATAGAGGAGGGACAGCCTTGGACTTACACCAAGCAGTGAGAGAGACATCCAGGTGGAGGTAAGGGGGTGAATAAATTCAGAGACTATAGAGTAAGTAAACATGGAGAGAATGAATGAAGTTCACTCAGAACAAAGAGAGTAAGTTAATGTGGCAGGAGAGGGATAGATCAATGTGAAGGTAATGGGGGAGAGAAGAGCCAGGCAAGATGTCCATCTCTGTGGACCCTGTTAGTCTCTCTTCCTGCTCAGTTTTTCCCGCCCCTACCTTCCTAGTGCCTGCATGCCTCACCTCTTCTCACTGTGGACTTGTAATCACAAAAAAGTCTGTAGACTGATCCCTGGAAATTCCAGAGCAGTTTGCAGCTGCTCTAAATTGCTCCATTAAAAAATTCTTAGAATAATCTACATTGTAAAACTTCATGTTTAACAACAAAATGAGCTTGCAGCAAGATGCCCATACAATGAAAAGCAAGAAAGCTTCACAGCATGTCCATGAGATAGAGTTATTCCAAAAGCATCTTTTCACATACCTGCCCCCCCCACCATATAACTCCAAAACTGCAAGTTCATTTCTTTTAACCTATATTCATATACCAGCTATTTTAAAAATTACAAATTGCATTTCCAGGATTTTTGTTATCTAAAGATAAATATCCTACCTGCAAATTAAGATTTTTTTTCCCATAGCATCGCTAACCACGTATCTTCCGGATGACTCCAGGGATAACCACCGTTTTCTGCACAGGAAGTAACCCAATTCCCATTTAGGAGCTGATTTTAAAGAAATCATGGCTGCTATTTCACTATGGAGAAATATCCTATTTCCACTGCATCAAAGGGATATTCCTTTGTTTCTTTTTCTATCTTCTTCACAGTGGGAAAAGTGGCAATTTCAGAAACGTAATTCTCTGAGCAAGTCAATCCTTGGCCTATAGTGGAAAGGGTTCTAAGAAAGTAGTATACTTAAAAACCACCTAATAGAAAAGTAAGAACAAAGCCAAATTTTTATGATCAACTACCAAGAAAGGCCTTCACATCTATGCTATTTCTAGTCACAATAGCATGAGACCACGATGGGGAGGATGTGGCACAGTCGGTCATTCATACCAATTTTCTGTGGCCCCACAAGGAGACAACTCCCTCAGTTGAATAAGCACAAGCATTTGGTAACTGCAGATTCCTGTAATATAAAGCATTTGGGGGTAACAACATAGTACTTACCTCATATCACCATTATCCACTTAACTTGTCTGTCTCACGGAGTTTTTAAGAGCAACTATGATTATTTCTATATTTGAAAAACCTAGCAGATAGTTGGTACCATGAATGAGTAAAAGCATCGTCCGCACAAAGGTTTCTAACTTTCCAGATGGTGTTTAATTAAATCAAAGAGATCCTACCAAGTATGAGATATACCAAGTACCAAGTATATGAGATATAATTATATGT
Source organism: Nyctereutes procyonoides (assembly GCF_905146905.1). NCBI lineage: Eukaryota > Metazoa > Chordata > Mammalia > Carnivora > Canidae > Nyctereutes > Nyctereutes procyonoides. The sequence goes on from NW_026575145.1 coordinate 14,072,406, forward strand.
AATTTTGCCAAGGGAACACACTGGCAAAATACTTATCTTGAGAGGCTCTGTAGAAGTCACACAAAAAGCCCCAGAGTTACAAGGCTGGAGATGAGCCCCAGTACAACCATTTAACTGGCTACCTGTTCTTTGGAGCCCCACTGACTGTTTCAGGCATACACCAGACACTAAAAGCACAACACAGAAGGAGAGAGTAATAGCCCCTGCCTTCAAGTGTGTACCAGCCTGGGGAATGGATACACACTAATGAAGACACCCCATAAAACAGTGCAAGAGCTTCTCTAACCTAAGGACAGGATGAGAGGAGATGGAACACAGGGCCCCATGGGAGCTCATAAGAGAGTACACCTAATTCAGTCTTAACTAGTGGGGATTGGTGGACAGAGAAGTATGAGTAAAGATTTAAATTCTACTCTCAGTCTTCAGAAAGTAAAGTAGGCTTAGGCTTTTAAACAGGAGTGGCAGGGGTGGCGGGAGGGTAGGTAGAGAGCAACTGAGATAAGAGGCACCATAAGCTGAACTCCCTGAAGATAGGAGCAAAGGAGGCTGGCACACTGAAGGGAAAATGTGCCAGATGAGAGTATCCAGGGATGTGGGCAGGAAGAGGTGCCATCTTGACCATGAAGATTCTGTCAAAGATGAGCAAGACTTCCCTCATTTCTGTCTTGCTTCTAATACCATGTAATATCTTATGTAATACTTAATTACAATGCCTTGAAGATTACCACCATAAAAGGATTCTATTCTTAAAGAACAACAGCAGATTCATAAAGTTAAATTCCATTCCTTCCTCTCCTTTGTGTCTAAAGGCAATTCATACAAGGCTCAGTTCGAAGAAGGTAGAATGGATCCTGAAGACTGGATATTATGCTTTGTCTGATGTCAAATTCCAGAAGAATTATTCTAATCACTGTCTAACACCTTTAAATTGATCCCAAATCTGACTTGGAGAAGGAGCGAACAGTCTCCCAGCACGGAACAGGAACAAGGAAGGAGAAAGAAACCTATTAAGAACTTTCCACTAGATCATGTTTGAGATGGAACAAAGGGTAACAGTGTTCCTAGTTCTCTTTCAGTTTATTGTTGGCTGTATCTGCCATTCCAGGGATAGGTGATTTCATTTGGATAATACAGATGAGTCAGAGTAGGAAATAGTTTACATAGTAGCTAAGGGGCAGGCCATATACTATCCAGGTCATCTTAAATGCCCAATAAATTATTCCTTAATTCTTAAACCAAATAATGGTCACAAATGTTCCCATTTGACTAGTAACTACAAAGAGCATCTCCCATCCATGTTTGGAATCATAAAGGAAGCCAACCATCTGACTATGGCAGCCCCAAGTACCAACCATTGGTTTTATATTCCCCATGTCGTTTGAGCTCAACGTCTGATAATCAGATTCTTATATTGCTCTGAGTGCCAAATGGATATTTTATTTAAAGTATGTTTTTACTTTCCATAGAACTATGCTAGGAATAGAAACGAGTATTCCATAAGCCCTTTAATTAATCTTGGAGAAGAAATGTGCATGAAAGCCCATTAGGAAGTCACATATTTTCTATCTCCTTAGATCTTTCCAGTGTATACTAGCATACTGGTTATGACATGGGCTCAACAATCAGACCTGACCCTTGTCAGCTACATGCCTGTGGGCAAGTTACTTCACCTTATTAAGACTTGGCTTTCTCATCTGTAAAATGAGAGACCTCATAGCTACAACAGAGGAATGCTGAGAAGATTAAATGTTTGTCATTTATAAATGATATATTGACATGACATGTGTGGATGAGTGACAGGTACATGGGAAGTGTTAATAAATGTTATATATTATTCAATGTGAACTTGTTTTGCCTAAATAATTCTTTATCATGATACTTGAGAAAAATAATTTTTAAGGTAATATAAAAGTAATCTTTGGCTGGTGATTTTTTGTCCTAGTATTAAGCATTGTATACAATATAGAGGATCAGTTACTATAAATCAAGGGAATAGAGGCTATTCATTTCCATTAGTATCATAATTATATGTGATCAATACCTATAGTTTTGTATAGATATTTCTCATGTATCCTGCTGGCATGCACTAACCACCTCTGTACAACCTATTTCTGGGACTGCCTCTACATTGAAATCATTAATAATTCTGGAAGCCACAGAAATTAGATAGAATTAAATCTTTTAAAAAACCAGACACTATCTCTAATACACGATGCTTTTTCAGTCATTCCAAGTATGACTCAAACAAACAAACAAACAAACAAACTCAACCAAACAGGAGAGCATATGTGAGCTATCCTGGAAACTGTATTAGCACCTGCATATCTAACACTGTACCTTTCTTCCTTCTAGTATTTGTTGGATACACTTTGGGATGGGTAACATACATGAAGAGCACTTTTTTGAACACCACACTTTATTTAAAAAGATTACAGAAGTTTATAAAGATGGGTACAATTTAGGAAGATATAGTAAATGAACAAAAAATAATCCTGAAGAAAGGAGAGAAGGGATAAGAAATTAAAAGGTAAGAGAGGCCTGAATTAGCAAAGTATATGCCATGAAGTTATCTGAACTTGACAAAGGAGACCACAACTCTGATCTTCACATTATTTGCATGATCTGCAACATGTGGACCTACCAGCGGCTTAACAGAGCATTTTTATCCGCTTATAGAACCAGAAACTTTTCCCATGGGTCCTGAGAGAAAAGGAGCCTGATGTATTTCAATCACAACTTTCTTGCAGTCAGCACAATGATTAGTGTTTATTTTTTTCTAACTATTCTGTCTGATGCCCTTTAATAATTAATCCAATGCCACAACACAATTCAACCCCAGAAATTGTTTAGTGGATAAAAATGATATGTCTAATATGAGGTTTTCTGATAGATTGTGGAGAGTCATCTCTATATTTTTTTTAATTTTTTTAATTATTTATTTATGATAGTCATACAGAGAGAGAGAGAGGCAGAGACATAGGCAGAGGGAGAAGCAGGCTCCATGCACCGGGAGCCCGACGTGGGATTCGATCCCGGGTCTCCAGGACCGCGCCCTGGGCCAAAGGCAGGCGCCAAACCGCTGCACCACCCAGGGATCCCTCTATATTTTTTGAAGGCAAAAAAAATTTGGTCAGATGATTCCTATGCTTCTTTGAGAATTCTTGAATTGTGTGTGTATGTATGACACTTTACCTTCTAGAACATAAATTGATAGTAGGAGACAATACTTCAGTAAGTTTGACTGACTTCAATAACACTGAAAAGAGAAGAATAAACCAAGTTCTCTCTGATTCCTTCCTCCCTCCAAGTAATGCCTGCATCAGAGAAGTTCTACTTTTATTTATGGATCCACAGAAAAACACAACACTAAATCAAAAAATACTACCTGGTGTTAGAAACTCACTGTGATGAAATGAACAGTAGAACAATAATCTTGAGCCCTTGGTGACCTAGCTCTGTGACCATGGACATGGCATTCACTTCTCTGGCTCTCTCTTTAATCACATGTAAAGTGTGAATCTGAACCAGTCATAACATTCAGCAATTATGGAACAAGCCTTTGTTTGACACATAGAATCGGTAATATGTATCGATGTTCCTTCTCTGCATAATGAGCCCTACTCAGAATAGAATGTGGGACAGAGCCACACGTGGACAGCTGATGAGTGATTTACAAGTTCCCAAATCCTCCCCCGCCCCATTCTAATGATGCTCAAGCAAGGAATGAACAGTAATTGTAAGTCAAGGGGACAGGGTTAGACTTCTGCATTCTTTGATTCAAAGCATCCCACTTTAAAATGGATTTTAAAATATTTAGGAAGGGATCCTAATGATGAGACAGTTCAAATCAGAGTTGTCTAAATAGAGGATGGTGTTATCCATTCAGATGGGCTGAAAAAAATCATCATGAATCTGAGTTTCCCATCCCCCAGCCTCAGTCCCACCAGCCTATTCCCTTTTCAGTCCCGCTCCAGGCTAGCAGTCGAGCAGACTAGTTAAAAGACAATTAGTCCAATTTCACATTCTCTAGCAGCCGAAAAATTTCATGTTATTTCAGTCACAGTGGATGGATGCCAAGTTCACTGGAAGCAGCCCTGCTGATTTATCCAGTCCATTTTAATACTTTAGAAATACTGTTAAAACATGGCTGTCCTAATTACACAGGGATCAACGCACAGTGTCCCTCTCACCCAGGATTCTCCCAGAAGGGCTGCAATCAGCTGCATTCCCCTTAATTTCACCATGCAATTCCAACTAATTTCATCCTAGTACAGTGCTGTCAGACAACTCCCATGCCTCTGCGGTTTTAATCGATTAGCTCAATGTCTCTATAATGCATCACCAGCTGCCAGGCACAGAACTGGACGCTTTGCAAGCATTTCAGCTAAAAGACAGTTTAATTACTACACCAGCCTCTCAAAGGCATAGGCACAAAGCCTTGGAAGCAAATTATTAAAATATTTGGTGTCAACAAGCCACTTTATAACTGAGCAAACAATGACAATCCAAAAGATGGAAATAAGGAGAAAGTCAGTTTTTAAACTGTGAGTAAGCTTTTTATGGACTCTAATATATCCGAGCAAATGGACTGGCTTTGGCATCACTGTTTCCATAAGGCACTGTGTTTCCTGGTCATTCTTGGGTGGAATATATGAACATTTGGGACACTGACAGGCTTGGAACACTCTCCTTCAATGAAAAAGAAAATACAGAGGTACCTAGAATTGGCACAGAAGTAGAATAAATGAGTCACAAGTTTGATTACCCTGTACTCACAAACGATGGATTAAAACAATTAACTCTGTTTGCACACATGCCTTCACTGTCACACTTACAAGTCATATTAAAGTACCTGTGGACAGAGCATATTAGATAAATATAAGTCATTGTAAAGCCAGAGAACTTTCAAAAGACACTTAATCAGTTTTGTATGACACGTTTCTCAACCACTCTGGGTATCAAAGAAACCAGGAAAATTGTGACCTGAAAAAATGTCCTTAAGCATGACTTCATGGTTTATGCAGAACTATGCCAATATAAACAAACATAAAAATTTATTTTTTATTTTAGTTATTTTTAAATTTATTTTTAAAAATATATTTCTAAAGCATTTTATCACAAGATCATATATATGTCTATATATATATTCACACACATATTTATGATATTTATAATATATATATGGATTAATGGTCTTATATTAAGTTCAGTATATATTTTCACTTATAAATTCATGACTGAAATTATAAACTAGAGAGCACACTGAAGAGTATCTTCAGTCCAATTCACTGAGAATGAGTGGCTATCCCCCACATGAAGAAAGGCACTAGCTATGCTACTAACAGTTATCTTTGATAGTTTCATTTAAATCCTTAACAATCTCCATTTTGTATTTAATGAAAATTTGCCTGTTTGTCCCCTTACTTTTCCTTTCTTTACAGCATGATATTGATCTAGTTGTAACACTATGTGTAGTTCCTTAATGCTTTTAAAATGCTTCCAATTACATTATATCATATAATCCACACAGCAAGCCTCTGAGACCAGTGGAATCGACCTTATTATTTCCATTTCGTAGATAAGGAAACAGAGATTCAGAGACCTTCACTGACTTTTCCAGAATCTGAGTGACAAAATTATGACCAATACCCAGGTCCTTCTGAGGCTCATCACATGCTCTTTTCACTATTTTGCATGATTATCAAAGAATCTTTTCACTATTTTGCATGATTATTAAAAAACCAACTGTGATAAACAATCTTCCTTTTATTCTAGATCATTTATGCTTAAGTCTTAAATATTCCATACCAAATCTTGCCATGGTTTGAAATAAATTTATTTTTCCAAAAATTACTTTTTTCTGATTTTCTTATTTGTTGGGTGACCACACAATTTATCACCCAAAGTCAAACACTTTTGAGAGTAAAAGAGGTTTGTTGATAATTACACTAGAATAAATAGTTGCAAACAGGTAATGATCCCAGGCAAATGGGACATATGGTTATGATACCTATTGTTGGTAACATACCACCACTAACGAAGCTTCTCTCTCAGAAGCATCATATATACTTTTTCTCGACTCTTCCTTCCACCCATTACTTTCTTGATCGCCAACCTGTTCAGAATCATTCTCAAAAGCCCTCTACCACTATGGTCTTCAAACTTCAGTGTGCCCATGAATTATCCATAGATCTTGTTAAAAAATATCTCATTCAGGAATTCTGAGATGGAGCCGGAAATATGCTGCATTTCTAACAAGCTTTCAGATGATACCAATGTTGGTGCACAGTTTGAGGAGCAAAGCTCTAGACTATATTTTCTGGCAGACATTAAATTTTATTACCAGCTTCATAAGTCATTAGCTGATGACTCTGGGCAAATTATTCAACCCCTTAAACCTCAGTTCTCACATACATAACATGACACCTATCTCATAGTCTTGTTTTGAATTTTAAATGAGATGATGAACTCAAAGTGATTAGCACAGTGCCTGGCACATTATTAAATGAACAACATGAAGTAGTCCATTATTTATTGTGTTTAATAAACAAAATAAGGAGGACCTCTGCTCCTAGGAGGTAGTTTATACATGAATTCCCGAAGTGTGATATAGGGGCCACCAGCATCAGGTATCCTAGGAATTTTTAGAAATGCAGATTCTTGGGCCAAAACCAGACCTAATGAATCAGCAACCCTGAGTGCGGGGCCCAGTTATCTTTGTTTAATAAACTCTCCACTTGGTTTTGACGAATGGGAAGTTTCAGAAGCACTTAGGCTTTTGCTCTGGAATAAACTTTGTAACACAGAAATATTTACAGCAAAGTTATTTCACAGGGTTGACCTCATTTAACTGTAATGTATATAATTCTTTTCACATCTATGACTATCCTGTTCTTCAGATGAAATGTTCACATCCCTCCTGCTCATGTAAATTACATATACACTTGCGTTAAAATTTTACTATGAGCTTCTTTACATTTTTTTAAGGTAAAAGCATTTCCTTTGAAATGCAGTGTGATCTATTTGAGTTGAAAATGACTGAATTTAGGATGCTTTAATTTGAAATTTGCTTACTCTCCTTCCTTTGTTGGTCAGGTTTTAGTGATATACTCAATCTTTTAGGCAATTAGAGAATGAAGAGCCATTTATTTACACTAGATTATACAATTAAGGTAAGCAAGAAAAATTGTTAGAATAGTTTGACATAATTTTCAAAGTTTTTTTGTACCTTTCATATCATCCTTCTTTATCTTCTTTTGCCCCCTCCTTCGCCCATATCCTTGAGATACTTTTTGTCACTTGGCTTCTCGGGCTCTATAATGTCCCAGTTTTCCTATCAAGTCACTGTCTGGGTCTTCTCAAAGCCCTCAGCTAGATCCTCATCAAATTTTGATCTGTAAACACTGGAGAGTCCTAAGTGCTCCATCCCCCAGCCCTCTAGCTGTAAATATCAGATACATAATGATAATTCCCAAAATGTGTCTTCCAGCCTCTACCTCCTACCTAGCTACAGACTCACATGCAACTGTCTTGACATGACAGCTCTTCAATGTTAACTTGTAAAAAACTGAGTTCTGGATTTTCCCCACCCCAAACCTATGCATTCTCTCTCTCTCTCTCTCTCTCTCTCTCTCTATATATATATATATATATATATATATATATATATATATATACCTATATATATATATTACCACTATCCTCTATAGTTCAGGCAAAAGCTTTGAAGCAGTATTGACTCCTTTCTTTCTCTTAGATTCATAGCTGAACTATCACCAGATCATGCTGTGCTTAGCCTTCAGTCTCTGTTCTGATTACTTCTTACCTACTCTCCGACACTTTAGTGTAGGCTACTCTTCTCCCTCATGTACACCTCTGCAATAAGTCGTCTCTTGAACTAGTTTCTCTGCTTCCACTTTGGCTCTACTTAGTATACTTGCTACATAGCAACTAGAGTGATTCTTTTTATAACTCAGATCATATGTATCGCCACCTCAAACCCTTTGGTGGCTTCCTTCCTTCTTTTTTTTTCTTTTTTATAATAAATTTATTTTTTATTGGTGTTCAATTTGCCAACATAGAGAATAAACCCAGTGCTCATCCCGTCAAGTGCCCCCATCAGTGCCCGCCACCCACTCACCTCCACCCCCCTCCCCCCTCCCCTTCCACCACCCCTAGTTCGTTTCCCAGAGTTAGGAGTCCTCACGTTCTGTCTCCCTCTCTGACACTTCCCACACATTTCTTCTCCCTTCCCTTATATTCCCTTTCACTATTATTTATATTCCCCAAATGAATGAGAGCATATAATGTTTGTCCTTCTCCGATTGACTTACTTCACTCAGCATAATACCCTCCGGTTCCATCCACGTTGAAGCAAATGGTGGGTATTTGTCATTTCTAATGGCTGAGTAATATTCCATTGTATACATAAACGACATGGCTTCCTTCCTTCTTAGATAAAATCCAAAAGCCTATGTCTGGCACTAGCTATAGGGAAAACCTCATCTCCTACCATTCACCCCTTTCTGATTTGCCCCCAGTACCACCAATCTCCTTGCCTTTCCTAGATTCCATCTATTTCCCACTCCCATGAGGGCTCTTCATGCTGTTCCCTCTTTCTCTAACCAGGGATCTATATAACTTGCTCCCTCATTTCACTGAGGCTCTCACTTAAACATTACCTGTCAGAGAGATATGGAATCCTTGGAATACCATCTAAAATGATACCCACTATTACACCCTATTCCCTTACCCGCCTTTCATTTTTATAGCACTCATTATTGATATTGTATGTGTTTCTGTTCACTTATCTTTTCTGACAAAAAGTATATTTTCCTACTTTCTCCTCAATAAGAAATGTAAGCTTGAGGGATGGATGGCTTTGTTATGTCCACTTCTATATTCCAAATATCTGGCACATAGTAGGTTTCCCAAAAGCATGTAATGAGTGAATAAACAAGTACGGGCATTGTATATTCTACCAAACACTCTTTCAGAAGGCCAGAACTCTACTTAGAAGAAACAAACAAAACTTTATACGAGAGGAGTATTTATATGTTTACAGACATTCTGCTATCCTATTATCGTTTATTGTAAGGCATGAGAAAATAATCATCATAATTTATGTTTATAATAATTTATAAGTGCTTTCTATATGCCAAGTACTTTATGTTCATTATCTCTGATCTTCACAATAAACCTGTGAAATTAATTACCACTATTATACTCATTTTACAGATGAAGGAACTACATAAAGCTCATCTAAAAACAAACAAAAATAACAACAATAAAAAAGAAGTTACTCATCTAGGATATCAGAGTTAGTAAATGATGAACTTGGGATTCATCCTAGAATCAGTGTTCTTCTGGCTTGGAAATCCATGAGGTTTCTAATAAACCATATCACTTCCTTAAAATTGGAATAGCATTCTTGGGAATAAACATTATTGTCCACAGCAGGGAGATCATGGGACTGGGATAAATGTTTGGTTTTGTGATTAATTCTGACCTGGCAAAAGGTCACAAGTTCAGGTAAGGTCTAGAGGACATGATTCATTAACCTTGCCGATAGCCACGGTAACTGAAGAAAAAGTAATTCCTTCTAATTGTTGTGATAACTTCATTCACTCCCACCCTTACTCCTTCTGTGCTCCCCTGGCATGTCTGTAACACTTTTTGCAAGTCATAAGAATGTGCATTCATAGCTCTTTATCAAATTCCTCAGGGCAAATTAATCCTACTTTCAGTGTGCACATGATGAGCGTAAACTAATCTTAGGTCTAGTGCTAATGCAGTCATCAATACACAGTGCCTGTACCCTGCACGCCGCCGCGGGCACAGCCAGCCTCAGGATGGGAAGTAAGAAACTGCAAGCGTCAATACACAGCAATCCACGAGGGTGAAACCAATGCTGGCACCGTTGCTGTTTTCATGTGAAATTACGAGAAAGAGGAGAATAATTTTACTGTGTGCTTGGACACTGAAAAGTTACAGAATATCTAAGTAACGAAAGATTCACATGTAGTTTTATGGCTTTGATTTTTCAAAAATTAGATTGGTGAAATTATATTTTGAAAGGATCTGGCCTTTACTGAAACGGGGCTCCTTGATCAAATAATCAAATTATATTAATTCATTGTGACTACATACTAAATTCCTTCATCAAAGGCCAACAGAAAAAAAAGTAAGGAAGAAAAGGAGAAAAACAACCGGGAATACTGCCAATTGAGTCAGAATGCTGATTGTAGACAGGTCCCTTAAACATGAATTCTAACCTGGCTGCATCACTTTCGGATTAGACTTCACACAGAAGCCAAATTACTTAATTCATTATCAACCTACCCTGATTTAGATCTATGCATGTGAAAATCTCTGTTACTAATTTTAATTGCACTATTCCCTCTCTACAGGATACTGTTAAATTGGTTTGGCGAAATAGTAGTGAATCACATCAAAGTGGTGGGCTACATTTTATAATATATCTAAATAACTATCCCATTTTCCCAGCATGTTGCTATGCATTTTAAGTATTAATATTATGACTCCGGTTTAGAAGAATGTAGCCTTTTTCTTTAAAATAAATTTTCTTGCTCTTTTAGTACTGTTAAAATTGGGCTGGATTTTAAGTGGCTAACGAGTAATAAAAGAGCAATATCTGCTGCAGGGAACCACAAAAAACATGCTGGCGGGCTCATAAAATATGTTCATGCAAGTCACTTGCAGATACATCATTCTGATACAGTAATGGTTTTTCCAAACTAAGTGGGCTCCCTTTTGTAGCTACACTTTATTATCTGGATTCTTATTTTCACTTGTATCCCTGGATCTTTAGAGAGAAGCATTTTTTTCTCACATGCACATTTGTAAATAAAGAAAAGCGGTGAGGGTCAAGAGAAAAGCAGCAGACTCATGATTCAGATCTGTGAACTCGCACAGGCGCTGCCACTGTTGTGCTTCTAGGAATTAAATTTTGTGCAGTGTTTTCTGTTTCTTCAACTGGTATAATGAAAAGGAGCCTCCAACTTTTCTTACATCAAAATTCAGTCCTTAAAAAAAAAAAGTTGCTGGACTCCTGGTATTTATATCTTAATGGGGAAGCATTATGGTCAAATGGAATGCTGCTCAGGCATTAGCTCAGGAAGCCTAATAGGAGATCTGGCCTAAACTTTATACTCACCCCCTGGCTAACTGACAAAGTATGTGCAATCCCCTGGATTGTTGGAGGCTCCAGTTATTTCATTTGTACTATGTGAATAATCGCATTTCATAAAGCTTGCACTAGGAACAGCATAGGTAATGCTGTACACAAAATCTCCAAGAAAAGGAACTAGTTATGATGCAAATGAAGAGGGGCAGGTCTTAACTCAGGCAGAGTCTGAAATAGGAGAAGATAATTAGAACTTGGGAACCAGCTAGAGGAGGGAGGTGAGGGAGAAGGGGAGAATAGTATAGCATCTGGTTCACTAGCTACCACAAGGACGGAAGGTACAGGCTGGGGAAAGAGCTGGCTCACAGATGGGTTTACCTTGATGTGTCCAGAGAGATCCAGACCAAGAGCTTGGAAATAAATACAGATCCAGAGAGGTTTAGAGTTTAGATGAGAAATTACCACAGCCAAGAAAAAAATTCAGTATTTCAGTGAAAGGTTTTTCTTTGGATAGTCATTCACTTGGCAACAAGTTAGTGAGTTACCAACTATGTGCCATACACTTATTCCAGTGCTGAGATAGAATAAAACTGTACCATTCCTGCCTTGATGAACTCATAGCCTGTGAGAGATAAAAAGCCTAAACCACCATTTTTATGAGTTTATTCTACACACCAGCACTGTGCAAATAACTTTCTTAAAAAAATCACTTAACTCTACAGGCCATTGTTCAGGACAGAGTAAGTATTTTAACCTCTAATTTATAAATAAGAAAATAAGACCTCCAAAAATTTAACTTTCTCCAAGTCACAGAGCCAGTAAGTAGCAGGGTTAGGATTTAAACCTATTTTTTTTTCTGATTATAAAGTTTTTAATTCCTATATACTGTGTCGGAGTATAGGAGACATCAGAAAGAAGCCTGGGGAAAGGTACCAAAGTAAAGGCCAGCAGAGGATGAGCCTAGGACCAATGTAAGGGAGAAGGAGCAGGAGACTTAAGCCAGAAACCCCTGGAAGAGAAACACTGAGGAAGTTTAGGGAAGGAGGAAGACGGGACAACCCACAGGGGTCAAATGTTCCCAAAGGAGTCACACAGCACCCCATGCACAACACCCATCCAAGTGAGCTTTGAAAAAATCAACAGCATGAAAAGAGAGTCAGAACCCAGCACTGGAGGACTGATGGGAGTTTAGTGAGTGGCAACACTAATTGAAGGAACATAAGAAGTAATTTAATTGGAGAGAAATTGGAAACTAGAAATACTGGCCCATGGTAACAGGAGGAATTAGAGTCAAGATGATAGTTTAATTGGAAATAATCCTACTTTATAAAGTTGTAGAGTGATTTCAAATTTTTTTTATGAAATTTTCAGTTATCACCATCTTTGAGAGGGCTTTTTTTTTCTCTTTCCCAAAGTAATTGCCTTGAATGAATACTGTTCACTTCGTGCAATGTCACATCTGCCAGAATTCTAGTGATGTTTTATTTGAAGAAACGAAGTAAACACTTGTAAAAATTAAATGTAGCTCATTTCCATTTCTTATTTGGTCCTTCTATATGATAACTAAGATCATGACACTAGTACAAAACCTAAAGCTCTAACCAAACAAAGTAGTTGTAACAAAGGTCATAAATATCCTACAGCCATAATTATGGGTATTCTGGTCAAGAAGCTTGTGTTCTTGTAGGGAAAAAAATGCCAAGCTACCGAGTCTCATAAAGAACTGCTAAATATTATCATATTACAAAATAATTTGTATAATGCCAATAATGATTTGCCTAAGATGCTAAGCAAAATAGGATTGAAAAAAAAAATGGTTTCTGGCAGGAGAAAACAGATCACAAGTGCTACACAAGGAGCCTGGCCCTAAGCCTGGAATCTGATGAGCACTTGAAGGCGTCACCTTGATCTTCATCAGCTTATTCATTGTTGTTGAAAATTTACAGTCACTTAATTTATCTGTGTTTTGGAAAAAAAGAAAAAAACAGAACAACATCACAGCAATAACAACAAGCTTGATTTTTTTTCCTACTTTTCCTTTGAAAAATCATTAAGGATCATTAAAGGGTTCATCCTTTTTCCACAATAAATTAATAAGGAATGTCACCAACTTAATTTTATAAATACCTTGTCAAAAATATTGTCCCCCCAAAATAGATATATTAGTTACAGTACAAGCCAGAACAGAGGAAGGTGAGATCGGAAAGTGCTAATTTAATTATGCTAATAGTGCTCTGGTAAGTGTGGGACCAGATGGTAGAGCTAGCAAACAATGGAGGAATTTTTTAAATCAGATATTTTTCAACAAGTATCTGTGCTCCAAAGCTCTATGTGTGTGGTGGAAAGATTATCTTTTCCTACGCATCTTATCTACAAGGCTGGTGGAAAGCTTCCCAGGGTGTATTTCCAGTGATCTCTATCCCAGTCTACCATGTCTTCCAGGAAGGTACTCGTCTCTCAAACTGGTTGACCTAAGATGTGTGCAGAAAGGACAATCTCAATTATATAGCAGCCTGTCAAATGATAACCCATGACTGTGTGCTTGATAGGCGAGTCACAAAGTTATTATTTAAACAACAACAAGATACAAAACTGATTTTAAATAATAGTCTTTAAGAGGGAAAAAACATGTAACTAATCTAGCCATCAAATAAACATTACTTACTTTTACTCTGATGAATGATTTATAAAAATCTATATAATTAAACTTTTAAAATACTAAACCCATTTTTGAAGTAGGTAATCCCAATCTATCCCCACTTTTCTTCTATTTAATAATCTCTCTCACACACACTCCTTTATTAAGTTTAATTCTTGAGTGCCCTATTTATAAGACTAAAAACTCCATCTCTATTAGGTAGAATTAATCTTCTTCTCTGTTCTCTCAATATTTTGTTCTTTTGTGGTAGATGACATTGGCATACCACCCTGTCACCTTTCCCTTTATAGGATCATTCACTCATTCCCCAGGGGCCCTGAATGTAGCTGCCAATTATTCACAGCTGTAACCTTCAGATAATTATTTTCAGCTACCGGGAGTCAGGTCTTGCGGCAACACCTGGGAGGTTACCCTCAATGGTTGAGGGAGAGTGGAGTAATAGAGGGGACAAGTCAATAACTGATTTAACTCCTATACAAAAGGCTAGCCGCCTTCCTCACCCATATGGAGAATTCTTGTTCCAGGGCACCTATAGGTATAGACTAAGGCTATCTTACCCCTGTTCTGTCCTCAATTTGCTTCATCTGAGAGCACCCACCCTCTGTATGACTTGCACAAGAATCCCATCTCAGGTCTCCTTCCAGAGAACCAGACCTAAGATACCTCTGCTTTTAAGGTCTTTGAGACTTTGTAACTTCTGTAGTTCTGCAAGCTATTACTTAAATGAATGTTATTATACACTATTTCCCCATATATTAAGGTATTTTGCAGCATTTTAACAGGTGTTAATGCCTTACGATAAAGACATGAAAATATGAATAAAGCTTTTTGGCTTTGGAGGTGACTCTTTTATACATCAGAGGCCATTCTTAACTCATGCCCATGGGCTGACACCTTCTTTACCTTAATCCATTCTGAACAGCCTAAATATTTTTCACCTTTCCTCAATAGTTTCCATAAATTATCTGAGCCAGGAACTTAAAACTGCTACATGTTATAGGTCAGTAATTTGAACCCTCAAAATCAAGGCATCTATTTGTGTATCTCTGGATCCAAATTTTTAGTGTCCTCTCAAAGGACAGTGGCTCAGAGTGTGGACTCAAGACCCACTGAGCACAGAATTCAAATTCCAGCTCTGAAATTTCACTAGATTTAGGTCATGGGAAAGATATATAACTGGCCCATGTCTCTGTTTCCTCATGAGGAAACAGTAAGATACCAATTTAAAAGGTTTTTATGTGGATTAAACTTTAACACAAATACAGTGCTTTCATTAAACTCTAACCGTAAGCATTCAACAGATTTGAGCTCTTTTTATTTTGAAATTTCTCCGTGTGCTATATGATAGAACATTTTAGATAAAATCAGTCACTGTTTTATAGGAGTTTACATATCAAGGTCTTACTAGGCATTTCCAGGCCAGGCAACTGGATAAGTGAATGGAATAGATCCCAGGTTCACCACCATTACTTCAAGAAAACATTAGTCTTTCATGACCTTTTACTTTAGGGGATCAGTAAGGACATCAAGCACAGATGTAAACTACAGGGTCAAAGGCCTTTCAAGGCCTCACTTTCTCACTTCCTTCTGTCTCTCTCTCAGAGGGAGATAAAGGGTGGAAAGAAACAGAAGGATAGTAAATATTCCATTAGGGATTATCAATGTTCTCCTTTGACTTAAATACATGCAAATTACTTTTAATTTTCCAATATCCAAGACCTAGACTAGAAAGGAAGAAAATAGAGAAAATTCTTCAATTTCCTGAGCTCCTCAAAGGTAGAGTACACCAAATATATTTTGGGAGCTTTCCTACAGCACCCCATCACAGTTATAGGCATAACATAATTGATTGACAAATTGCTAATGGAAAGCTAGAAGAAAAATAAAGCTGATGCAAATCTGCATACCAAAGAGAGATTATATTTTAAAGGTAAAAGTAAATATATGTGTGTGTGTGTATGTGTGTGTATAGGACAAAAGAGAAACACAGAATCCATGACAAGGAAACATCAAAGACAAGGCCATTAAGTAACAATGAAAATAACCTGAACCATAAGCAACCATAAGAACAAAGGTTTCTCCCATCTCAAATACTTGATAATTTTATATAATTATGTCTTACTATATTATTAGTTTTATTTACAAAATATTATGCATAGAGATAGCATCTCACAAATACATGAAAGAAGGAGTCTAACCTAAGGAGAGATCATGGAAGCTCTATTAAGAGAATGCAAAAATCCTCAACAAAAATTAGCAAACTGAATTCAATTGTACATTAAAATGATCAGGTGCGATTTATTTCAGGGATACAAAAATTGTTCAACAATCACAAATCAATGTGATTCACGATATAAACAAAGTGTAGGATAAAAGTCATATGATATCTCAATAGATGCAGAAAAATATCTAACAAAATTCAACACCCTTTTATGATAAAAACTCTCAACAAAATGTGTATAGATGGAACATAGCACGATAAAGGCCATATATGACAAGATCACAGCTAACAACATACTCAGTGGTAAAGAAATGAAAGCTTTTCCTCTAAGATCAGAGTTAAGAGAAGGATGCTCATTCTTGCCTCTTTTATTTATCATAGTCTAGAAGTCCTAACCAGAGCAATTAGGCAAGAAAATAAAAAGGGCATCCAAATCAGAAAGGCAAACAAAATGGTCTCTGTTTATAGAGGACACAAAATATGGAGAACCTTAAAATGCCACCAAAAAAAAAAAAAACCCTTAGAATTAATATATTCAGTAAAGTTGAAGGATATAAAATTTAATATAAAAAGTTGATATAAATCAATGCAAAAAAGTTGTATTTCTATATTCTAATGATGAACTATCAAAAAAAGAAATTAAGAAAATTATCCCATTAACAACAGCATGAAAAAGAATATTTAGGAAAAAATTTTACCCAGAAGGTAAAATATCTCTATACTGAAAATAATAAAATATTAATAAAAGAAATTAAAGATGACACACAGAAATGGAAAAATATTTCCATGTTCATAGATCGGAAGGATTAATATTGTTAAAATGCCTACACTACCCAAAGTGCTCTACAGATTTAGTGCAATTCCTATCCAAATTACAATGATATTTTTCATGAAAATAGAAAAAGCAATCTTAAGATTTGTTTGGAGCCACAAAATACCTCAGTTAACCAAAGCAATCTTGAGAAAGACAAAGGTAGAGGCACCCCACTTCCTGATTTCAAACTATATGGCAAAACTATAATAATCAAAACAGTACAGTATTGGCATAAAAACAGACACATAGATCAATGCACTATAATCAAGAGTCTGGAGGGGGGCATCTGGGTAGCTTAGTCAGTTGAACATCTGCCTTCAGCTCAGATCATGATCCTGGGGTCCTGGAATCAAGCCCCAAACGGGGGCTCCCCATTCAGTGGGGAGCGTGCTTCTCCCTCTCCCACTGCTACTTTCCCTGTTTGTGCTCGCTCACTCTCTCTGTGTCAAATAAATAAATATTTTTTTAAAAGTCTAGAAAAAAGCCCATACATACATGGTCAATTAATTTTTGGCAAAGGAGCTAAGAATATACAATGCAGAAAAGACAGTCTGTTCAATTAAGGGTGCTGAGAAAGCTGGACAGCCACATGACACAAGAATGAAACTGTACCCCTGTCTTATACACAAAAATCCACTCAAAATGGGGGTTTGAAGATGTGAATATAAGACCTGAAACCATAAAATGCCTAGAGGATGACACAGGGGGTAAGCAGTTCGCATCAGTCTTAGCAATGATTTTTTGAATTTGACACCAAAAGCAAAGGCAACAAAAGCATTATAGCAACATTCACAATAGCCAAGGTATGGAAACAATCTAAGTGTTCCCTCACAGATGAATTTCAAAACAGTGTGTCACACACACACACCAGAATAGTATTCAGCCTTTAAAAAAAGAAAAATCTGTGATTTATGACAAACTGGAGAGCATTATACTAAATGAAACAAGCCACACAGAGAAAGACAAATACTGCATGGTGTCACTTATATGTAGAATCTTTAAAAAGATCAAATTTATAAGAAATGGAGAATAGGAAAGGGGCTGGGAGTGGAGAAAATAGAGAGGTTGGTAAAAGTGTACAAACTTTCAGTTATAAGATAAATAAGGTCTGAGGATCTAAAATACATTGTGACTATAGTTGTTGACACTGTTTTGTAAAATGGAAATTGAGAGTAGAACTTAAATGTTTCTCACACACACACACTTGCACAACATATGATGTAAATATGTGAGGTGACAGATGTGGTAATTCAATGGGAGGAATCCTTTTGCAATGTATATCAAATGACTGCATTGTACACACTTTAAATCTTACAATTTTGTCAATTTTAACTCAATAAAGGTGAGAAAAAAAGAACTACATGAAAAGAAAGACAGAAAGAAAAGAACCAATGAGACAAATGGATTCTAAAACTTGGGGTTGTCTAATGGCTGGCAACAGGTCACGTCAGGGATACTTGTCTCTTGGACAAGGAAGAGAATGTATAAAATTTACAAAAGTCACTGGGAGTTTAAATCATCTGGGCCAAGTTCACATAAGATACATATGTCTTTGGGCAAGTCTCTTATTCCCAGGCATTCAGAAGCTTAGCAGCTGGAGAAAAGAACCATTAAGAATATTGAGTCATGTTCAAAAAAATTTTTTTAATTTATTCATTTCAAAGAGAGAGGGACTGGGTGGAGGGGCAGAGGGAGAGAATCTTCAAGCAGACTCCCTGCTGAGCACAGAGTCCTACACTGTGGGGAGGCTCAATTCCCACCACCCATGAGATCATGATCTGAGCTGAAACCAAGAGTCAGACACCCAACCGACTGAGCCATTCAGGTGCTCCTTAAATTTTTTTTTTTGAGTCATGTTTGAAATTTTTTATGCTATCTCAGGCACACACTAGGAAGTAAAACACAACTTTTTGAATAAATAAATGCTAAATTCCTGATAACCATGAAAGAAAGTAAGGAGTAAGAATGACTGGCTCTAGATCATATAGGTGTAGAGTGACCAAGAATTATAAAACAAAAGTTTGCTCACCTCATGTCAATGTGCATCATTAGCACTCCCGTGTGCACGCTCAACCCTGGGTGTAGTGTTTTGCAGCATTAAAATAAATTTTACATGCAGATTTTGGCCTTTGGAAACCTGTAATCCAGTTTAGGGTGGTTACGATATAGTCAGTGGAAAATAATCATTTAGATATTTTAAAATGTGTCTTAAATTATTTCCATCTTAAATTATTTTGAAAATTTTTATTTAGTGAGACAAACTCCAATAGAAAATGTCAATAAATTCTATTTTGCCTTCATGAAGAAGAATGTTGGCTTATATTATAAAGGCATATAAAAAAAGCTTAATTTCATGGTTGAGATTTCATAAGCATTTGGAGTGCCTACAAAAATCTTTCAACTCTAACAAACATAGCTCCTCCCTATTCTTAATTCTCTTTTCTACATTTTGATGAGATGACAGAAAGGACAACAGATGTCTATAGGCCTCTCATAAGTCAAGACCCTTAAATGTTGGTGATACTACCTCAGCATATTACATTTAAAAAATCTTCTATCTGTATATATTCGCTTGATATATTCTCATTTGTACATTTATGTAGTAAAATTCACACCATAAAATATATAGAAAGTACAATGAGCTGGAAGCAATATCTTCTAGTATTCTTAATACCCCAGGAATAGCCTGACCTTGGTATGCTCAGATTCCCCAAAGTCTTAAAATTATACAATGTGAATTGTGGCATTTAATTTATTTTATTCTATATGCTTTAAAATGCAACCATTGATTTTTTAAAGCCTTTGGGCAATATACAATAGCAGATTTCATAAACTACAGGGTAAAAATGACAAAGTCATAACAACAAATGTCAAGCTGGCAATTACCCATCCCAAACAATTCTTTAGCTTCCTAAGTCAGATATTACAAATATGTCTCTTTTGGACAGAAAATGAAAGAAATTTTTAAACCCACTAACTCTCTTAACAGCCCTCTAATATTTATCTCTAAACGTGATCAATACGAAGTGTTGACAATACCCGGAATAGGAATGCATATATCTGTAGTGGCTAAAGTACTAAGAGTCTGTAACACAGGAGATTCCATTAACAGTGCTCTGCAGAAAGAGTTGACTTCCTTGGGGAGTCCTTCAAAACCACATTAGATTGGGAGATAAAGGGTCTAGATAGATGTTGGCCAGGCATTGGCTAAACGACCTTGATCAAATCACTTAACCTCTATAAGCCTCAGTTTTCTCATCTCATCTGTAAAATGAGGTGACTGAGCCAGATGTATAGAAGAGACACAGCAACATATCAGATCCATGGCAGGCAGTAATTATACTGCAAAGGTTTTTTTTTTTAATAGTTATTATTTCACCTCTGCATTTTTCTGAAGCTATAAAATGGCAATTCTATCTGAAGTGGAAACTCACTTTTGGCTTAGCGTTGGGGACTCTTACAGGAAGGTTTTGGTACAGGACTTAGAACCTAGACGGATTCTCCCCTCAGTCTGAATTATTCTATTCTAGACTCCAATATATATATATACATACATATTTTTAAAAGTGAAGAGGGGCAATTTGAACCTAGCAATTCTTATTTTTCAGGTATTCAAAGTTGTTGAAATGGTCCTGATATCCAAAAATTAAAACATATCCTGTCACTGCTGCTTTATCAGATATAAAAAGAAGGAGACTATGTAGTTACCTCATCTTTCACATTGTTTTAGGCAGGTAGGCCTCTTTAATTTCAAATGCTTTAAAAATGAACTTCAGGAATGGGAAATGCAATGACTTCTCAGAAAAGGTATTACATTGTTGTAATTCCCCAATGTTAGTTTCTGACATACTATACTTTAAGGTATGCACTAATATACAAGTGTGCACGTATCTATGTATCTCTAAAATGCAAAACTCTTTGAAATGCCATTAATAAAGGAAATAATTCGGAGTGTCAACCAACATAATCTAATAACAGACCATCAGAGAGCCAATATACAGTCTACTTTTCATACTTCCCATACTTCAAGTAGGGAAAAAAATAAAGACACCTATAGAATATAACAGACTTGAGCTGCATAGTCATACTGCTCAGGTTTGCACGGCTCCACGATTTACTCTGGGTGAGTCATTACTCTCTGTACCTCACTTTTCTCAAGTGAGGAAAACAGTACTTCCTTTCTAGGACTGCTGTGAGAATGTGTGAGTGAACACAGGTACAGCACCTAAAACAAAGGCTGGTATATTAAATGTTTGATTGTAGTCTATTTGCTATTATAAAAAAATTAAATACCTTACTCTTAGCAAATACAGAAAAGGTAAAATTTGTTACCATATTAAAAAAATTGCCATATCCAAAGGAAGAAGACGATACTGTAGAAATGAGGAAATTAAGATTTCCTAAGAAAACTTAGGAGTTCACACTATTACTAAATTGAGAAGTAAGTAGTGTCAAGTCCCATACTTATTAAATCTGCTTTATACTTCTTTGAAAGAAGGCCAAAGAGTCCAGTGGCAGAATCTTTGGATTATACTTCAGAAACCAGAACTGTTAGGCTAATCCCAGCATCTGAGTAGAGATGGCCCTTGTTACCTCCTTCCCCTTAAATACGCTGGCCACAGGACTAGGTTGAGTGAGCATCTTCCACATCAGAGTGACTCCTTTGAAATAGACAGTAGAGAAGAGCCTGTTTCTAGGAACCACCAGAGGTCCATACAGTGCTCCCCATTGGTGGTGGTTGCTATGGTTATGGAAGTGGCTCTTAGTCTGCCATTGCCCGATGCTCTTTACCATATTAACTCAAGAAATATGACCAATCAACTGAGAGAAACTCATGGAGACACGCTAGGCACTAGGAAAGAATAACAGAAGTCGGAACTAGGCTACTGTAGTTGGAGGTCTTAGATCTTGGGCCTCTGAGAGATTCTCCAAGAAAGCAGACCAGAGAATCCTATGACATGGGCACTCATGAGGGAAGGCTGCTCTTGTGCATGAAGGCTAGAAAGGTAAAAGACGGAAATGAACGTTTGTTGAGCACCTTCTATCATTCATGCTTCTTGCGTGAAAGGAATTTGCTAAACGGAAGCAAGGCAGCATCTCAGCAGAGGGAGTTCCACAAGACGAATTTCATCCATTTCTCAAATATTCTTATTACCTTTTCAGACATTAACTCCTCTAATTAAATCTACCTCTTCTAGTAAAATCTAGTTAAATCATAGGTGTGTGTGTGTGTGCCATTAATAATCCACACATCACAGTGTACAATGTTAAATCCAAGTGTTCAGGTTTATTTTCTTTAAAAACAGCTCTCTCATCTGGATTATGTCATTCTCAAATTAGTTACCTTCTCGAATCAGTTTTTAACAAACCACGCTCCATTCTTTCCATTTAAAAACTAAAATTTTTGTTTTGGTTTCCTCAGGATATTTCCCTTACAAATTAAAAGAACATCTTCATTGAGTTGATGAATCTGTAAATTAAAAAAAAATCTAACAAAATGCCATGAATGATTGTGGCAAAGTGAAAATGAGCAATGTTTTACTGTTATTAAATATGTCCAAGGTAACAATTTTAACATTTCACCATGATTTGATTGAAATCACTTAAGTTGTGTGTCTACCTAATTTCAATGAATCAAGGTGAAAATACGACCTTTCAGGTCCTGGCAAGCTGCTCAATCAATCAACTTTATCATGCTCTGCATGTAATCCATCTGGTTCTATATTAAACTTGAAGGAAATCTAAAACAATAGTATAAAAAGAGAAATTGTACTGACTGCACTTATATTTCTTGGCTTAGGAAGCAAGGCGTGTCTTTACAATGTAACGATGAGACAATCAACACTACATTAGGCAAAAAGCTTCTCCCAGGATTAATTTATAATTACAACATCTAGGATGATAGGAGGAAAGGCACAAATACCAACACTGTGAAGGTCTTTTTATTTGTTTGTTTGTTTGTTTGTTTGTAGAGAGGGAGAGGTAGAGAGGCAGAGGGCGACTGAGAAAGAGAATCTCAAGCAGACTACACACTCATAATGGAGCCCAAAGCAGGGCTTGATCTCACAACTTTGAGATCATGACTTGAGCCGAAATCAAAAATTGGATGCTTAATGACTATGCCATACAGGTGCCCCATCACCATGAAAGTCTTAACAAATGCTGCTTTCTAAAAGGAAAAATGCCTTTCTTCAACTTGTTAAAAAATGTTCTCTTTACTTAGACCTTTAGAATATGTCTAGCTTAAAACAAAGGACACAGCCATTTTTAAAGCCAATCTTTTTTCCTCTGTCAAACTACTAGCAGGTAGTTTATTTTCAACTCCAGATGAGCTGAACTTTCTGCTTCATTACCTGTTACCAAATTCTGCATATTTCCAAAACTTCTCCCCTTGCTCTCAAGGCAAGCAGGAACTCCTCATGATTGTTGCTAAGCCCACAAGCCAAGAACTCCTATAATAAGATAGATACCACCACTATTTCCCAGCATTGCTTTAGGATAAAATGATGTCTGAATTTCAAAGTCCATTACTTTAGAATAGAAATAAAACTAACTTCTTACATGGAAAAAAGTATATTGGAGGAAAATTACTTTGACACATAAAACTGTTATGTCAAACTTAGTATTATGATGGTCTGAAATGTTAACTTGCCAGTTACTAACTAAATTTAGATTCTGAATACCTGAAAGAGTCAAAATATCACCTTTTGACTTTATACTAAACTGAGTAAAATGCTTAAATGCAGTATTGAGGCTGTGAATAATAAACACATAAAACTAAACATTCTGTGGGGTGCCTGGGTGACTCAGTTAGCTAAGTGACTCTCAATTTCAGCTCAGGTCTTGATCTCAGGGTCGTGAGTTCAACCCCCACACTGGGGGGGGGCCTCCACACTGGGCATAGAGCCTATTCAAACAAATAAACAAACAAACAAACAAACAAACAAACATTGTTTTACTGGCACAATTGCATCTTTGAGAAGTTACTGTCTTAAATATAGATTGCAATGGATGTATCTTACCATGAGAAACTAGAGTTGGTCTAAGAATCTAGAGGACACTAATATAATTTTTTGTCACAATTTCTAACATCAATGTGACAATTAAAATAGCTTATAGAGTGCCAACAAACAAACCAAAAGCCCCTCAAACAAAACAAAAATACATCAAGAAAGGAACAAGGGAATCTACACATAAAAGCCTACAGAGCTGGATTTTCTTATAAATAATCCATTTGATTAAATTCAACTAATACAATGTTTTATTGAGCAAAAATAACCAACTAAGGAAGAATAAAGAATGCTGCCTATAGAGAATAATTAGAAAAACCTTCACTGAGGCGTAGCATTTGGTGGGGTATCTTGAAGAACTGCTAGCATGGGGATAAACAGAGGAAAGGCAGGATGCCATTCCAGATGGGAAGAGAAATATGGGGAAAGTTTTATAGAGACTGAGAGCAGATGCATCTATGCTAGTTTCATGTTTAAAAGAGGAATAATACTATCTACCCTGCAATGCATTTCAAAACACTTAAATAAGTTATAGGGATGTAATGTCCAGCAAGGGGTCTACAGTCAATAATAAATTTGTTGCCAATTTAAAAGTTGCTAAGAAAGTAAATTTTTTTAAGGTAGGCTCCACACCCAACATATAGCCCAATACAAGGGCTTGAACTCATAATCCTGAGATCAAGATCTCAGCTGAGATCAAGAATCAGGCATTTAAGTAATTGAGTCACCCAGGTGCCCTTATAAAGTAAATCTTAAAAGCTTTCATCACAAGAAAAAAATGTAACTTTGTGGGTGACAGGTGGTAAAGAGACTTCTTGTGGTGATCAACTCACAACCATACAAATATCAAAGCATTTTGTACACCTGAAAGTAGTACAACATAGCTCAATTATACTTCTTTTTTTTTTTAAAAAAAAGCACTTAAACTTTATTTATTTTTAAATATTTTATTTATTTATTCATGAGAGACACAGAGAGGCAGAGACATAGGCAGAGAGAGAAGAAGGCTCCATGCAGGAAACCCAATGTGGGACTCGATCTCGGGACTCCAGGATCACAGCCTGAGAGCCAAAGGCAGACGGTCAACACCAGGCATCCCACACTTAAAAACTTTAAAGGGCTATATGGATATATACAAATACAGGATTATCCTCTAAGTATACACGAACTGGCTTCACTCAATAGGAAAATGTAGCAGCTGTGGGTATCTGAAATGTAAAAGGACACCTCTACCTTCACCACTCCTCACACCTCAAAATGGAAATTGGTTAGGAGGTGGTCAGGAAGGAGGGAGAATTAGAAAGATTAGATGAGTATTTAGTATGTACAGATAGGAGGGCCAAGACAAACTGTTATTGGTCAGAAACAGAAACAGAGAATAAATGTGAAACTGAATGTAGGTAAAATGTCGATTCAAAGGTTTAAATGTTACAGAGAGTGATGTTAATGATGATTCTCAAATTTAGAGTCTAAGAGATTGAAAGAATAGTAGAAAACTGAAGCAGTGATTTAACTTAGGAGAAAAGATAAACTTAGTTTGAGTTCTGCTGCTCAATATACTAGTGTATGGTCAGGCCTATCATTACTTTAGGGCAAGATGGGGATTTGAATAGTAATTTAGAATAATGAGAGCAATCTGAATATTGGCTGATCTTAACCTTGTCTCGTGACCCTCCCTTCCCTGCCCTGGTAAAAAAAAAAAAAAGGTTGAATAGGTAGAAATGATTTCTTCTCTTAAAGATTTGTTTAGCTCATTTAAGTACATGCCAACAAATCATAAACAGATGTTCAAAAATCAGTCTCTCAAGGTACAAACTAAGGATCTAAGAATCTCATCACATAATAAAAGAAGTAAGGTTATTTTCCATAGGGAAAAGCTGTGTTTGGGATAAAGAGATGTGGAAGTCAGGTACTAGTCTTTGGAAGGAATTTATATGCAAGGAAGATGGGCACACACTTAGGTTCCCAGGGCCAACAAAATAACCGTGCATGCAATACAGGCTTTCAGTTTTCAGACTATGTGACCCATTTGGTTCAGTGGCTCTGTGTCCCTGTGTGGAGGCTCCCTTATTGATCAGTGCTTCCTCTTCCTTTACTCCTATATCTCACCAACTCCATCAGATTCATCACTTGGTTTCATGGCTAAGCTGCTACTGTTTATATATTTTTTAAGTTTTTTATTTACAATTAAAGAGCAGTTTATTATTTATCCTAGTAGTTTAAAATCAATACATAAATATAGTTAAACTGGGTTTTATCTGATTATAAACTTTTTATTTTGGGGGCACGTGGGTGGCTCAGTTGGTGAAGCTTCTGCCTTTAGCTCAGATCATGATCTCAGACAGACTCCCTGCTCAGCAAGGAGACTGCTTCTCCCTCTCCTGCTGCTGTCTCTCATGCTCTTTCTCTCTCCAAAAATAAATAAAAACTTTATTAAAAAGTGAGGTTTTTTTTTAACATTCATCACTAGCACTATGAATCTGCCATGACATTTTGAGAATCATCATTAATAGATCATTCTAACATTAAAACTCATTAGACAAGATTTCATAATCTAACTTACTCCTTCCCACGTCAGTGTAACTCTTCCCTTTAAAAATAAAAAGAATAAGAATACTATTTTTATACCATTTACATTTATAATATTTATCCTCCCCCCACCACCCTCCAAACATCCCATGAGTGTTGCCTAGCACATGTGTTCCTTAACATGAATTACCAGGATGACTGGGAATAGTAACTAAGGTTATAATTCATGCTGTGTTTTGCCTATTTCATCTGTTTAAGAGCTAGCAGGAACAAAGAGAAGCAATTATGGATTTTTTAAAGTAAAATTATGTAAGTAAAAATTGTATTTCTATTCCATTGGTAAGACAAAGATCTGGTGGGTAGTTTAATTTGAGCACCACTTTATGAATTGGAACACTAGGAATGAGTGGTCCTTGTCACTTTTTATTGTACTCCCTTCAACAAGGTAAAAAAAAATGAAATGGAAGAACAGGAGATAAAATTGGAATTGGTGTCTAGGAGAAACTGAACTACGAACAATGCAGCTCAAACTCTAAGTCAGGAGATTGAAAGACAGGATTTACCATGAGCTGACAGAAAAAATCCAATCCCAAACTTCAGGCCATCCTTTGCTGAATGTAACAGAACTGGAGACATTTAAAGAGAAAGAAAGAGTATTTCCTTCATTCACACAAGACAGGGAAGATGCTCAGTGAAGTAGAGAGGAAAAGTAAGGATGACCTATAAAGGTCTAGGATGAGAAGAAGATACAATGAACATGCCATGTTTTGACTAGATCAGGTTGTATGAAGACTCACAACATTGAAGTAATTCACTGTATACATTTCACACATTAGTGCATAGTACAATTTTAATCAACTACTTGGGAAGTTTTCTATTTTCAGTTTACCATAGTCCTACCTACATTCATTTTACCCAGAGAGGAATGACAAAGAGCCAAGTAGAAAAGCTAGTCCTAAAACCTAGCACCATCTCCACTTGAAATTACTACAACTTCCTTACAAGAATTTGGCATACTATTTAACCAGTTGGTTTAACCATCTTGATTTCCAAAGTACCTTAATAAGAGCAACAATAAAAACACAGAACTGATTGTTCTCAATTTGCTTTGCTACTCTCAAGAAGTGCCAATCAAAATGGGATTCAGATTTCTGTTGGAATTAGTCCTAAAAAATGTGGCTAAATCCATCACAGTCTCTATCACACTCCAAAAAAAAAAATGAAATAAACTAAAATATAATCCCAAATGACTCCTACATGACCACTGGCATATAATCTACCTTTGACAAAGAATTGTGGCTTTCCTCCTTTGTAGTCTAATAGCAAAAAAAGAAAAAAAAAAGAAAAAAAACATTAAAAGATGAAATGATACTTTTATTCTGGGGAACAAGCAAATGAGAATAACTTCTTCAATTATGATAAGTCTCTTTACATTTTGAGAACTTAAATGTTTCTTATACCGTTCCCAAAAGTATCTGTTCCCATGGCATACTTTATTCTTCATTTGAGCCAAAAAGCAACTCCATCAGCACACATGAATACAGACACAGCTTTTAGTCAAATAAGGAATAAATTTAAGTGTTTAGACTTACTGGATACAAATATTTCACCAGCAGCCTTTTATTTTAGGGCTGTCTTGAGGCCCAAGGAGATAGTTAAGTGTTGCGGCTGGTAACCAAAAGAGACAGGAAGCCTAAATTACAAGAGAGGGAAACTAACTTGGGGACTAAGGCACAAGACCTGGAGAACACAGGGGTTAACTTGGTAAAACAAGAATAGGGGTGAGGGTGGGCGCACACAGAGCTACACCTACAGGTGTGGAAGTAGGAGCCTGAGGTGGTCCTGCCTAATACCTTAGTCTCTGGAAAGAGATGGAATGAGGAAGATCATCCCTTAGGGGGGTGGGAGGAGTGAGCTAGATAGGATTAGAACATAAGGAAAGAGGTCATGTTTGGGGATG
This sequence comes from Nyctereutes procyonoides, assembly GCF_905146905.1. NCBI lineage: Eukaryota > Metazoa > Chordata > Mammalia > Carnivora > Canidae > Nyctereutes > Nyctereutes procyonoides. The sequence continues at coordinate 14,100,745 of NW_026575145.1, forward strand.
GTGCCCAGCAGGATAAGAGAGAAAGCAGACTAGCACCCTGAAAGGATCTCTAGCCCCAACTTACAAACCATTTGACACTACATTTCAGGAGGAATCCACTATGAACTCAAGCCAGCCTTCAATTCTGTCTCCTTACCTTCTAGGGATCTGCTTTCCTGTCTGTAATATGAAGACAGTGGCTAAATGACCTCTGAAAGACGTCCGCCACAGATTTCCATAATTTTTGCTTCACATGTCACTCATTCCTTCAAAATACAATCTAGAGAGTGCCTGCCTTACAAACAAAATTGACGTTAAAATCCTGCTAGAAAAAATAAAGCCAAGAGTATCGTGTAATGAACTAATATTTAAGTCCAAACTAAATTGCATTTTGATTACAAAGGAAATAAAGTTAACATATACACTCAGGTTGAACAGTAGAAAATTACAGCATATTTACCTACAGATTTATGTTTTTCTAAAACAAACAAACAAAAAATTCTGATGGTCAGTATGAAGCAAAACAAAATGAATCTGTTTTGAAAGGGTCTCCCTGGATTATATCCTAATTCATCACAAAATTACAAACAAGCTGAAATTGATAATACTTGGAGGTAGATTTTAAAATCTAATTAGTAGAATTATTGGTAATTCACCATTTCCTAGATTTAAATTGGATTTGTTACCATCCATAATTTATGAAAACAAAATCAATCAAAACAATTACAATACCTTCCAAATGAGTGAAATTATTTATTTATACTCACCTCCCCAAAAGAGAAAAACTTTTTCTATGATTAAATGCACTGCTTATCAAACCAATTTCTGTGGTCAAAATGGAAAAGGTTTTGTTGTTGTTGTTGTTGTTAAGGGATTTAAATTCATTGAAATTTACCTAACTATATTCAGACAAATGTTAAATGGTTAAATAGAAACAAGCAAATCCTATAGAAATCTATTAGTTCTTGTTTTAAAGAAACAGGAAATCTACCTTTTATGAGTGATTCTATAAAACTACTCCTATCTCCATAACACAGATTTACCTCAAACAAATGATTTCTACTTACTCTTTGGGCCTGAAAAGGAGCTCTCATTGAGGGCATCATATTTTCTATACAACTAACAGTAACTCCCTTTACTGGCCCGAGACTTTATAAACCATAGATACGAAAACCTCTTGCAACGTGTTAATCAGTCAACCATGCATCCTCAATGAATTTTGTCTAGATGCTGGCACCCAGTGAGAGATATCACACAGGGTGCTAGAGACAAAGACCTTTAACCGTGAAATCAGCCTTCCAAGACTAAAGATAGGCCATCTTCTGAAATTCATATTTGAAGGTGCTTATGTGCAGTAGGGGCAGATGGGGCTGAGTCCCTCCCCTGCACACCACTGGATGAGAGGGCTGGCTCAAAATTGAGGACAAAAACTAGGATTACAAAAAAAGAAGGAAATTAACAACACACTCGGCAGTTGAGCCTTGAAAAAAAATACTCTTTAAAAATTATTTCAGAGTTCCTCCAACTCAAATAGTCTATGATTCAGAAACATTTTAGTCTGGTTGATCTGGTTTCTACTGTGATCATTATGACATTACTTTAAAAAAGCAAATTGGGCGTTCACTTCTCTTTTATTTTACAAAAGATATGTTAATTAAATGGGAATGTTTCACAGATGAAGACATAGTTCCACATTTTCACTATACTTAGGGATATCACCTATGAATGACACTAGCTGGACTATCTTCTCATAACCAACCTAGATAGACATTCTGCTCATACAGTACCCAAATTACAAAGTAAAGACAAGCACTAAGCAATTCCAAAACAGTTATTTTCAAAGTTCCCATGTTAACTATAGTGTACTGGGGTTGAAAAGGAAAATACCTATCACTGAAGAAGAACAAAGTCAAAAGCATACTTCCTATTAATACACGCCTTTGGCATGTTCCCTATTCTGAATTTTCCTGGCCAACATATTCTCCATATTTTTCCAGAAATGGGGAGATATAAAGACTGGGTAAATCTACAACTGGTTTTCTGTAAAAATTCCTCCAAAATTCCAGATAGATTACAACATCTCTTGACATACTCCATAAAAAGACTTCCATAGATTTTCACAATGACTTAATATCCAACATGAGTTTTCTCCCATACACTTGGCATTTATGAAGTATTATCAAGTTTTATATCATTTCATACTTAACAATTTCTCCAAAACTTTGACCAATGAAAAAAATGTCGCTGATTTCCATTGCTTAGAAAAAGCAAAGAGGTAGCTAAACAAAATATTGCATTATGTAGCTTTATAAATGGTTTTATGACTGGTTGCCTCAAAGACTGATTCTCCTAAGACATTAAGCCATTATTAAATATAGTTCACTTAACAAGCACCTACTAGATACCAGGCAGTACAAGAGGCCTTGAAGATAGAGAGATAAAAGGCATGAAGAAGGTGACAAGTAAATAGGGAAATAGAAATTTCTCAGACTGGTATGGGACTACAAAGGATTCCAGTCTTGGGAATGAGGATAAGCACTGTCAGACATATCACCTTAGTATCCCAGTGGGCACTGTAAGGCTGAGTCATTCTGGTCAATAGAGTGAGAAAGAGGTAAAAGAAATAGGAGCACATTCATTAAACTTGAAGAAGTCTGGTAAGTCTGGCAGTAAGATGTGTACGGAGGACAGGAGTAGTGGCAAAATACAGACTAGAAAAGCAAATTTCAGGTTATGAAGGCCATGTATTCTTTGTATATTACAAAAGCAAAGGAAAAAAAAACTACTGAGGCTTTTACATGAGGAAGTGACATATACAGTTTTCTTTCTAGAAATAGGACTATGGAGGCAGCCATATGGAAAGTTGGAAAGGCAGTAGGGAGGGAGAGAGGAAGAGACTGAAGTCAAGGACTCCAGTTAGGCTTTAGGACCAGCCAGATGAGAAAATAATGGTTGGTTCAAACAAAGCAGAGGGCAGATTCAATGAATTTAAACAAGAGAGAGAACTTGAGTTAACTTCCTATTTTCTCCTCAGGTGCCTAGAAGGATGGTGATTCCTTTTACTGAGCTCACCAACACAAGAGGAAAAATAGGTTTTAGAGGATACTGAGTTTAACATTAGACATTCTGAATTTGAGAAGCCTATGGTAGGTAAATCAGGGCCCAATACACAGAACAGAGCTGAATATATGCACTTGGAATTCTAGAAAGAAAACTAGAGTAGGAGTACAGAATTGCTCTAAGCAGTGAGGTAGTAGATAACATCTCAAAAGACTGAGACTCTCCAGTCTAAGAGTGGAAGAGGAACAGGAACCTGGGAAACACTTACATGTAAAGGCAAATGGAGGAAATAAAGCACACCAAGGAGCAAGGAAGGTAGTGAATGACTCATTATGGAGATATAAACCAGGAAAAATTAGGATTTGGAGCCAATGGAGGAAACTAGCAAGAAGAAAGTGATAAGTGAGGTAAAAGGGGGCAGAGAGAACAACATAAAAAAAGGACAGAAAAGTAATCATTGGAAATGGAAACCAGGAAGCCTCATTACTGCTGGGAAATCAGTTGTGGTGAGTTGCTTCTCATAATAGGAAGTAACCTGCCCACTAAAACCAGACTTGTGGGATCCCTGGGTGGCGCAGCAGTTTGGCGCCTGCCTTTGGCCCAGGGCGTGATCCTGGAGACCCGGGATCGAATCCCACGTTGGGCTCCCGGTGCATGGAGCCTGCTTCTCCCTCTGCCTATGTCTCTGACTCTCTCTCTCTCTGTGTGACTGTCATAAATAAATAAAAATTTACTAAAAAAAAATAAAAAATAAAACCAGACTTGTCCCAGAGTAAACACTGTATAAAAATCACAGTCTTGAGAATCAGCTAGATCTAGGTTTGAATTCTGGATCCTACAGTTACTAGCTATGTGTAAATAGAAAAGCTGTCTTATTGCTGTCTCTCAGTCTCCTCATCTCTAAAGAGGAATAAGAATAACCATATATGGTTATTTTGCATATTTAATCCAGGGAGATGACATATGTAAAAATGTCCAGCACTGAACACTCATTCCATACATTAGGTCCTCTGTTAGATACATACACGCTATGCATCCATACCTACCACTCAAACCTGGAGAAAAGTTCCACCAGTCAATTCTTCATCCATCTACCTAATTTGAGTATTATCCTATATGGAGCCAAAGCTGCATATGAGTAACAACTTACCGACTCAACAGGAAAGCAAATTTTCTCTTTTAGAAATGTGGCCCTATGGGCTATACCCCTGATTCCTTGCAAGTTATTCATTCATTTCACAGGGATGTGCAATTTGCTTATAGACACTAGATAAGTCACACTAGCTTGTCTTGGCTTAAACACAATACAAGTGGATATTAACCTGACAAATTTATTACAAAAAAGGGAGGTGTGAATACCCATTAAGCGATAAGCTTTTCTCCTTAATTATGAATCTGGGACATAGAGCAAAATAGTCAAAAACAGTCAAACAAATTGTAATGTACTTCAAAGCCCAAGGACTAAAAGAAATTGGGCCAGGTCCCCCTCTAAAATAAGGAAGAAAGCAGAGGGAAGTTTTAAAATTTAAATTTGAGAAAACAAAAGAAACAAAAGCAAAAATGAACTATTGGGACTTCATCAAGATAAGAAGCTTTTGCACAGCAAAGGATACAGTCAACAAAACTCAAAGACAACCTACAGAATGGGAGAAGATATTTGCAAATAACATATCAGATAAAGGGCTAGTTTCCAAAATCTATAAAGAACTTATTAAACTCAACACCAAAGAAACAAACAATCCAATCATGAAATGGGCAAAAGACATGAAGAGAAATCTCACAGAGGAAGACATAGACATGGCCAACATGCACATGAGAAAATGCTCTGCGTCACTTGCCATCAGGGAAATACAAATCAAAACCACAATGAGATACCACCTCACACCAGTGAGAATGGGGAAAATTAATAAGGCAGGAAACAACAAATGTTGGAGAGGATGCGGAGAAAAGGGAACCCTCTTACACTGTTGGTGGGAATGTGAACTGGTGCAGCCACTCTGGAAAACTGTGTGGAGGTTCCTCAAAGAATTAAAAATAGACCTGCCCTATGACCCAGCAATTGCACTGTTAGGGATTTACCCCGAAGATTCAGATGCAATGAAACGCCGGGGCACCTGCACCCCGATGTTTCTAGCAGCCATGTCCACAATAGCCAAACTGTGGAAGGAGCCTCGGTGCCCATCGAAAGATGAATGGATAAAGAAGATGTGGTTTATGTATACAATGGAATATTACTCAGCCATTAGAAACAACAAATACCCACCATTTGCTTCAACGTGGATGGAACTGGAGGGTATTATGCTGAGTGAAGTAAGTCAATCGGAGAAGGACAAACAGTGTATGTTCTCACTTATTTGGGGAATATGAATAATAGTGAAGGGGAATATAAGGGAAGGGAGAAGAAATGTGTGGGAGATATCAGAAAGGGACACAGAACATAAAGACTTCTAACTCTGGGAAATGAACTAGGGGTGGTGGAAGGGGAGGAGGGCGGGGGGTGGGGGTGAATGGGTGACGGGCATGGAGGGGGACACTTGACGGGATGAGCACTGGGTGTTATTCTGTATGTTGGTAAATTGAACACCAATAAAAATTAATTTATAAAAAAATAAAATAAAATAAAATAAAATTTAAATTTGAAATGCAAGTCAAAGGGGATTGAATCCCACATCAGGCTCCCATTGGGAGCCTGCTTCTCCCTCTGCCTATGTCTCTGCCTGTGTGTGTCTTTCATGAATAAATAAATAAAATCTAAAAAATAAATTAAATGCAAGTCAAAGACTTGTATTGGTACTACACTACTTCATGGAACTATTGTACCATGTGATCAAAGAAAACTTATCAATATTAAATTGGAGCAAGGGGATACGGTTGTGATTTAATACATTTTTAAAGCCATTTGTTAGGTTATAGTGAAGATTTATTTCACATTTTTTTTCTGAGACGATGTCTTTGTTGTGTAACATACCTGATTTAAAAGAAAAGAAGACCATGAAATACAGTTAAGTATGGAAAATAAAGACATGGCTTAAGGACATAGATAAGTCACACATTGGATAGATTAGGGAGGAATAGCCTTCCTAGTCATTAAGGCAACTATGGTTTCCACCATACAATGCAACAAAATGGCTCTCATCATATGCAGTACAGACCTCAGCAGGCAACTCAGTTTATTCAGAAAATGTCCTTTTCACCCCATTGACTTCTGTATATGGAGGCACATCCACCAAACCCTAAACAATACACAATTCTGCAAATATGCAGTATTAATTTTGTTTTACCTACCTGACCCTCAACTCATTCACAGCCAAAATGAAAGGACACTGAGAAAAATGAAGTTCTGGATAGGAAAAGAAAAAGGAAAATGGCTAGGAAAAGAATCACACTGAGTAGTATTGATAAGGAAGATTGATGGCTTCAGATTTCTCTTTGTGTTTACTGACAAAAGGCAGTGTGCAGTAGCAGGCTCAGCTTGTTCCAGTGAAAAATGAAACAGGGTTAGTAGACTGCCTACCTCTCAAAAATGTTTTCTAGAACACCAGCTATCTTTTCCTGGTCTAACATCTTCTGTGCCCATTGGACTATAGTCTATCTTTGGTAGCACAATTAGAATCCATACCCATTTTGATAAATATGTGTGTGTGTGTATGTGTCCGTGTTTGTTTCAAGAATAACAAGATCTTCTGAATAAGGGTTAAGAGGACTGTGGAAGATATTATCTACAGTAGTTATGTAACCAAGTACGCATATGAATTTTGGGGGAGGCAAAAATATCCCCAGTCAAGTAGTTAGTATCACTAAACATTCATATCCTTCAAACACCAAAGACTGAAAAATGAGCAGCCACAAAACATGAGGATAAAACATAGGCTCATTCATAACCACAATCAAGCATGAATAATTACCAATTTTAAATGTAAAGATCATTCAAATAAACGCAACTGATGGATCATCCACATAGGGTGCAAGTCAAAGTAAACAGACAGTCCACTTTAGAAAGTGTCTAGTGAATTGATTTAACAAGTTTAATGCGAGCATGAGTATGGGGCTATTACTGATCGTAAGCTTTACTGATGTTATTTGTTCGCTTGGAAAAATACCGCTCTTTGGAATGAGCACATTAAGGCTAAAATTGCAGAGAAAACCCTATTACAACTTTATTGCTGGCAAATTGGAACCAAACCTTGTCTGTATATCAATTACTTAGAGTTACCACAGAGATAAATCCTTTTTTTTGTTGTTTTTTTTTTGTTGGTTTTTTTTTTGTTTTGTTTTTTTTGTATAGTCTCAATCTTGAAGACAGTGATGAGAAACTCCTTATTATACCCTACCAACATCACTAGGTTTTCTTAGCAATTTCAAGAAATTGTCAATTAAGTTCTTTTTATTAGGTTCCAAAAGCTGTTAAGTCAAACACAAATCTATCATAAGGCTTGTAACAGCATGTTATTTAGGCACATTTCAATGCTTCACTCTTTCATTATCTACCTACCCCAGTGCAACTGCGAAGTTCTCGAGTAAAGTAAAGGAATTTTATCCTGATTATCTTAGGTTCACAGAAATTTGGAGTAAGTGGCCACTCATTTGTAGTAAATGCTTTACCAAACTCATTCTTATTAAAAGTGGGGGTGGGGCAATCAAAGTTACACTTACAAGGAACAGATTTGCTTCCAAACTCATTACAATGGAAGGAATGAGTTTAAGGCAGTTACCCAGGGTACTAACCACTCAAAAAGCATAAAGATTCTTAAAGCAGTAGTGCATATATGTGTCCTTTTTTTTTTTTTCCTGATTGCACTTGGGAATGGTGAGATCATTAAAGAGAAAGCATCAAGTCACCCAGATTGCAATTGATGACAAAACTGTATCTTAAAGCAGCAGGGATTACAGGAACATGTAAGCAGTTGTCCTTCTTGCTCCCTGACCTAAAAAAGGGTAAAAGCTTTGAAAGGACAGTCCTGCAGGTCTCCAGGAAGAAGGAAAGAGTTAGTACCCTTGCATGAGCAAAACAATAGAGGTGCATAGAGGTCACCCTGGAGGCAGCTGCTCCTTTGACCTTCTAGACAGACAAATGGGGCTTAATAGGAAAGGGAGACAAAATTGGCACATAATTCTAATGAATAAATATGGCCCAATGCTATTCAGGAGTCTGGCACTGGAGACATTCCGCGACATTCACATTTCAGATGAATTTTTTTTAAAGGAATTAAAATGGACTAAAGGCCATGAGTACCAGCCAGCCAATGCGATGTGCTTCAGTTTGACCCTTTGAAGTAATTTTGACAATGGCTTCACTTTGAAAAAAGGCAAAATTAACAGTTTATGTATAATCTTAAATCCTTTGCCCTGCTTACCAAGTAAAGATGAGAAGGGTTTTGATCTTCTAAAATTTTATGTCTGTAGACAAAGATTTAAATTTTTGTTTAACTTATTTTCTGAGAACTACCTCTCAGGAGCTTGACTTCTCGGGAAGGCAAGCTAGTAAGGTCAATTTACTTACACAATGTATGTTCAAAGATAGTGCTCTAAACCTGAGCCCAGAAGCAGGAGTTCCAAGCCCAGAAACAGGAGTCAACAAATAACAGGAAAAAGTACATACGCCACACTTAAAAAGCAACACCTTTGCAGAATTCTGAAAGGAATCTACTGTAACTCAGATTTCAATACTGTGGGTTTATGAGAATTCTCACTTTGTATTTAGGTTTCCAGAGCATTTTGCTATAGTCTGACTACTTGGTCACAGGCTAACGACATTTGAAAAGGAAGAAGGTCAAAGCTATCATTATGGTGGTGACAACCAATCACAGTGGGAAAAAATAAGTTTTATTTATTACTCTTAATACAAGAAACCTTTACTGTGGAATATAATTGCACTGTCACTACACACCAGAGATTTTTAATCCCCAATCATTTCAACATATTTTACAGTTCATTACCTTTCCAGCTAGATATTGCAGGAAGGACTCTCCTGAGCCTATACAAAAGCATTAAAAAATCTACTATTTTTATACTCATATTTCAACCACGCAAAATACTGAATAGGGAATTTAAAGAGGCTAAAAACTTGTATATTTCAAATGAACACTGGAATAAATATATACATCTCATAATCAGTTTTAAATCCCTCCATTAAAGATTAGGACATCTAGAATTATGAATCATGGAAAGAAATGAGACTGTGTAATGCACAGGTTAGAATTTTAAATTGGTTTTATGACAACCAACATGGCAGTGTCCAGACTAAACAAGACAGACTATATACCTTGCCAGCAGCATACACAATCCTGTGGCTGATACAAAGTTATGTTGCCTTTAGAAAAAGATTACCTGTTATGATTCTCATAAGTTCTAATAAGTGTCACTGTGAAAAGGTAAGCAGTTGTATCACTGTGAATTTTGTTCAGTAAAAACCTATCACTTGAGGCCATTTTTTTCACACATTGCAGCTCATGTGTCTTGCCCTGCATGGATTGAATCTAGACTTCATCACAATTTTACCATGACAGAAGTTGTCTAGTTAGCTAAACTACATCATGAAAATATAATCCACTTTTTAAACATTTCTGAATTCTGAAAAGGGTGCTCTTCTGGATTAGGGATGCTTGTCTTTGCAGGCCCATAATGAACTTGACAGCAGGCACTCAGGTGAATTCATATTCTTTATAGCTCTTACCTACTAACCCACACTTCACCGTTAAGAATAATTTCCACAAAATAAAAAAAAAGTGCTCTTAGCAAATAAGTTTTAATTAAAAATGATAGTTTCTACACGAGTCCTTCTAAAAACAAATTATGATAATGATGTACCTTTTCTCTCATCAGTGAAGCATGTTTGAGTTTAAACTGCTTATTCTCAAACTTGAATAGGACTTGTTTAATCTCAAGCTTGACTATGACTTTTTACTTGGAAATTGTGACCAATTTATAATAGAATATAGCTATTTTACCAACTGGCAGTGAATTTTCCCAAAAAGTAGCAAGAATTTAGAGGGAAAACCTGCTTCAGTGCAAAATGTCATGCTGTTATTACACGTTGCAATCGCCAAGATCATAAAAAGTTTCCACTGTCAGCTTTTTTTTTTTTTTTGAGGAAACCAATGTCTCTATTTCAAAATAAATGAGCCCAGAGCCTTCTCCTTATTTTTGAGTAAAGGAAGAAAAAAAGCCATTCTGAAGATTTCTAAAGATCTCATCAGAAGAATGAGGAGGGCTAAAGGATGGGCAGTAAAATATTTACTCAACATTTTTCTTTTAGAATATAAAGAAACTTGTGCAAACACAGCTCAAAAAAGTCTATCTTCACCTATGATTTATTTAGCAAATCTTAGATTAATGAGTCTATGATTCCAGGAACAAGTTATCTTCTAAAGCCTAGAACTTGAGCAGACCAAGATCACAGTAGATATTGCAGTGAGAACAATCAAAGCTCTGCAGGTAGAGAAGAAAGGAGCTGAGCTCCTCCCACAAAGCAGGTGCTATGCTGCTGCTCCCCACTGAGGTTAGCCAGGTAGTCTTCAGCAACATCCTCCCCCACCCCACAGTGGCTGTGAATAGTCCTAGTTACACAGATAAGGGAAGTTCAAGTTTAGCGCATTTCATCAACTTGCCCAAGGTCATAAAACCAGTTAGTGGTAGGGCCAAGCTCTGACTCAAGTCAGCTGACTCCCAAATTCATGTCCTCCCTGCTAACTATATAGCTGCTACAGGGAGAAAGAACAACAGCTGAATGACAAGATCAGGGTTTTTTTTTTTAATTTTATTTTTATTGATTCATGAGACACACAGAGACAGAGAGAGAAGTAGAGACACAAGCAGTGGGAGAAGCAGGCTCCATGCAGGGAGCCTGATGTGGGACTCGATCCCAGATCCCCAGGATCAAGTCCTGGGCTGAAGGCAGCACTAAACCGCTGAGCCACCCCGGGCTGCCCAGTTTTTGTTTTTAAAGGGACATGCACATATGGTGAAATATTACTCAGCCATCAAAAAGAATAAAATCTTACCATTTGCAACAACATGGATGGAAGCAGAGTGTTTCATGCTAAGTAAAATAAGTCAGTGAGAGAAAGACAAATACCAAAGTATTTCACTCATATGTGGTTTAAGAAACAATACATATGGGGGAGCAAAGAAAAAAAGAGGGAAATAAACCAAAAGAGACTGACACTTAAACATAGAGAACAAACTGAGGGTTGCTGAAGAGAAGGTGGGTGTGGCGGGATGGGCTAGATGGGTGATGGGCATTAAGGAGGGCACTTGTTGTGATGAGTGCTGGGTGTTGTAGGTAAGGGATGAATCATTGAATTCTACTCCTGGAATCACATTGCACTGTATATTAACTAACAGAATTTAAATAAAAATTTGAAGATAAAAAATACAGGCAATGGAAATTTGTCAACCAGAAGAAAAAAAAGTTTACTATTAATTAAAAATTAAAATATGACTGCGCTGATATTGTACATTGTCTAGAAAGCTGAAAGGTATGACTTGCCCAACTATTTTTTAAAAATTCATCAGAGCATAAGAGAGATTTGAAATTCCTCACTTTGACAGACCCCAGGCAGGGCTTAGAGGAAACTATAATGGTCCTCACAACAGTCTGTTTCACTCTAAAAAATACTCAAGAATATTTCTCCTGAATGACTGAGGTGGACAGAGCATACCCATCTCATGTTGTTCTTTCTTTCTTTCTTCTTCTTTTTTTTTTAAATCTGATATCTTACTCCTGATAGAAATTTCCATTATTAATCATTTTTAAATAACCTACTTTTCTACAGGCTCTTTCAAGGAATTTAGTATCTTGGCAACAGACATCCTCTATTACAGAAGCAGCTGAGGTATATATATCTGGTTGGAGGTGGAAGGCAGGGAGAAGAACCAGGATGGAATGCCAACACAGGCCAGAGACGTATAGCATAGGAGTGAAGTGTTCAAAATCTGAAATCATATGATTTTGAATTGTGGTTCTTCTAACCAGCTAGTTCTGTATCCTCAGGATTAAATGAGATAACTCATCAATTACACTTAATGCAATCTGGTATGCAGTAATAAAGACTTACTATGTTTGGTAGAATTCACCTTTGGAAAAAAAAGACTTACTAATGTTAGTTATCATTATTCTGAATCTGGTACTCTGAATAGGACTCACAACACTCACTTCCTAAAACCTTTTCAGTTAAATCAAGAGCGTTTCCAAGGTGAGGAACCACTGGCCTAGAATTATGGTTTTTAAATAGCCTCCTAGGTATTTGTTTGTATGTCAAAGTAAAATTTCTTCACACCAAAAAGGAAAAAAAAAAAAAGCTGGAAACCATCAGCTTACAGTAAAATCACTCATCTCCAAAACAAGTGCAAAGGCAAAAAAAGGTCAGAAGAAACCATGCAGGGAAGGGATGCCCACTCAAATTGACAAGCACAGGGTAGTCCTTACTCATGCATTGCTGAGTCCAGGCTTTAGTTGTGAGCCTGCAAGGCCAACAAGTATAAGCAGGTAAAGGTTCTCTAGTAATGTGGTATAGTAGAAAAAGTACTGAACTGATCAAAATAGAGTATTTTAATATGCTTTTACCATATAGTTGCGCCATGTGGCCTCAGGGTCAACTCCTCTTGGTCCACTTCATGTATAAAAAGAAGATAATGATATACTAGAGTTTATAGGAAGCAAAAGAAAAATAGGTATTTAAAAATATGGCTGCAGGTAAAATACAGGATGATTTTCTTTTTACATTTTATCCCTCTAAGATGTAAGGTCCAAAATGGCAGGAGCCACAGGCATCTCATCTTAAGATTTTCACGATCATCGTAAGATTTTGATTTTTAGAAGCATCACACAATCCAGATAACCATATGCCTTTTAAGCTAGATCAACTCTAGATCTGAATAATAAATAAATAAATAAATAAATAAATAAATAAATAAACAAACATACTACTTAGAAAATATTTTTAAAACTTCCAATGTATTTATCAAATACCCTCTATAAGCCTAGAAGAAGTAGGAGGGATAGGCCTCCAAATAACTAGGAAGTCAAATGCAAATTAAAGCAATGGGTACCAAACCCAGAATAATGAAATCCTCATATGATTATATTTGGCTTTGGTGGATAATTTTGTAAATGAATGTAGATGTCAATAAAATTGAAAGATTTTCCAAAGAGAAGGCCTTGTGCAAAAGCAACTGCCACATATGTACAAATTCAAATAAACCTACATAGAAGTGGTTTATTGGACTGAGAAACCTTCTAGGATAAGCAGCTTTCCCATTCTTTTACTGCTTTCTAAATAGTATTTGCTCAATTAAAATGCTAAAGGCAAATATTTTTCCCTTTAGAAAACTAATATTAATGATGCTTTAGGCTAATACTGATACATCATTAGCTTAAAAAAAAATCAAGTTGTCTTCAAAGTACCTGTTTTTCTCCTCCCCACGTCTTTTCTCCTAGAAAGCTCCTAACTCATTTTTCAGACTTCAGCTTGAACTTTAGATCTTCCAGAAGGCATCTCTAAACACCCAAAACTTCTTAGGTGCTCTACTGTGAATAGCCATAGTGCTCTGAGCCAATGCCCCATGGTAGGATTTGTGTTTAACTTAAAGTCCATACAGAGTGCCAGCTTCCCAGAGGACAGACCATCAGCTCCTTGATGGCAGAGGCAGACCTTCAATTCCTAGTCCACAGGAGAAGATTAACAATTGCATGTTTATAATATGAGTGAATGGTTTTCAAGTGTTTCTGCCCAGCAACATCAGCATCACCTGGATGTCAGTTAAAAATGGAAATTCTTGGACCCCACCCCCCAGACCTGCTAAATCAAAAACTCAGGAAGGAGGGCCCAGAAATCTCTTTTAACAAGCCCACCCAATGACTCTGATACTGAAGTGTAAGAAACAAAGGAGTAGTTACTCAAAAAAAAAAAAAAAGCCTCAATATGTATTAGGGTTACCAAGAGAGAATAGCCTTCTTAGACATGATGATTATGACTAAATAGATATCCTGGTTTTCATTATTCTCTCCAGAAATGTTCTCTGATGAGGCTTTTCTGCTTTCATGATGAAGTCATTCATTTATTTTTCTCCTTTGAGGTCACTGTGGCACATACAACAGTCTGTTAGTAATAATTTTTACCAGTTACATGGTTTAAAAGAGAGAGAAAGAAAAATGAGCATTTATCCTTTGCAGGTCTATAGAGGTTACCTGATCAACCCTAAGAAAAAAAAAATGAAAGAAAAAAACCCAGTCTTCTTAATTTGTTCCTATGTCAAAATTTTAATCAAAATGTGCTTAAAGTTTTCAAGTCTTCAAAGTAGAGGAGAATATAAACTGCAGAGAGTAGATTTTAAGAATATTCACTTGGGTCATTTTTTTCACCCAAAGGAAATACATCATGCATTTCTACATCATCTGATGCTTCAGCATTGCACAAAGAACAAAAATATTAGAGAAACTATGTTTGTAGCATATTACTTTAGAGCTATCTTGGAGCAATGTAAACAAAAACTATATTATCTCTGAAACAACTCCTTAGATTTGGGTCTAATCTAGAAAATAGAACAACTATTAGCTAAAAATATTCCTTGAAAAGTTATCAGGAGATAAGAAAATAATACTCAAATCTCTAAGAAAAAGTCTTGTATGATCTTAGTATTTTGAATATTGTTGATGTAGCTGACCATCTCTCCCTTCCTTGCCTACTTTCTCTAATCTTTAGCATACTTTGACTAGAATGTTGGAAAAAGCTAAGAATGAAAAATGATTCGCTAAGCCCTTTTCAGTTTTTATAAGCAATCTCTGCAGACTCAGACACCACCATATATTTTGCACCTGAGTTGTGGAAAGAACCATCATTAGGAATTTTATTACAAATAGGCACTTACTTATGCACTGCTTTCAGGCAAGAAAAAATAGGACAGGTGGTCATACAAAAATCTGATATTCCCACAGCTTCCTGTCTTTTATAGCAGAAGCATTTGACACGTTTGCTGTCAAATGTAGAAAATCCAATTCATCTTGAATTTGAGAAGGTGCCAGTAAACCAAAATATACCTTGTATTATTCTTTTTTTATTCTCAATATTCTTTCTTTTCTTTGTTCTGCTCAATGAGTTTGGATCCTATTTTTTTTTCTTCACCAAAAGATTGAGCATCAAAATACCATTATATAAGCACAAAATTATACTTCCTCTGAGTTATTAGTGTATCAATTTGAAAACAAAATCCTGTAAAGGAGAGTTCTAAGTGGTCTGTTATCAGAATTGCTACTTGCAAGGGTTTACAAATGGAGAAGTTTATCACTTATTATTTAAAACATGAAACTATTTTCATGTTACATCAATATGCATGTCTAGAAGCTTGTTTAAGGAAACTATTCACCATGCAAAGTTTTAAATGCACAGTATCAAAGAATAATTTTTGACATTTTGATTCATACATGCTTATAAAGCTCCAAGACAACATGGTTTAATTATAAAACATATTTCTACTGCCTTAGTTATGCCAATTAAATTTGATTGGATACTTTCTTTATTCAACAAGCCCCTTTCATGTCATTTTAATTTACTGTCAAAGCAGCCTGAATATTGGAAACTAAATTATTTACTACAGCCCATAAGCCAATAATGTTCCATTTGTCTCATACAGAGGGAGACTAGACTAACAAGATTATTAAGGACATTACTTGTAATAGCGAATGTCCTTCACTTTATTTGAGCTTCATGCTGTGCTTTCAGAGATCATACTTCAAAGAGTTCCATTTCATTCCGTCACAGAACCTCTGATATAAATTATTCTCCACTCCCTTTGTAATATTCTGATCATAGAGAAAGTGGACCCAATATTGTTGGGCTGGAATGGAAGCACACTCTCTTCTAAGACAGCTACACAGTTTATTTGTGTTAAACACCTTTGATGAGCTCCCTTGTGCCAACACTGCAAAACAGGGAGAAATCAGATGAATTTATCTCCCAGTGATAATATTTCACACATTAAATTCACAAAAGCATTTTGTTTTCACTGTCTTGGATGCAAACACTGCTTCCAAGAATCTCGGATATGTAAGTAAACCAATGATCTTAGGCTGCAGAAATCAGAGCAAATTCAGTAGGCATTATATATCTGGACAGACACTTCATGCAGAGCTTCATTATTGTGAAATTCTAGAAAATGAATTAAAATGTCTCAACCAGAAGGTCTCTTAAAGGCAGAGAAAATAAATAAAGCTATAGTAAACTCTAATATACCCCATGGTCCAGGGGAATTGTGCTGAGGTTGAGCCTCACACTAAGACTTATTTAACATCTTCATTAGTGGTCTGGAGAGGGAGGAAACACATCAATTACATTCACAAATGGCAATTAATTGGGAAGTGTTGTAATTATTAGTATAAAAATGAAAAAGAACACAAAGAGGGCTGGAGAGGACAGGCCAAACCCATGGAAAAAACTTCTAAAAAAGCAACTGATCAATTAAAAGGCAGAAGTATTAAGAGAGGTACTCAGAAACACTTTAAAATATCATAAAATGATCAGAGTAGAGTGCAGCTGTAAACAGTTCAAAATAATGGTCAGAAAGGTGTGTGTTTGGGGCTGGGAGGCAGCCATGAGATTTCTCAAGAGAGAAAAAGCAGAGCCATCAACTCAGAGAAGTCATAGGAAAAAATAAATGTTTCCTTGATTTCTATGACAGTCAATCAGAGATTATCTTTTTTTTATTTTTATTTATTTATTATTTTTAATAATATTATTTATTCATAGACACACAGAGAGAGAGAGAGGCAAAGACACAGGCAGAGGGAGAGGGAGAAGCAGGCTCCAAGAAGGGAGCCCGACGCGGAACTCGATCCCGGGCCTCCATGATCACACCCCAGGCTGCAGGCGGCGCCAAACCGCTGCACCACTGGGGCTGCCCAGTCAATCAGAGATTATCAAAAAAGAATATTAACCAGAAAAAAGGGTAAAATCTTTTAGAGTGTTTATTCTAGTTCAATGATGAATGAAAATTCCATAGCCAAGGGTATCAATACAAAGGAATCCTTCATTTCATGTAATGAAATTAGACAGTGATTCTTTTTATATACCTCGCAATGCTCCAAAAATTATTTAATAAGTCTGACAGGGGCATATGAAATATAAAATTAGAGGTGGATGAGAAAGAAAACTAATAGTAGGCATACAAAATGGAGCCAGGAATTAATAAATATAAATATTATTTTGGTTTTAAACCAGATACATATTAAGTGGCAAGCTACATTATTCCATAAATGAATGATCAGAGGAAATAGCAAAGGGCTCCAGCTTTCCAAGTGAACCAACATAATTCCAGAATAACATATTTTAGATATCCTGTATATCACAAAATATCATCAAATCATTCTCTTTCTCTGTCTCTGTCTCTGTATCTCTCTCTCTGATGCATGCTTCCATGCAAGGTAAAACAATTCTACCAAAATAACAGAAAGAATTACATTGTGCAATTGATGTGAAGCACATTTTCTCCAGTAATGTGATATAAGCTATTTAGTAGTTCTTCAACCATTAAGCAATCAACCATCTTTTGATAAAGGAGAATATAGTAGACCCTTAGCCACATTTGAGGGGTTCTATATGCTATGGTTAAAAGCAATGCATTCTCTCATAAGTTTTTCTTCAGTTATTGCACTGTTTAACTCAATTATGAAAAGGAAATCTATTTCTAATTTTGTTAAAGTAAATGCTTGTGAAGGGAGCAAATTGCACTTCCTAGGCGAAAGGTCTCAATTTTGATGCTGGAGAGCACAAGGTGACACTCCTGTACCTGGCTCAGATTTACACAATCATGGGCAAATATTTCAAGGCAAATGCAGCTATAATGTTTATGTTAAAAACAATAGGTTATGACAGCAGTCAGATGTTCTATATCCCTCAAGTGTTGAAAATAAATTGTTTCTTTTTGCACACATGAGATGGAGATTACCAAGGTGAAACATGACAGAAAATTTGTAGAAAATGAACTTGTCTGTAAGCAAGGCTTGCCTGCTGGTACTGGTTGATAAAAACAGTACCCCACAGGACACTGCGTGTTTTCTAATGAGTTAAATGACAATGAGTTTTGAACATAGAGCCTTGGAAAAAATGGTTTTGTTATCTCTCTTCTAGTAAAATTCTATTCACACATAAAATGACCAAATTTTGAGTTCAAACATTGCCTAGAGATAAGTTTTTGTTTTTCCTCAAGATGATGGCAAGCCTGGCATACACTAATTACATGTGAAATCAATGGATAAATTGGTTCTCTATAAGCTCATACCTTCTCTCTTTCTATCTGGACATCTCTTCCTTCTCCTGAAACTCCCCCATGTCACTTACTTCAAAGAAAAACCTGTATTTCTCAGCATCAACACCATGAGAAATACTCTAACTTCTCCCCTCATTAGCTTCAAGAAGAACAAACCAGAAAGTAATCCGTGTGAGGCCAAACATATATGCCTTTTTTTTTTTACAGATATAAACCTATTACTAACACTTTAGTTCACCCTGAGCTATCTGAATTCTTGATCTCATAGTTACTTTCACAACTGACATTGCCTCACATCTGAAGGACATCTGATGAGCAGCAAGGATTTGTTATGACTCTTGGGACCTTGTATAACTTGTGAAAGTTGAGACTTTACCCCAACTTGTATACGTATTAGTTACAGCTGACTACGTTAGCAGACATTACACATGAAGCAAGACTTTCCATATTCATTTTATATGCCATTCTGTGATTTATTCCCCCATTATTAGACCATTTGCCTTAGTAAAAGAGCTAATTACTAAATTCACTAACACAAATGGGAAGAACTAACTCATTGCGCTGCCCCACTAGGTAAAAGTTACACGAAGAATTTCATTACAGCCTTGATTCAATTATACTTGGATTTCATTTCAATAATATATGTCTACAGACAGTATCATCTTTTGTCATTTTAATTTCTTTGGACTTTTGAAATAACATGTGGCAGAAAATTAAATAAAACGTTACATTTTTAGGTCATTCAAACTACTTGAGTTTTTTAAATGCAGGATTCATTTTCCCTCTGTATCAACAATGATTCTTCTTCCTGATCCATGATCTATTTAATCTGAAACTTAAACATAACCATTATATTCAGGAGAGTTTGTGTTTTATAACGTTTGTCTGCAGGACTACAGAGAGGATAGAAATAGAAATCAACTAATTGTAAGGAACAAGAAAACATTTTCGATAAAATGTTCACATTTTTAGCTCATTAAATCATTTTCCATTTATATGCATACTGACATAATTCACTTTGCCGTACTTTCTACTTGAGTATTATCTGTATTGGCTCTAGCATTTATAATTCTAGAATTGTCTGGGGTCTGTAGGTAATAGGTTTACAATTTCAGTAATTTCTGTGGGGTTAATATCACATATTTCTTAGCTCCAAATTGAACATGAACAAAGGTATGCCTTACAGACTGCTGATTTATCAATCATTTGTCTTCTCAAAACATGATAATTCATTTTCTATGAGCTGATCAATGTTTTAATTTTTTGGTATTTCATTTTGAAGAATGTGCTATGAATTCACAAGATTAGATTCTTTTTGCAAGGGTGGAAATGTACACTACATTCTGCTGTGAAAATGTACATGAGGGAAACCTAACATGTATAAATATATTGTAAAGATATGCATTTTAATGTTGTAATTATAGTGTATGCAAAATGCACAGTATATATACTGCATTCAAATATTTTAATATACTTATCTTCTTTATGTAAATATCTATGCATAAAGTTCTATAAATAAAATTGTAAGATAGAGTGAATAACATTTCAACATAGAGAAATATATGTATATGCAAATCTATAGATATGTATGCATGTATATTTTCCTGATTGAACTTTATATACTACCCTCCATTTTGAGTGAAACAGTGAAATAACTAGCATGTTGCCTCTCTGAAGCCGAAAGCAATTTCCTTTTCTAATTTTAGTTATGCAAAGCCTATGGGCATCATCAGCATTTAGTAATTAGTTTTATAATTACTGCTGTTTTGCTCACTGTCATTCAATTTTTCTTACAACATGGTCTGGGATTGAAACATCCCACATCCACAGCTGTGTAAATTGCTATCCATTTATAAGGCAAAAAAAGTAACATTCTACATACATCATTATTCAGTCAAGAACGTGTTGCTGGTACTTAGGTGATGCCTTGAGTGCATAAGCTGCCCACTAAAATGCCAAGAAAAATGGGATTCCAAATTCCAGGAAATGCTGTCTAATAAAGTACAAAGGGAACACGAAAGCTGCCAGGAGAGTGAGACTTCATCAAAGAGTACTCCAAAATATGAGAAATCTAAAGTTTGTAATATCAAGACAAGCATTTAAATTGTTAAATAATAGCACTTCCGTTCTATAGGGAAGAGGAAGTGAACAGATGCATAGGTATCCATAGCTAGCAACCTGCCATGTTAAAACTACGGTGTTTCTTCTAAAAGGTAACCAAAGCCTAAGAAAGATTTCAAACACAATACATTTTCCCTAAAACCCATTGAAAAAAGTCAAAATCTAGCTCACTAATTGGATATTTCAGTTTAATTCCACTAAAAATGTTAAAATCAGGAAGCCTGTGTGGCTCTGTCAATTAAGCATTTGACTTTGGCTCAGGTCATGATTTTGGATCCTGGGATGGGATCAGGCCTGGGTTGGGCTCCCCATTCAGTGGGGAGTCTGTTTCTCCCTCTCCCACCATTCCTCCCCACTGCTTGTGCACATGCACATGCTCTCTCACTCTCAAATAAATAAAATCTTTTTAAAAAATGGTAAAATAAAAGCTTGATCTATTATTTATGAAGACTGAAAACTTGAAAGCTAACTAATATTAGGTTGCCATAAGTATTAACATAAATACCCTCTCTGAGAAATTCAGAGCATTCTTTGAATCTCTCTCTGAATATAGCATTTGTAGTTACATTCTCTTAAGAGTCATGGAAAATCAAAACAAAAAGATTGCTGAGTTTCATTTCATAGACTAAAGTGTGTAGGCCAGACCTGGGGATCTCCATCAACCAAAACCACAGGCAGTTGGCTTCAAAGCCAGCTGTGAATCTCAGGGCATCTCAACTTTGGGAGAATGTAATAACACACTTCAAAATTAAGAAGCACCATCTACTCTTGAACAAGTTACTAGGTGCTTTTTTGCCCCAGTTTTCTCATCTGTAAAACTACAGAGTACCTGTCTCTCTTCATAGGTCCCTGAGTGGCTCAAGTAGGACCAAAATTATGAAGGCATATGAAAAACGACCAGAACTTTCTCCACATAGCTCCAGTGGTCACACTGGAGGCTAAAGAGCCCTCTGGCTTCTGAGAAGGGTGCTGGCCAGGATCATGCTTTAGTTTAATAAGCACTTCACTCCTATTGGATTCTTTCAAAAATGCTTTCTAGTTTATTCATATCAAAAGCCTCATTCCTACAAATAAATTACAAATAAAAAATAAATAAATTACAAATGTTTCAAGAGCAGAAATGCATCTATGTGTTTTCTATCTCCAAGTGCTGAGAACAAACTGTAGGTGATTAACATATACTTGTTATTCTCAGTGGATAAACAAAACCCCAATGAAGCAATGTTAAAAGAGAGAGCTAAATAACTGAAAGATTTAACTGGACCACTGTTCTCTGAGTGATACTCAGGGGCAACCAAGAATTTGTGATAGGACAAAATAAAAGAATCTGATGATGAAGGAGAAGGCTTCAGCTTCCCCCCACCACTTCTGAGCACCTAAAACTCCTTTCTTCTTTGATTCTTTTCCAGAGGAAGAGAGAGTGATGAAATTCAGGAAGGACAGAAGGTAAACTAGAACCAGCCTATCTTTTTCTCACTTTAAAACCCCCTGATTAAGACAACTAAAAGACACATCGAATAAATGCTAAGTAGCTCTAAGAATTACACCAAGAAAACATTCACTTTGCTGTACTGAAGATATACTTGTGCCTACAAGATTCATTTGGTCCAGGGTTTGAGAGTGATTAGAAATCCAGATATTTTTTCTTACTTTTCAGATTTAGAATCTATTTCCTTTTGAACTAAGTCAAAGTAGATTCTGACCAAATGTTTCAATTCAAATTTCACATCTTCCTTTTCAAAACCATGTTTGTATTTGGTCATATGGATGTGCATCTGTCTACCAGCTACTTAGAGAGATTCTTTGGCATCTTTCCCTCTAGTTTTTATGGCCTCTTCCAAACCTACGTCAAAAAAGAACTTTGAAAGTTTATTCAAGGAAGGAAACAGAGTTGTTGATCTTACTGTTACCACAGTGAGTACAAGCTGCATTATGCTTAACTGGCTAGCTGTAGATTGTTAAGTGAATGAAAAAAGCAAAGTCATAAAGTGGACAAAGCTGAAGAGATTAACCATTATTTCTGTGAACAAAAAGGCCACAAATTCCCACTCTTCATTCATACTGCCCCTTAATTAATGCATGCAGGTAAAAGGAGGCCAAAGGCCAAACAAAAAAAGAACAAAAAGGTTTCTCTTTAATACATTTATACAGAAATTAATGAAGTTTCGAGGTGTCCATGGCAGGAATGAGGGTAAGGAGACAGATTCATTCATCAAATAGACTTACTCTTAACTTAAGAAATGTGGACAATCTTTAGTTTTAAAAACATTTCATTATCTATGCAGAGTTCTTCATTTACTTACACATTGACTTGATGAGGCAAAGTATTTTTTATATGCTGTTTTACCTAGTTTAGAGCTAACAATTTAAATTGTGTACATTTTCCAAATTTTACTTCACCATTAAAGATCAAGCTGCAATACCTTATCTATTCTGGCAGTCAGAGAGTCTTATGAGCAAAACCTCTTCCTTAAGCCAAATGTTTGCAGAAAGCAAATTTTAACACGAACCATCAAGAACCAAAGATGGGAGTCTGGTAATAATGACATAAGCTCAGAATCTACTGTAACTTTCAATTTATGGTTATAGATTTCAAGACTGATACTAAACCTGATAATTTCCTAAAGAGGCCAAGCAAGGATACACCGGCTTTTTCTTTTCCTCCCGTTTTATTTTTTTGCAAAGAAGAGAGTCAAGACAAAGCGTGGCATCTGTGTGAAATGTGCTCTGGGGTCCACTTGGCCCGCAGGTGTCTTGCCCACCAACCCTCTCCAATTCCAGTTCTAGTTTGTTAGGATTGAAGCAAACACAAGAGCCAGGCAAGAAGTCAAAACAGCAAGTGGGTAGAATTCAGCTACACTAAAGGTGAAAACTGCCAAGTCTTGAAGAGTCATTTCATAAAACACATCGAGAAGAAGCATATATCTAGTCATAAGGTATCCAGAGTTTCTTGGAGCCTCAAATATCTGCACAATTTTAATCAACAAATAAATTCCTGTTTTCAACCCCAAATCCATTAACTCCACTTCTTGCTTCCCCATTTCTTTACCATGGACTGATTTGGAACAAAGGGCTAGAAAGATTCCAGAGGACATCTTTAGACAATGTAGTTTCCCTCTCTCCACATTCACCTGAAGAATAGACTTGTTTATGGAAGGTCTAATAAAAGTTATCACTGATATTATAATATGAATAGCCACCAGAAAAAAATTCTTTGGAAAACCAGAGGAAAGTGCTGACAAACCAAAAATAGGTTTTTAGAACTTTCAAAAGCTCTTTTAACTCAAATATATGTGTTACTGTTTTGCTGTCATTGAGACCTTTTCCCATTAGTGTTGTATCTAATACACATTTGGATTTATAGCACAGTTGTATCTGGTGACAAATCCTTTTACACATTAAAAATGCACATTGCTAAGAAAAAAAGGTCTTCATTAAAGAGTATGAATAGGAATACAACAAAGGAGGCAGACTAACATAATTGTTTTTCATTATATTTGGTAGCATGGAGTTAATATGCTTAGATGCAAATAACCACAACTCTTTAGTGAAATAGATTTCAAGTGAAAAATGCCTTAAGTATGAAGGCTGAATTTTTCTTAAGACACTTTAGGAAGAAAAAGGTCACCCCCAAATCATCCCTACAACTGCTAATAGCTATTATTCTTAATGGCACAAAATATCAAAGGGTTAAAATAGGCATAAATTAACTTTATTGTCAATCACTACATACAGAAGAATAATTAACTCAGTATGTTTATTTATCTACTTTTGCTACTTGATTAAATGAATGATTGATGACAGGTTCCTTGTTTTCTTCTTTTTTGTCAGTATAAATGATCAGTATGAAACTAAACGGTGACATTAAAATGAAATCATTAGCAACCTAAAATGTGGGGTGACCCAAATGCAAAAGCTCTGGTTCCTTCACCGCTGAGAAATCTAATCAGATCACTTCACACTCCAAACAGACATATAACATAGTCAGATGTACTTCCTAATCAGGTGCTTTCCCTCGATTTTCACTGTGTCTGCTATGTCTATAATTATGCTAAAGGACATTCATTTCTTTTAAGGTCATTTTAAATAAAGCCAATTTACAACATTCTGGGTTCATTGTTGGTGAAATTTACGAACTGTGTTACTGTTTGGCATTTGTGGTCTTACTAAAATTAATGGAAATATCAAGAAGTCCTTGAGGTAGACTCATTCAAAATTAAAATATCAAATAAATGATCAATGATCACTTAAGTAATTTGATTGGTCTAGGTTTTATCATAATTTGATAACATTTGAAAAGGTTATTAGTTCTAGTTCTCTGCAAATCAGGTGACTACCATTAGCAGCAGAGATCCATAGCATACAATCAATATGATATGAGGTTGTGCATGTGGAGTATGAGTGGCACACAAGGCAATAGGGAATTTCCTTCAGCCCCCAAATCCACTGTCCAGTATTACATACCCAAGAAACTAAAGAACAATGAAAATCTCTGAGAAACCTGTACTTAAATATCTGACTTGGACTGGCTGCTCTTATGAGCACTACTTAGTCATTTTCTAAACTGTTACTGCCATTTCACAATTTTGTTCTGCAATTCTCTGAATAAGATCACGAAACATAGTACCCCAAAGAGAAAGTTCAGATAGGGAGAAAAAAAAAAGAAGGGGAATGGAATACTGGAAGTGGAAGGTAGCAAAGAGGTGACTGCAGAACAAAGTCTGAGAATTCAGCTTACACTAACATATCAACTTCCATTAATCACGTGAAGGGTGAGGTTTGCCACAGACATAATTCAAAAGAGAGCAATGCAGAAGAGGAGAAAGAGTACAGCAAAGAGCAAATGAGAACAGGAGATTATAAAAGTGACACTGGGCAAACTGTCCCACTATTTCACAGAATAATATTACTGTGAAAAAGCACGACAAAAAAAAATTTTAGTGTGCTATGAAATTATAACCTCCTAATACGACTTCATCTTACACAGAACTGCAAGTGAGGAAGTCTGTGAGTGTAATTTAGTCATTTGTTACACCCACAGAACATACTCTGTAGTGGGTTGAGTTCCTCCAACACTCACACTCTTACTCCCTGAGTCCACCTGGATCAAGCAAGTTCACTAGGAGTAAAGTATAGCGAAAGGTCTAAATATTTTCTGCATGCTGAGTTAATTTACCCACATGCTTGCAAAAACAATGTGCGGGCATTAGTGGGCCACAATCTAATCAACTGTCTACCTGCCAGTCTCACTCCATCTATTTTGGGGGTACTGGCTAGAAATGTGCTGGAATGCAATCATCACCTCGATAAGACAAGATGGTATGGTTATTAAATGCATACCAATTGTTTCTATAGGAGGTTTACATGAGTTGTGACAGATATAAATTGATAGAATATTATTTTTCGTCTTTCTTGTGTTTTGTACAGAGACTATTATTAATGGATTCAGGCCTCCTGAGGCACTTGCATAAATCACAGGCCAAACTGAATGACTTTCATTTGGTATAACTGCTCAGTACACAAAGCACCTAAGTTCACTTAAAAAATCATCTCTGAACATCCCTTTTTCTTACCTATGTATCTTTTGCACATAGAGAGGAGTAATTAAAAATAACTCTATATGCAGAAGGAAAAATGATCTCATCACATCAAGTTTTATAAATATGAAATGCGATCACAGATATACAATCTCTTTGCATGTTTTTCTACTCAACTCATACCAGAAAATGCGTTTGTATGCAATCATGACTGGCATGCTATTCCTATGATTTCTGGAAGAGATATTGCATAAGTGTAAAAAATGATCATATAGCTTTACACTTACACATCAAAAAAGTGTAGACTCTTTAAGTCACTAAAGTAATAGCTGGCATGAGTAAACCAACAGCAATGTAGCACGGATAATTTTGTGCCTACCAATATGTTCCTGAAATATATTGCCATTAGACATAAGTCAGTAACTCAAATTTATTTTTTATATTTCCATTCCCTTACTTTGAGAAATCTTAAAAACTGACAACATGAATGTAAAACCACTTGTTTTATTGAAAGAACTCAGTTCTTGCAAAGTATGAATTGCCACAGAAATCCTTCACCTAGAGAATTTCTCTAATATGTAAAAACAAAAGTGATTTTGTTATGTTATAAAAGAATATTTTAGAAACAATTTGTCTGGAACTCATCATTTCCCAAAGTGTGGTGCCCCTCTGCTGAGGGCCACATCTAAGTAAAGAATTGCAATTGTCACTGTAAATCCTTATTAAACTTGAGCAAGATTTGAAAAACACTTGCGTAACAACTTGAAGTATGATGAAACAGTTCACGTGAATAATTTTTAAAATATACCTTCATTAACAGAGTAAAATAACCTATCTTAGTAAAACCCCATCATCACAGTACTTTTACATTAGCACATAGAAACATTAAAACTTGAGGGGACAGCAACATATAAATGGACTGCATTCTAAGAGGAACAAAAATACTCCTGCTGTAGCAATACATGGAACTACATTTAATTGAACATTTTTACACCAAATGGGATATGCAAAGATTGGATTTTTAAAAAAGGAAACACCAACAATAACAAAGATCTCAACTCTCAAAATTAGAGGAAGCCTTTGATCAAGTCAGTGAAGCTTCTACCATTTTATTTGCTCTAGAATCACTTTTATTGAACGAGCGTGTTAATTTTATGTCATTTTAAATACATGATTTCATATTTTAGGAGAGTAGTCTAATTCTCTCATGTCAATATCAAGCATATGGTTGAATAAAAAATACAAGATGAGGATTCTATCAGATTTCATACTCTACTGTTAGAAGTTTGAGGGTTTTTTCCCAGGGAACTACAATCCATAAAAATTCTCTTCTGAACTCTCCATTGCCAGTACCAAAGCCAGCAGAGTCCATTGCCATAGAGACTGGACACCTAGAGTCCAGAGAACCATGTCTGAGACTAAACCCAGTTTAACACCAGAAAAACTGCACAGCGTCTGTGATGTTCAAATACAGAGAATTAACACACATTAATTTGGCGCTGGTTGTGTAAATGCTTCTGGCATTTCCTTCAGCACTTAAACTCATTTTCAGAGAATGGACTGCTGTAAAAGAATGCAGGCTCATTAAGAGTTTATTTCCTCAAAATGCTGAAGGATAGCAAGTTTCTTCTGTGAGGGATCAGAAAAAAACACATTTTTTTTCCTTCTGTGGGAAAGAAAACACCCCAAAGCTTTTTGTTTTTGAGCAAGCATCACAGGTTTGGAAATGAAGGATTTCATCTTGTTGTCACACCCTGCCTTACCTCGTTTCAAGGCTGGCTGTGTTTTCTTTCCACAGAGTGAAATTTTAGAAGGAGCAGAAGCCAAATGCTTAAAATGAATGATCAACTTACGATTCGTATGAATCTATTCTTCCATGTTGTTCTGCTTAAAAATAGCATCATAAATGCACATCTGCAAAGACTGTGCAACCCCCCCCTTTCCTGAATTGTACAAATTATTAGAGTGGTTGACAAAAGATTTTTTTTGTTTAGGGGTTGGTCTGGGCACTCTCTTTGGCAGACTGCCACTTTTCTAGCAGTAGAAATATTGCTTGTAGAAAGCCACATTGTACTGAACAGCTGTTCTGCTAAAACATTGAGCTAGCAACCCAAGAAATGACTGACTTCACATGTGAAGCAAAACTGTTCCCTCCCTTTGTGCTAATTTAAATGAAAGTACAAAAGATTTTCTTCCATGCTGTCTAGTCTTCCCTTCCAATCAGGGGCTTTAGGGGCAGTGTGTGAGCTGGGAGTCAACGTAAGCAATTGACTCTCCCATCACTGCCCCAGTGGTGTGTTTGAACTTTGGCCATTCTACTGTGAGGCTCCCAGGACAGCAGCTTCTCATCTACTCTGGCCCTTTCTATATTCATGCATCAGATGCTGAGCCATTTTCTGCAAACTATATACAGTAGGATTGTGAAATTTAAAAACACACTTCATTCCAGCCTTTCCTCCATCTCTATAAAACGCTAAGATACTGGTGAAAAGGTACCAGAAGATGACATTTGATTAAGGTCTTGGTTGGTAAGTATGATATGTGACTCATACTCCTGGTTGTTTGAAATTATGGTCAGATAATACCAATATACACAAGTGTTCTGTGTCCCACATGCCATTTGGGTATTCTGTTTTAAATACTTTTCTGAAAAGAAAAACTTTCATAAGCTTGACATCTCAGTGACCACAATTCTCATTAAATGTCACCATGTTTGTGGCAATAACTATATTTATGCATAACAGCTTATTCAACACTTTGCTTAAACCTCTCTCAACATGAATAATACCTCACCTTATTATTTTGCGAGCTTGCTAGATTATAAACTCCTAGAGGGTTTAGCTTCTTTCCCTCTTTGCATTCCACACACGACCTAGTGAGTCCTGCAATGTAATAAGCACTCAAATACTCAGAGCAGGAACAGGTGAGTAAAATGAAAGAGAAATAGGATTCATTCCTGATCTCTAATGACAACAACAGTAAAATGCTACCTACAACCTAAGGATTTATAAAATATGGTAAGACTATAACCTATGAAACAAAAATTCTGAGGGAAGTATCAATTATATCCATTGTTTCAATGAATCAGCCTTTCATTTCAGATACAGCCTATTTTAAGAATGCTTTCATCTTTTTATCTCAATGAAATATCCACATATTAAAAATGTATATAATCAACTTTAAGATCTCATTATTTTAAGCATTAGCATAACATTAAGTTCCCTTAATATCCCCAAATCATCTGTGTATTTTAAGCAACACTCTAAATTTCCTCTGCTCTGTCATAAGATACAAGACTTTTGACATGTTAGAATCTCAAAATGTATTTTTAAATAAACTTTGTGTGTTAACCATCTCTTCTTCCTGATTAACATCATTTCAGAAATACAATTGTGCCAAACTAAATAAACAAAAATACAAGTTAGCTCTATCATGATAACAATCCTAAGAAGGAATTGCAACTTGCCTTTGGTAGTTTCTATGTAAGCTTAAGCCTCTCAATAAAATCTAGACTCACTACAGTATAAGACCAGCTGAATCAATGCCAACTACCCCATTTTCTAGACAAACTAAGGACAAAGAAATGTCTTGTTCAGTCACAAAGATTTGAACTCAGAGTGTCCAATGCACTGACCAAGAGCATGCTATTAGTAAGGCTCTGAAGACACACTGAAATGGCTGGGATTATCAGTATCCATTGTATTTACACATTTTGCTGGATCCACTGGCCTTCTCTGCATGTATTATACCTTTATTATAGGTTCTCATAACTCCCTACAAGAGTCCCTTTCTCTAACTTCTGTCAACCTTTGAAGCAGATGTTTGTACAGCCAAAAATGTAGTGACTTGCAACAAGAAGTTTCAGTCTGACTGCCTGCTAGATGTAAATCACACAATAACACAGGCTGAACACCTTAACACAGATTTTCTGCAACTTTGGGTATTCAGTGTCCATAGGAGAGCCAATGCAGGGCATGCTAGGTTGGGTATCAACTAAGAAAATATTACTGTACCACTTTACAAAAGGTCCTGTGTGTGCCCATAGTGAGGTTCACCTACATCTGCATCCTCATTTTCTGTCACAGCTCTCCGGAACATACTGCATTTTACACGTTTTGTTATGCGATCTTCATGTCTCTTTTCAAAATAGAAAATGATAGCAATTTTGCTTTTATGCTAAAATTCTTGTAAAAACCTGGATACTATTCATCTATTTTTATTGAAGAAAGCCAATATTTTAAAGTATTTATATAAAACCCAAACTGTGTACACAGTCTGTTTTCATCATCAGTGCTGATATTCAACACAGCCTTATTTCCTAAACTGTAAAATTATATATGAGTGATGTGCTTTAATTACAAAACACTACTGAAAAATATATTTTTAAGTCTCTGTAGTGCTTTGGGAAGTGAGGACTATAAACTCACAAATTTTAATTTCCCTCTACTACTTTGTACAGTATTCACCCCTTGAGCACTTGCTCAACACCCAGTGATTGACAGAGTCAAGGGACAATGGCAGAAGAGCACAACAGTGTTACCTAATGACTGTGCTTTAGTACTTCAGTAACTTGTTCACTTTAGTAAGTGGTGAAAATTGGGCTATTCTATACAGTCTAGTCATATTTTCCCCACTTTAAGTACACATGGTCTTGGAGATAGTTATTTGCAGATAGAATTTAACCTAATTCAGCTTTACCAATCTTATTCATTCTAATCTTCATAATAACATTGGATTTCTTATATACAAACTCCAAATTTCTTATTTCTAATGACTTCTGACATAATGGTTATAGCTGTATCATGCCTTAAGCCCCCATTTGAATCAGAAAGACACTTAATAAATTATGTGGGCAAATCAATCAAAACAATTATTTAACTAAACTGACCAGCTGTTTGATTAGGTAAGTCGAAAATGGCTGAACAACAGTCCTTTGAAGACAAAGCCTTAATCATGTTTCTCTTTAGTAAGATTCTCTATCTATAGAAGACTCCGAATAGCCCTAGTTTGGATCATTTGCTACATTAAATTGAGAAACCAAGGGAAAATAATAAGCCAGACTAAGCTGATGACTTGTAGGACTGTACATTTAGTTTTACAGCATTATGCACAATGCAGAGAACAATATACATCCATGGAAACATAGCAAATTACTCACCACTGCACCCCTAGCTGGCATACAATTTAGGTATGCTGGCTATCACAGTAAGTAGATTACATGAACACACATTAGCTCTGAAGATGATAAAAACAAAAAAAAAATTTCAGAAAGCATATTACCTGCCCTTTATTGTCAATACACTTTAAAGCCAACTCAAGCCTCAACCCACTGCCACTAGTAATACGTGGCTTACCATATGGGTTCTAAGAAAAAGTCCCTAAGCCCTTTCAATTCTAAAGCTCTTCACAGAGCTTGGCCAACTACAGTGTGCAAGTTGGATCCAGCTTGCTATCTAGGGAGAATAACCAGGATGTACAATTGTACTCTTGTGACTCCTTATTGATGACAGTGGTCATTTATAAACTTAGGAAAACCGTGTAAACAGTTTAATGAATTTTCTTTCTTCCATATCCTGATGAACATGGCAGCTGTCAGTTAATCACATTTCTTAAACAATACAACCAGAAAGGAAGCTCTAGAAAACGGTGAGCCTATAGAGCCTCAACAGTGACCAGGTGAAAAAGTAGGAAATTGGGACAGAACGAGTTTCCGTTTGGGTAGAGGTCTATTTTTCTCATGTTTCTGACAGTAGAGTGCATTATAGTGCTTTAAAAAATAACCTTTTTATTTTGGAATAATTTTAGATCCACAGAATAGTTGCAAAGTTAGGACAGAGTTCCAATATACCCTTCACACAGTCTCCCGTAATTTTAGTATTTAATGCCTTAAGTGACTTTTTTCATTGTTATAACTCCTTTGCCTTTGAATAGCCTAAAATATTTTGTGAATTTGAATTCCCTAACATTTGTTCTAAAAAGGGCTCGTCTCTACACAGGAGCCATACATGTGCATGCATGTTCATGTATATATAATACAAATGGAAAAAGGTGTTATGGACAGCTGGTGACATGAACTGAACTAAGAAAGCAAATGCTCTTTTTTAAATATTTTATTTATTTATTTGACACACAAAGAGAGAGAGAACACAAGTAGAGAGAGCAGGAGGCAGAAGGAAAGGGAGAAGCAGGCTCCCCACTGGGCAGGGAGCCCAAAGAGGGGCTATATCCCAGGACCCTGGGATAATGACCTGCCAAAGGTTAAGTCAGTGAGCCACCCAGGCACGCCAGAAATACTCTTTATTATGGAGGAACATGTGTTGAATTGTAATTTCATAGGTACAAACCCTACTTCCAAGTCTGTTACTGACTTTATTTATATCACTAAAGTTCTCTATCAGTTTTCTCCACACAATAGCAGGGGGACTGAAACAGAATATCTGTATGATCTTAAACCCCAAATTCTCTTGGCCTTCTTTTCCTACCTAGGCTCTGACATTTGCTGACATATTATGGACCCAGAAAGGATGTGAAAAGCTGCATCAATCAGTATTCAAAGCCACATTAGTTTTACAGGTGGAGGTCACCACATGTTTATTAAGGCACAGCCAAGAGTTATGCACAGTATCTAGAAAGCTGTTTCTGAAAATTAAAGCCACAGTACAATTTCAATCATATAAAGCAGTCAGAGGTGACTCCTTCTTTGCTATTCCCATGAAATATTGTTATCTGCAGAGCACTGAAACTATATATTGTGCTTTGCAAGAGGTGAGAGGGCTAACAAAAACACATCAAAGAAGTCCAGCCCTAAAGAACAGGGCACATAAACTTCAAAGTCCTAAATAAGTGAGTACAATGTAGTAAGGCAATGCCGTGACTAAAATATTACATTATCAAGAACTGGTAGACTTCTCAAAATAAGTTGAATGTGACATGGAATGTAAGTATGTCCCCTATGATTTTGCCAAGAGTAAAAAGCAAATCAAAAGTATATAAAGTTTTAGATTCATATTTTGTCTTTATCATATAGTTGGCACTTGGATTTTTTACTTTAAAATTTCACTGTATGCTATGTTATTTTTCATCTCTTTATAATAATTGTATGTTGAAAATCTTGATAATCAACAGATAAAATCTTTTAAGATAAATCAATTACGTCATGTATTTTTGAACCCAAAATGCCAGGGAGACAGGATACCTCCATGTAAAGAGAAAAGACATAAAAGAGAAGGAAAAGAGAAATATTAGCAGAATAGGAAGAGATAGAACATGGCTTTTGAAATTACTAATAAACAGCTTTAAAAACTCCAAGGGTCTCAAGAGAAGCTAATTTGAGACAATAATTGCTAAAGCCTTTCTAAAAAAAACTGGGCTTTGGGATTACCGACTAGCAATAACCCAGACCAGAACCACTCACAAAAAGAAAATTCAAAGGAGAAACTGAGATCTAGAAAGGACTTTATAACCCAAGTCACATGGTTTAATTTCATCAAAAGCTTTCATCTTTCCTCCTTTCCTCCCTCCCTTCTATTTTTATTTCTCAATAAATGATAAATACCCCCAAGGCCTTATACTTTCTCTCTATGCCCCCATCTGTTGTGGGTACTTACTAAGAGAAGGTACTCAGATATTGGTTGAATGAACTTGAATTTATACACCCAAGACATGGGTTTCTTGAGACTATTGTTTTTAACCATCAACTCATTAGCCCATATATTACATGAAAGAAAAATGTTGGAAGGAGAAGGCAGTTTATCTCAGGGTGGGAGGAACCATGCCTTCTAGCTTCTACTCAATACACGGTTTATTTTCCCTTTGGTTTCACACTATTCCCATCATTCTCCCTCCATTTTTCTTCTACCCTTTTTACTCTTTTCTTTCTTCATCCTAGGCTCTTAGACCCACCCACAGTTCTCATCAGCATTATTCAGCTTGCTAATAGCTATTCCAAGATATAATGTGGTACTATATAATTTTAAAATGTGGTTAAAGACTTTCTTTCCTGGGCATTGTACATGGAGATATATGGACATGCATACAAAGTCCCAGACTGTTCCCTCAGATAGCTTACAGTCTAGACATAGAGATAGGTATGGTAAGAAAAGAATTATGAGTTGATACTAAAAAACAACAGAAGACTATGAACAGTAACATTAGGAACAAATGAATAACTCTGGGGAAGGAGAGAAGACCAAGAAAGTGACATGTGAGCTGGGTGTTTAAAGATGAACAGGGATTCAGCAAAACCAAAAGAAGGAAAAGGGCATTCTAGTTAGTTGATGGGATGTACAAAAGCACAAATAAGTGTTTTGAGGTATTCAGTATTGCTAGGGAAAGAGGATAGCAGATAGAGGGACAGACTGATGAATCCCAATGCAGAATGCAAAGGTACATGCATACCCTTTCCTCCACATCTCCACAAGCCTCCACAAAAATTGCTTAAGAAGTGTTTCACTCATCCCTTTTCCCCCTTTTCCATAACCATGAAAAGAGCCTCTCCCAAATTTCTGCTGTCCCCTGACCAAGAACAGATCCAAGCTGAAACCTGAAGAAGGAGTCAAGCCCAGCTAGAACTGTGGCAGGAAGTAAGCTATCCAGCTGAGCTCAGCCTAAATCTGCCAACCCCAAGAATGAACCATAGCAACACAAGGAGTAAAAGCTTTGTGGCATGCTGCTGAGATGTTCTGATTGCCAGTGGCACTGGCAATGGCACTGGCAATGGCTGACTAGTACACAAGAGTATGCATATGGTCTCAGCCACCACTCTCGCAAATAAGCTTCCCCTGAATCAGTGTTTGGAATTGAGGGTAGTTCTGGATGCACAACAGTGCCAGGTGCGCTGAAAGTAATGGTGACCAGTCCAATTCTCTAACAGTGGCATGCGGCAAGAAAGTAGCAGTGCTTCTCCATGCTTCATGCTGAAGGCAGCCTGGAGTCCCCCTCTGTAGACAGCAAGGCTTTTCCTGAGAAAATGTAAAATTGCACAGAATTATAGTCTCAGACACTTACTCTGCCATCATCAGATCCACATTTGTCAGAAAGCCCTTCATGTCTAGTGTCAGAGATGACAATCCTAGGGAAGCATGGCGATATAAACAAGACTTGTCCTATCATGATATAAATAAAATAAAGTAAAAGGTCAGTTCTTCAATGAACTTCCTTCCAAAGTCATAACTTCACTAGAAAGAGACAAAAAGATAGCAACATATTATTAAAAAGCCTTCCTGGAAGCCTATCTAAGGAAAGGCAATTCTATTACATCATATTTCCATATACTAGTAAAACCTGGCACTCACTACCAAAATAAACAAGAGTGAACATTGAGAGCTCAGCTTTTGGATGGCCCCATTTCCATTTGAAGCCATCCTTGACTTTGAAGATTTTATCTATCTATCATCTATCTATCTTTCTATCTATCTATCAAGAGAGAGCATGAAGGAGTATGAGTGGCGGGAGGAGTAGAGGGAGAGGGACAAGCTGACTCCGCACTGAATATGGAGACTGATGCTGGGCTCCATCCCATGACCCTTAGATCATGACCTGAGCCAAAACCAAGAGTTGGACACTTAATGAACTGAGCCACCCAGGCGCCCCATGGTGCCACCCCTGATTCTGGATTAAGCTAAGTGAAACCAGAGACTAAAGCGGGGAGTTGGGCCCCCAATCTATGGAGGTAGAGGCAAGAATAGAAATCAAATAAGAAGCAAATCTCTGTCTTCCCCTATAGGGAAGCTTCTGCTCAGAACCTAAGGGTTCAGTCTGGGTACTACCATTTGCTACACAATAAGAAAGAATGCCACAGGCTGGTGTACATGCCATGCAGATTCTAAGAAATTGCATTTTATATGTTTTTTTTTAAATAATGAGGAATAGGACCCTTACCCCCAAGTATGAGTGTCAGTTGGTAGAAGTAAGTATGTGTCCATACACAGTAAAAACGCCAGAAGAGGAAGT
Organism: Nyctereutes procyonoides; assembly: GCF_905146905.1. Taxonomy (NCBI): domain Eukaryota; kingdom Metazoa; phylum Chordata; class Mammalia; order Carnivora; family Canidae; genus Nyctereutes; species Nyctereutes procyonoides. Next base: position 14,136,654 of record NW_026575145.1, read on the forward strand.
GGAAAACCTTAGAGCTGCTTAGACCAAGAACAATAATCACACAGACAGTTTTGAGTTCTCCACCTTCTATGGAAACAGCCATTTTTTATGAAATGCTATCTAAGTTTTAGGCATAAGCATTATGATAGTAATTCAGTGTTACTCTGAAGGATGTCCTAGATTCAGTTGCTACACATGACTGTTTTAAATGGATCCCTTAAACATGATTGCTAAAGTGTGGTCTTTGGCAAAGGATGCCTCATGCATTCCTTAAATAAAGACCTGCAGATCTCTCCTCTCAGAGATATCAACCATTTAATTCACTATAGGAGCCTGAAAGAGTGAAGAAAAATTCTATAAACATAGTAAAGATCTTCCTTAACATATTCAGCCAATTTTAATCACCAGTTGTCTTGCAATATTTTTCACCTGTTTCCTTCAAGGGCTAAAAATGTCTTATATTTTACATATCTTAGTATCATTGCCTGTCACACAGATACACAAATTGTTGTTTAAAAGCTGCAGTGCTTAAATTGAAATAAAACTTATGCTTACAGTGGTAAATATTCCTGGATTAACAGAGTTGTAGCAGATATACACCAAAATTTAACTGAAGTCCGTGATATTAAAAAGACAGAAAATTTATCTAGTTTTAGCAAATGTCAAATCAGCAGCTATTGCTTTTAAGATTAATAAAACATATAATGGTTTCTAGATAGCCTCTAAATAGAGATTACTATGAATGGAGAAGTGATTTACCAACAGTCACCACAATGAGATTTCTTTAAAGGTTACAATCATCAGTTATTTAGCTGAAACACTGCTGAGAATACCTGGTCATTTCTTGAATAATGCATAATGTTCATTGTAGATTTGATCTGTATTATAACAATACAGATATTTCTAAAATAATGGAAAAAACTATCTGTTACCTTCCAATTGCTTAACATATCATTTCCATGAAGTAATTGGCTCAGGACACATTATACACTGTCACCTGAGTGTTCTTTCTGCAAGCATAACTTGTAATAATCTATACACAATGGGCATCACAAAACAAACTCATCAACCTTTATAGACTTTTAAGAAAAGATGTGATGAATACGGGGCAGAGTGAAGGACCTTTCTGAAGCAGTAAATTAAAATGATTAAGTTTCTATATAGTTGTGTGGGACAAATTTAAATTCAAGCTTTGAAATTTAATTATTAACATGAACAACTCATCACATTAAAAAAAAAAACATTGCCTACATGGTGTAAATACTTTTCATATAAATTTCCAAATGCCTTTAGGTTTACTCAAGAGACTGCTTGGAGAAGCACAAAGTATAATGTCTACCGTTTTATTGTTGGATTATGAACTGCACTTCACATGACGCTGCAGGCTATTTATATAAGCTTGTTTATCCACATGAACTTCTTCAAGGGCACAACATAGAAGACCTTAATAAATTAAAATGAATTTCTTTTGATGTTGTTTCATGAATGTTTGATCAGAATGAGTAACAGGTTTGCATTAAAGAATGGGAGTAGAGCAATAAAAAATACATATATTGTACAGCAAAACCAGCTTACAGAAAGTGCCCATTGCATCCTAGCAAGTTGAGAGAGCCAGTGTAAACTGGATAGAGTCACTATGCTTACACCTTCACTATCATTTGTTTTTAGTAGCGGAAGTACACGCGTACCAAATTGGATGCTCTGCTATTATCTGCGTGGAATTTTCAAAGTAATCAAATCTGTTATCTCCCTCTAGCCTCCTAAATACCCATTTCGACCTTCCCATTTCCCTCACTGACATCATCATATCCTTCCATAGCCTGAAATGGCCATGACAGCAGAGACCATATTTTATCTTTTTAATCCATCTTTATCATAAGTAGTTACAGAGTTTCACTGATTGAAGTCCACAAAGTAAAAATAAATTATCTTTTGTAGCCAAAAGCTTAAAGAATTCTGACCTATAATATTCAATAAAGGGGATGCAAATCAAATACCACTTCTAGAATCAATATGATGTGATAGAGCACTAGACAGAAAGGCAAGACAATGGATTCTAGTTTTAAATTTGCTAATACTTCACTCTAAATGTTGTTTCTAGATCATTTCCCTCATCTGTAAGTGGGGTTCTGCAGGAGCTAGAATTTTGCATCACTAAAAGGTCATGGTTCTAAAAGCAGGGTTATCACCAAGGCAGCCTATCAACTGCCAACTCCTTTAAATTAAAAAATGGAAATAAAAGATAACTGTGCTAAACAGCTTAAGACAAATCCAGTCCCTCCACCAATTGCATTTCAAAGTGAAGCCTAAGAATGTATTTTGCACAGTCTGTGGCTTTTGACCTATTACACCTACCCTTATCATCTTGTATGATTCAGAATAAACATGATGACAGTCTACTGAATACATTCTTATGGATATGACATGCTTATTAGATTATATTCACATCTTTAGTTTGGGAAAATCTGCTACAACTTTAGCATCTGGAACATCGATTGGTACATTACTAAGTTGACATCTACATTTTTACAGGAAGATGGGTTGTGAAAGGACTGCATGAGTGTGTCTTGGTTTATTGGGACTCTGCTACCATATACTGACATCCTGCCCTTCTTCTCAACTTCTCAGTGTCATTCTTCTACTCTAGATCAACAATCTGTGAACTATGGCTTTTGGGCCAAATTTGGTGGCAGCTGCCTATTAAGTTTCATTAGAACACAGCCACACCCTGTTGTTTACATATTGTCTATGGCTGATTTCATGCTACAATGGAAGGGTTGAGAGTCTCTCCAAGCCTAATATATTTCCTGTATTGCCCATTACAGAAGAATGTTTGGCCTGCTCTAAAGAGAAATAACCTATTACAATTTAAATTCTAATTTTCCTTCTCCCATAAGCATAAGAAATACAGTTTGTAAGTACCGAGGTAGAGATATGAATGGATTCACACATGCATGCGTCTGTGTGCATATACATGTTTATATATACACATGTGTATATATATATGAATATATACACACATATGTAATCACATCTCTTAGCACACAATTGTAAATAGTGACTGCTTTTAATCCTTAATTTTAATTTGAATCCTCTAGGAGGTTACAGCTTCCCACTAGAACCCTTTACTACAACAGCCAGGAATACAGAGACTTCAAAGGTAGTCGTTAAGCTATAATCTCTTAATTTAAAGAACCTAGTTCCTCCCCCAGAGTTGCCTACAATTTTGCCAAATGTCCAAGTTTATGCCCACCAAGGGTCTAGATACAAGGTCAGAGCACAAGAAACTAGCGGATCTCTTAAGTCCAATGCCGTGAATAACACGCCTTTAAAGATAGAAAATCAATGGCCAACACCACATATACACCAATAAACATATGCACGCATATTCATATGCTAAGCATGCTATAAATTACTAGAAGTTTCACTAACACAAAAGAAAATACCTCTCTTACATATCAGAGTGAAGAAGACCTAAAATTTTTAATAAGTTTTAAGAGTGACTGCATCAAGGATTTGAAGGACAAATAAATGTTTATATTTAAACAATTTTTAGACAATATGTATTGAGACTTGAAACATTGATATGTGAATTGTTTTTAGTCAATAAAATCATTACTCAAAATGCCTTCTACAGTTGGACTCAGCTCCCTTCCTCTCTTTGGTTACTAAAGACAGAAAATATTAGTTCTACCCTTTAACAAATATGCTTATACTCCACCCATCAACAATAACTTGCATGTATTAGCATAGCACAAATTAAACCCGAGAAGCACTTTAATGTAAGTCATCTCGTTCTCATTTCTCTGAAAGCTTATATAAAGTGGTAGAATATTTAGGCTGACAGACTTTTGGTAAATAAAAAAGAAATAGAAGAGGTTTATTTCACCTTCACATGGTGTCTTTCTCATGTAGAGTTCAGATTTCCACATTTGTATCCCTTTAAAGGATTTGATATGCAGGAAAAGAAGAAAGGATGATAGTAAACATTTTATCTTAGAGACACCTACAGACCACCATATTCCAGAATAAGCAGGGGCTTAAAACTTACCTTTTACTGATGTGTTAGGTGGAGGGCCTTCCATTCGCAAGTTCCATGGAGGGTCCCCTTGGTTAGCAAAGTCCCTCATTTTCAGATAGCTAATTGTAAGTCGAATGATGGATGCCTTGTCAAGCTGGCTAGTGATGGCTGCAGGAAGAGGCAACAACTTGGCCAATTCATAGAACTCAAAATTTTCTTTTCCCCGGCGGGAGCGAGCAGCATCTCGGGATTTCTCCTTTCTCAATGCTTGTAAACTGCAATCAACGGAGTGAAAAAGTGTTCTTTAGAACAGGTGCTTCTGACCATCAGATAGAAATTGTGTTCTTTTTGTTTCCTTTTTTCCCCAGCAAAAATCTACCAAAGTCTTTCAAATTCTAGTACCATAGTAAAATGAATTCTAGACAATGAACACTAAAACCACAAATTCTACCCCCGGACTTACACTCTATAAACTTACTTGCAATGAATAAAAACAGTTTGCTTATTAGGTTTTTTCCTCTATTTGGCCATGTGTTATGTGTTCTTTGTTTCTAAGTCCTAAAATTTACAGGTAATGCTTGCTGTTATCAGCTATAAGCAACTGAAGGGATGAGACTAGTATTCATGTATCTATTCTTAGGCTAATGATTTTGTTCATTTAACTGTTATCACTATGGGATCTTAAGCCATCAAAAGCACTCATTTTTTAAAATGTACTTCAAACGGCATCTTGGGGAACAAAGGGTAAACATCAATATTTTATTTGTTGGTTCTGTGAAGGGTGTTTATTGTGCTTCCAGCCCTCAATAAGTATCATACCTTAAGTCAGATAGAGAAAACATCCCACTGAAAATGAAGATTTACATGTAACTTTATAAATGTGCTGGTAATTGGTCGATAAGAGATAACGTCAATTCTTTATGAATGAATATACATTAGTAGATGGATAGATTCTTTAAGATACTAGAGAATAAAATACATTACCCAGAAAAGTCAAACTTGAAGATAATATAAATTTAATGTTGAAAGATAAAGCCCCGTATGGGTTATTAAAATTTATAAACATTATAGACATATTACTTCACAGAAGATTCAACAGGTGGGATCCAGCATTTTCCTTTTACTATTCATGTGCATTTCTGTTTGAAGTTTGCCCACATTGCTGAGGGCAGAATTGGCACAACTGAAGTTGCGTTTGAGCCTCTGACAGAAGTCCACCGATTCTGAATTGCTCTGTTTTATGTCTGACAAGAAATGAAACTGAAATCAGACCCTGATGATAAGTAATTGGGCAATATTTACAGTATCAAGGTACTATTAAAATCACTTGTAAGTGGCAATTTTATGGAACTCTAAAGGTGTTTTAAAATCTTTGAATCTAGCTTTCTAGTTTCCTATTATAAAATAACAAGAAAGAAAGAAACAAGCAAGGAAGGCAGACTGGAGCAATGGATCAAAATGGAAGACTCCTAACTCTGGGAAACGAACTAGGGGTGGTGGAAGGGGAGGAGGGCGGGGGTTGGGGGTGACTGGGTGACAGGCACTGAGGGGGGCACTTCACGGGATGAGCACTGGGTGTTATTCTGTATGTTGGCAAATTGAACACCAATAAAAAATAAATTTATTATTAAAAAAAACAAAACAAAATGAGTTCGGGAATGTGGATCCGATTTCTACTAGTACAATACAGACAATAACACTTCGTATTACATTATAGCATACCGGATGTTTTTCATGGTAGAAACACTGTATTCACTATAGACATTTAGAATATCTGAGGATCTACAAAATTTAAGTAATGCCATCACACTCTGGTCAAATAAATACTTGCTAAGCCAATATCCCAACCAGTTTCACTCTATTAATAAAATATTCTACATTAGTTAACTAACCAATTTCTCAGTACTAGACCAGTTAACATCATTTTCAGCATCATAGCTATCTCAGATGACAAACCTTTGTCTCTTGAGGTCTCAAGTGATAACCTCAGGCAGAAACATCACTAATTCACAAGGAGAAAGCATGGTAATGCCATTTATTTCCCCCAAATCATAGCTGGCCTTCATGCAATTTTATAAATAGTAAACTCTGTCTTGTTGAAAATTATGGGGCAGCCCGGGTGGCTCAGGGGTTTAGCGCCGCCTTCAGCCCAGTGCCTGATCTTGGAGTCCCAGGATCGAGTCCAATGTCAGGCTCCTTGCATGGAGCCTGCTTCTCCCTCTGCCTGTGTCTCTGCATCTCTCATTCTCTCTTTCTCTCTTTCTCTCTCCCTCCCTCCCTCCCTCCCTCTGTGTCTCTCCTGAATAAATAAAAAATCTTTTAAAAAAAGAAAATTAGTAAATAAAGTGAGAGATGCCTTAAAATCTGATAAAGTTTAAGTATAACCAGGATCTAGGTCATCATCTTAGGACAAAAGAACCATTTCTATTGCTCCCTTTATATAATAAAGGTAATATATCTAATATCACTTAGGTCAGCTGTGCCAAAAGAACTATGTCTTTTGACATGTTTTATCTACCTCTTGTAGAGTTCAGTGGTACAAGTTCAGTGCTTTGCTCTTTTTGTGTTCTTTTAATCAAAGAGTACTCCAGAAGGTGGGCTAAACTTAGAATTTTTGTTGTTGTTCAGTAAGTGACTATGATGGAGCTCTTGGAGCTCAGAGGTTATAAACTCAAGGGCTCCCTGGGTTAAGGCAGGGAATGTCAATGAGTGAAGAGGCCTGATGGTCTCTGTGGGGACCTGGAGGACAACAGCTCAGGCAAAGGGACAAAATGCACAGTTTCAGGTGACTGCTGTTCTAGAGGAAGGCACACCTGGTGTTGGGAGTTTTCCAGTGCTGCTATTTCTAGAGAACAAAATCTGAATTTTTACATGGTATTTCCAATTTTATGTTATGTTTTAATTTTACATTAACTGATTAAACTTTAAAAAAATAATGCAAGCCTAATAAAATATGCCATTGGTCAATAAACAAGCAGGGATGTATTTCATAATTAGGTAAGAATTTATGAGAGGCCAATTCTGACGGTAGTCTTACATGGATGTTATATGGAACTTTCTCTTTATATATGTCACTCAAAGAATCTCAAATGGGCTCATTTGTCATCTAATTAATATTACTAATACTCATACTAGGAATTTCTCTGTTCAACTGAAGCAAGTAGATGATTAGGTCATTCTTCTGAAATTGTTATTAATACATAGGCTTATCAATAATTTAAGGGAAAAATAAACCAATTCTATAGGGGAGGAGGTAAGCAAAGCTCAAGATCACAGGGATAAGTTCAAGGAGCTCCAAAAGCTGCATAGAGGAGAAAGGGCTTCCTATTTCCACTCCAGGAAGAAGAACACATGGACATTAATGTCTTTGGATGCCTTGTCCAATCAATGTTCTCTGATACTTGAGTTATCTAAAATATCACTGGGCAGAATTTACTTCATGTGCTCCTGAATCATCTTTCTTGTTTTTCTTCTCTCCATCAGTACACTTTTTTAAAAAATCTCTAACACTCTGTGTTACCCTGCTGGAGTAATTGCCTTGGCCATAATCTTAATAACAAGGGTTTCTATGACTTCCAGATCACAGCATTATACAGACATCACAGTTCAGAAGACTTTCAGAATGACAGTACTATGTTTATAATAAATAGTAATTGGTTTTGAGGGCAATATCAATAAAATTCAATCAAAGAATTATAAAGGTTATAGAATGCTGCTAGAATAGATTAAGCCAAAGACCTTAAGGTAACAACACAGATTGTGGATTAATCTTATACCTGCTTTTGTGAAGTAGAGCAGTTATAAGTAATTCTCAAATTGAATTAAGGACTACATGAAGACTTAAACTGTGTATTTGTAAATTCTGTTCTAAACCAAAAATTATCATTGTACTTCTGGAATTCCAAAGAAGGAATGGAATGGTTGTATGTGAATAAAATGTAAGGTAGTGGAGTGCCTGGGTGGTTCAGTTGGTTAAGTGCCTGACTCGTGGTTTGGGCTCAGATCATGATCTCATCAGGCTTGTGAGATGAAGCCCTGGGTCCTGCTTGTACTCAGCAAGGAGTCTGCTTAAGATTCTGTTTCTCCCTCTGCCACTCTCCCATTTGTGCACAAGCATTTCTCTCTTAAATAAATAAATAAATAAATAAATAAATAAATAAATAAATAAATAATAATGAAAATGAAATGTTTAAATGTTATGGTGCTAATCTCTGCCATATAAAAAATGATTAAACTTCAGATTGGCAGTAAGTTACTCTCTGAGTCCAAACTTCCCACTGCTCTCACGTTCTCTCATGTAGTCCTTGGATAACTAGAAAAAGAGACTCTTCCTTAATCCTCAGCAAATCAAAAATTCAACTCTCTTTGATGACGATATCATCATCCTCACCAGTAATTACCAACAACAACCAAACAACAAAATCAACAATTTCCAAAGATATACACAAAACACACATAAATACATATATCTACACATACACACAAATGTATTTTTAATTGACTTGCTTGTAAATAAATTTAGAAGTCATATACAAAATTGTGTCTATATTTTGGGAAGATAGTAAATGATTTTCAGAATCTCCAAATGGCTTCTTCACAACCAAAAGGGCAATGATCTATTATCTAGAATTTCCTCTTATAAAACTTAAAAGTTGAATCCCCTACTCTTTTTGTCAGTGATGTTGCCATAATTAACTTTCCTTAACAACCATCCCTGGTTAAAATAATATTAATGTAGATTTCTGTTTAACACTTGGCAACAGGGGCTCCTGGGTGGCTCAGTAGCTGACCATCTGCCTTTGGTTCAGGTCATGACCCCGGGGTCCTGGGATGGAGTCCTGCATTGTGCTCCCCACAGGGAACCTGCTTCCTCCTCTGCCTATGTCTGCCTCTCTCTGTGTGTCTCTCATGAATACATAAAGAAAATCTTTTTAAAAATGGCAACAAATTTTATATGTTTTTGAAGTTATACCTTTAACTATAGATAATAAGCAATAAAAAATTACTAGTAATGAAGAGTTAGGGGACAGCACTTATGGAATGTAATTCTTTTAATACTCTCATATATTTTAAGTTCCTTGATAAGTTATGTGTTTTGTGGAAAGAGTCCTGATGAAGGAATTACAAGACCCATCCTGGCCATTCATAGGCATTGTGATTTTAAGTAACAAAGTTGAGCCTCAATTTTATCATTTTACAACATGAGGATTACAAACCAATCTCCTGGGACCACTGCAATGGCTCATATGATAGTTTCCAAGGTAGTATATGGTAAACTATGAAACAGTGAACTTCTTCAACAATTCTGAATTTAAAAAATTAAGTTAGGTTGTAAACTTTAAATATGGTAGGGTCTACTTCAGAGTTTCCCAACAAAGAAGAATTTCAAGAAGTTGGAAAGACTTAGGAATGTTGAAAATATACTCAACCCATCCTTAAACTTTCTTGGAAGCCACATGGGTTCATGGTGTGGGCTCTGCAGCCAGACTGTGAGTATTCACACCATTATACAGTTACTATCCCCACAACCTTCTCTAGGTCTCTCCATCTCTTTAGGCCTCAATTCCTTTATCTGGAAAACAGACATGATTATAGTTCCTACTTCATTATATTCTTTATACTAATTGAACTAATAAGTGTAAAGTGAAAAATTCCTGTCATATGGTAAACAGTATCTAAGTAATAACTATTACTATAATAATCATAAAACTTATTTGGGGAAAAAGCCCAACTGTTTGAACCCTAGTGCCACATCTGATTACCACCCTCTTTCTCTATAATTTTTATAATAATTTTATTTGACTAAGCTTCCTTTATACCATCTTTTTCCCCGAGTCTAGGTACGGCATCCATAATTCTAAACACCTGTTTGCTTTCTTCATTTGTCCTCTCAAACTCCTTTCTCTATCGCCACTTATGACTTTCACTTTGGTCAGTTTAATTCCCCATGTAGTGACAAGTAGAATCAAACCAAAGGGAATAAAATCAGGGACACCTTGGTGGCTCATTGGCTAAACATCTACCTTCGGCTCAGGGCATTGGTCCCTGACTCCCAGGATCAAATTCTCACATCAGACTCCCTGCGTGGAGCCTGCCTCTTCCTCTGCCTGTGTTTCTGCTTCTCTCTGTGTGTCTCTCATGAATAAATAAATAAAATATTTTTAAATAAATAAATAAATAAATAAATAAATAAATAAATAAATGTTTTAGCTGCAGAAATGGCCCCTCCCCCACTACAGGTTAGGCAGCCAGGAAGGGAGGGGCATGTTCAGTAACCTTTGTTGGTGACAACCCTTAAACAGACTATTTCTTATAAACTCTTTTCATGTTCCCTAAAATCATGATTATCACATTAAGTTCTCTTTGATGCCTCTCTCAGCATATCTTCCACATTTGCAGAAGGTAGAGGTTAAATGCATGGATAGTGGAGGCACAATGCCTGTATTTAAATCCTGGCTCTAGAACTTAACTGATTATGTAGCTTGAGCAATTTATTTAGTTTTCTGCCTCAGTTTCTTTCATCTGTGAAATGGGATGATATTACTATCTGCTTCAAAAGGTTCTTGTTGAGATTAAATTAAATGAATTAATTTTTATAAAATATTTACATGGTGCCTAACACACAGTAATACAAGTATTATTAAATGAAGACCTAAGCTTGACTCACACTGATTGTTCTATGGTTTGAGGTCCATAATACTCATTTATAATGTATACACTGTTCTCACCAGTATGATTTCTAGTCACTGGTTCTGACATATCACACTGCATACTTTAAGCAAAATAAAACTCCTTTACTGCAAAAGATACTTATTTTTCATTACTGTCTTCCTTATGCCTAAGTCTGTTGTATCACAACTATATTTAATTTTTCAAATAAAACATATATTCCATTAGTGAATGGTTAAAGATTCAAATCAATGTTTTTCTTACTAGGAATAACAAGTGGCCATTTTTTAATTCACTAAAGTAGAAAAAATGGCACTCAATTGCAAGACAAGCAATTGTGTGTGTGTGTGTGTGTGTGTGTGTGTATAATACACACACACACAATATACAAACAGTTGTTAAGGGGATGAATTACTCAGGAGAATTGTGAAAACTTCTATAAAAACTTCAAAATTACAATGATAATTATTGGTCAGAATGATTTTATGAATACTCCTGGTAGAAAGGTGATATTTCAAAATATTTTTCAAAACCTCATAAATTTAGAAATTCTCCTTGATGTCAGACAAACCCCAAATCCAGGACCATGGAGAGCTCACCCATACTGCTTGGTGAGTGGGGTAATGTGGAAGTACCAGCGGCATTTGCTGCTTTAGCTTCTATCCTGGGGACAAGGCCAAATAATGAAATTATTTGCAAAAAGTAACCTCCCCCAAAAAAGGTAAAAAGGAACAGAAACTGCGACTATCACAAAGCCAATATTACGGAATTGACTCCGTTTTTGCAATCTCTCTGAAGCTGCCATAGAACTGGATAGAGATGTCAATTATTTATTGGGCCACTTGTCCATGGTGGGGAAAAAAACCAGATAACTTTGCACATGATGACTCCTTAAATTAAAAGTGGTAAGTTATCCTTTGTGGCTTATCAAATTTAGCTTTGCAAAATTGATTACTTTGATTTCCTACTTTGCAGAAATAGTTATGATGATTATGAAAATACTATAACTGGAGATCTACAGAGGATAACAAGGAGCAAAATAATTGTCAGAGAGTAATAACAAAAGTAAGTCAACTTAAATATTTCTTCCTCTCTGGTGACTTCTTAATAGCTAGATATTTGTCAGTTCTTTTTATATAATTTATAATTGTATTTGTGGAACAGCTCCCGATCAGGACATTATCAAAAGACTCACACTACATCTACATGAAAATCCTCTCTCTCTTGGACTCAGTTTTAACACCTTCATGTAAACTTTTAGAATACAATAACCAGTCCCTATAAAAGAACACAGAAGATTTTGGTCCTCTAACTGTAAGGGATGGGAAAGGTAGAGTCAGAACCACTTTAAATTTTGCCTTTTTAAAGTACTTCTAAGAAGGCAGAAAGGCAGGTTTTTATAGATTTTCCTACTTGTTTTGCTTAGGAGAACCCAGCACTACAGACTTCTACTATTTATCAATTAATCTGGCATGCAGCCTCAAAGGAAGAAGGTCGACCTGTATTAAAAATGCAGCCATCAAAAATTCATCAAAGGTTTCAGCATTTTAACTCATGAACCTTTGAACACCTGCATACTTGTCAGATCTCTGGTCATAGTTAATGGTGAAATCTATAGTTACTCCAGTACCTACTCCTGCCCTGACCTGAGCATAATGAGGAGGATTCCCAAGGAAAAAGTTAAGATTCTACAAGCACTGCTTGCCTTTCTTTCATTACTTTCAATAAAATGGCCCAAAACACATTGCATCACCTAGAGTTCAAAGTCCATCAAATCAACCTACTGCAAAGAAAAAAAAATCTTTCAAGAGTATTTTTCCTTATGATTGTAAATATCACCTTTCTCACAAGGCAATATAATTGAGAAATGCATAAACAGCTATTATCTAGTAGGATTAAGTACTACATAGCTCACAGATTGGAGTCTTTTAATGCTCTCCAAGAAAAGGTAATAATTTCAGAAACCCTCCTTTAGTGTGTAAAGAACACAGTATAGTATATGCTGGAAATGAAAACTGGAACCTTCCAGTTCAAGGTAAGAACTCTGCTGCTTAACTAATGCACTGCTCATAGCTGTCATCATTAATTTATGTTAGCCTCTGTAAACATCAAGAGTATAATAGGCCAATTTCACAACTAAATATAGATGCACATTTTGCCCTTATATAAATGGCAGATTGCTGCTGTAGATCATCGCTGCAGCAACACATCAGTAAAGATGCACTGTTTGATGGTCTGATGCTCACACAATATATAAAACCAGTTGTAATGGTTGTTTGGAAGCAAAGTGTAACATAGCAGCAAAATTTCATTTGTTCCACAAACTCAGGATATATTAAGCTTGGCTGACAAAGACTGTTTGATGTGCTAAATCAGTTTGACCTTCATTCTTGCTTTATTTTTCTCATTTAACATGTGGAATGACCATTATTTTTCCCCATGTGAGAAAATATCATGAAATTGATGGCTTTAAAAGAGTACCAAAAAATCGGCAACTGCTAACATTTGAGAAAGTATCAAAATTAAGATGCATCCTTAAAATTTTTAACTAAGATATATTCTGATTGAATAATCATGACCCATTTTTGACTTGTAGTAAAATAGATCAAAAGAGTAATTAGAGCCATTCAACTGAGTGCCTTCCCTCATCTTCAGAAAATGCCTTGTGTATGTTTGAACTTAATAATTAAATTAATTGGTTTTAGCCAATGAGCGTTTTTATTCTTAACACTTTAAATAAGAGGATTTAATTCCAGAATGAGTCATTAGAATAGTAATAAAGAAAGCTGAGAGGTCTGCACAATCCTTTTCAACCAATGTTCACCTTGATTCAAATAATCCTTGAATGAACCACAGCAAGACCAAACTATTCATTGTATGCTTTGGTGTCTGCCAAAAACCTCATGAATCAAAGTGTTTTGTTCTTCATTTTCCCCCAGAACTTTAAGCTGTACAACTGGCAGTTCCATAATAATGGAAAAACTGTGGCTTTATCAAGTAATTTCTCTCCACCCAATAAAGAGCACTTTACCTTGGAGCAACTTGTATATTTCACACCTTAAATTTCTATTTACCAAATCAGCTAATCACTTCACAATTGAACTCAGAACAAAAAAAAAATTATCAATTAAAGTGGTTGAAACTCCTGCAAATTATCATTTAGGAATGAAGTAATTGCTTTCATCAGGGCAGAAAAGCCCGCCAGAACAGAAATGTCACTTTAGATTAGTGTTCTCACTCCTGAAGCTATGGATGACACAGCTGATATAAGACTAAATGCCAAGACCAATCAATTGCTTTTGTGGCTCTGCTCTGAGCGGCTGTAAAAGGGGCCATTTTCTAGGATCTACTCTTCATTATAGTAAATGCTATCTCCTTGGTAACATAATTCCATTTCTCATAAATTCTGTCTGAGAGCATTGTCCTAACAATGGATGTTTGTGGAAAAGAATGCTGTTGGTTTAATGCACAGAATTAAGTGTGAATGGCTGTCAAACTGCTATAGTTTACTAGTTCTTAAACATAAATTGAAGTCTTATACATTAAAAAGAATTCTTAGGGAGAAACGAATGTCCGGAACAAGGGTAAGATATTGTATTTGAAGGCTCTGTGCTAGCGGTTTAGAATTTTGACTATTCTAGTATTTATCTGTCCTGTACATTAAATCAGTCAGCTCACACCAGAGGTGGGTGAACACTTCACTTACTTTCTCAGCAGTGTAGTTTGCAAATGTGAAACCTCAGAAGCAAATATGGACTCATTAGGCAACTGCATGCGATTTGTGAATAGCCACAACTGTGTTAAAAGAAAAAAAAAAGTGTTCTTTGAGCTGAGCCCTTCCTGGAAAGCATCCAGATCTTAATTTATATTGTTCATCCTCCTGAAGTTACAAGAATCTGGATTGCAGGCTCCAATTAAAAGGAAATTGAAGCAGCTAATATAGTGAGAAAGCAAGCAATTCCCTGCACTGTTCTCTTCAGGTCTGAAGTTTAGAAAGAGATTCAGGATCACGGGTCTTTGCCCAACATGGGATAAAGGCTTTCTCATCCTGGTGAGCACACATGTGTAACTTCCATTAACAGTAACAGGAGTCGTGAGCACACATTGAGAGGAAAGTCTACTGCTAAATATTTGAAAGGGTCAGAACGTCTCTGCTGAAAGGCAAAATGAGAGGGAATGGTGGGGCACCCTGTGACAGCAGGATGTTTTACTGACCATGCAAAGGGCAATTGCTGGAATTGCTACCACTCCAAGGAGCTACAGTACTGATTTCCATAGTATCAATAGCAGGAATCTACACACGATGTTTCTGCTTTTTAAGGTTATTCAGTACTATGAAAGAATAGCATGAACCTTAATGTAATACTAAAAGGGGACATCTTTTTTTTTTTTTTAAAGCAGACATCTTTTAATGCGTACTCTCTTTTGGCCACAGCCTAAATGTTTTAAATATTATCTCATTTAAGTCACGGTTGCCAATATCAGCCATAAAGGGAAAAAAGTAACAGCAACTATGGAAGACAATCTCTGGACACATCTGATACTAAAAACAGTGTATCTTTCAGCCCCTCTTTTGGGGGCCACTGTATGGGTTTTGTACTTTCCCTCAAACCTGCCACACCCTTCCCCCCAAAACCAGGAGATTTTTAAAGACTTGTTTATTTTAGAGAGAGCTTGAGTGCAAGGGAGAGGGCAAGAAGTGTGGAGGGAGAGAGGGGGAGAGAGAAAGAGGGAAGCAGACTGCCTGCTGAGCACAGAGCCCAAAGTAGGGCTCAATCCCAGGACCCTAAGATCATGGCCTGGGTTGAAATCAAGAGTTGGATGCTTAACTGACTGAGCCACCCAGGTGCCCCTAAAACTAAATTTCTTTGTCTTAAGGACGGCTTTCCCCAGATCTTAGACTTCTGGGGCTAAAGCAGGGAACTCCTGGGCAAACCAGGACAGCTGGCCACTCTGGAAGTATTACTGCCTCCATTTCACAAATAAGAAGATCAAAGCACAGAGAACGAGGTAACTTTCCCAGAGCCAGTGAGGGTTGCAGCTGAAATTTGAATCTTGGTAAAATGACTCACATAAGTCCCTCTCACCCCCACAGTACACCGCCTCTACAGCAAAAAAGTCCTCATGATTTCCCCTTTCCCTATCATATTTATGTGACACTTAAGTCACTGACAAAGTTTTACTTAATTTATAATCATGTATATATAAGTTCCATAAGCGTTATGAAAACATTAATTTCTTAATGAAATGTTCAACAAAACCCTGTTTTCCAGGCTTATAAACGTTGCAATTTGAAGTAGATGGATTTGCTGTTAATTGGTGTAAGTTCCAAACTAAATTACTTTGGAATTCAAATTCAAATGACCTTTTCTAGAGGGAAAATTCACTTTTTCCTTTAATTTTCTCTAAGTGTGATTTCAAACACTTTTGAAAGCACAACTAAGTGGAAGAAAGCTTTTGAAAACTTTCAAGCTTGATAGGAGAAACTTGGAAAGGAGAAAGCATGCTTTGACAAGTTTGAAGATCTTTAAGTATGAAAAATGAAAGTTATGGTCATGTGAACACTGCAAACAGCACATGCTTTTAGTTGACATCAATGAACATGCCATTATATTGTAACTGCCTGCATTCCTTTGTGAAATAGAGATAATTAAGTAAAATGGTCACTCTTTAAACACTACAACTGAGAAAACAGGCCTTAAAGAGACTATATACCTTATCCTCTACCCTAAGACATATTTTTATTTAATATTTTATCAAAATTCCCAGAAGCACAGCATATGGTTGCCAGGGATGTAATTATTACAATTCCTAGAGAACACTTCGGCAAATACATATCCAAAGGATTAGAAATTTGTCTTTTTTTGACCAAAGCTAAGGATGTGTGTGAATATATTGCTAAGAGACTATTCACTGTCTCCTTGATAAATAAACTTTAGAAACCTATTATGGAATATTCAAGCTCTTGAACATGGATGCTGAAAAAAATCCTCAGTGGCTTGGGAAATTTTTCTTTACAATATAGTAAGCAATGAAAGACAGTTTACAAAGCAGCAAGTATAGTGGGATCAAACAACTGTAGTTCTATATCACATAGGTGGATATACAGATAAAATATATCCAAATCTAGATTAATGCCCATAAACCAAAATATTAAGATTGGTTCTTTCTACATGGGAGAAATTCCTTGTGGAGGAGGTGGAGAGAACTCTAATTTCTGTCTTCAATAAACATTTTTAAATGTAAAATTATTTTGAAAAAACACACAAATATTGTTTTATGGAGTCCAAGTTGAGCCTCAGAAGTGCCCTGATGCTAAAAGACATTTTTCATTTAATAAAGGTTTACCTGCTAGTACTATCAAATGCTAGCCTCTCACCACTTCTTGGAATAGAAGGGCCTAAATATTTGGAGAAAATGCTTGGCTTGGTCACTCCTCCAAAAGAAAATGCTTGGCTAGAACTGGCAAAGCTGGGCAAGGGTTTCATTCCTTCCTAAGGTATCTCACACAGGTCTCCAACCAAAAGATTGAGTCCATTAGCCACACAGCCCAGGCTCCCCTAAACCCAAAAGCAGTGCTTTACTCATTTGTATATATACACTATGCCAGCTGCTTGGCTAGAGATGCAAAGTGCTACCACTAGACTGGCTTTTTTTTGGGACAGTGACCTTAGGTTCTTACCCAGGAGAAAACAAACACACCAAATATTATATAGAATGAGGTTCTTGAAGCATATTCTCATATCCTAACTCAAGTCTAGGGTAAGAAGCTGCCCCAATTGATGATATCTTGACATCTCTATGCTCTGTAACACTGACCGAACTATTATAACCAGGGTCATCCATTGTTTTTCCGTTGGCTGCTGTACCTCACACTTCTAATAGGTTTTGGCCCTTGGCAGTAGGTGGTTCCATGGTAAAGGAGCATGTATATGTAGTAGTCAAGATGTTATCCTGTGCCAGGGGTTATCTATACCTTAAGGAGTCATGTTACCTTGTTAGGGTGCTTTATGAAATGAAACAACATAGGAAATGCCTGTTTAGTTCCAGGCTTCCATTACTCGGTCAGAAAACACATCCTCCTGGATCCTACACTCTTTTGAGAAAACTTGATAGATGTTAGTCTTCTCATAAAAATCTGACTTTGAGGAACTACAAGACAGTTATTCTGAGCCACACCTCTTTACATAACAGTAGAATAAAGATAGGTAACATATCAGTGTATGAAATGTTAATATATAAAATAAGAATAAAGTGGGCATATTTTCTTGATGAGTTTGCAAGCTGCTTGTGGAAAAATCAAAGGTTCTATCATTATATGTGTATATAAAACTAAAAAGACCTAATTATCTCATTGATTGAAAGTTAGCACTGAATTTCCTGATTTTAAACAAATCATCGCCACAACTTTAATAGTAACATGAATCCACACTGTTGACAGAAAATTCTCAGATGCAGAAAAGCATGAGGGGTACTTATAAGCTCATATAAAAGGGCCTGGTTAATTGAAATAAGGCAATAAAAGCCAGGGATTTTCTCAATTGGCCCCTAATGTAAAGTCTCCATAAATCACCTTAGTGTCTGAATCTAGAAGCCACCAAAATTTAAACACACAAAATGTGTAACACATGGTTGAACACTTCTTCCCTGACCTTTCGCAGCCTAATATAGTCTTTGACCAAAATGGATATTTTGTTGCCTTTTACCCATCTACCAGCACTCTACAGGAGCCTGTTCTTAAATTTACCTTCTATCTTGTCTGTGTATTTCATTTTGTTTTGTTTGGGCTGAAATATTCATCTTAAAGGGTTTTCCCTCAAGGTCTCCTTTTGAGTTATTAGCCAACAAAAGATCACTTAGTCTTCAGTCTCGCTTCTGAAAACAGCAGTGTTTCACAACAGCACAGTTACAAAGATAGTGTGGAGATCAATGAGTCCTCAAAAGCAATAGGGCAACTATGTCATGTGTGGACCTAACTTTTCATATACATACATGTGCAGTTGCATGCACATGCATATACACACACATACACACACTCTCACATAAACACAGCATTGTTGTTAGGGGATTAAATTATATACATGGCTGCCTCTAGCTATGACCTCTCCAATTACTCATCACTTCCAAAATTCTTAGAGGTGGTATTTGAGCATGACTAAATGGGCCATGAGTATCCTTAAATTCTGTTTACTTTCCCATCATTTTTATGTCATTCTCTTCTAGTTCAAATGAACTTCCTTCATTTGATTTAGTCACATGTCATCTAATAAAATTCACATATCCAAGAAGAGTAGGTTTTTTTGGTTTTATAAATTGTTAATATAGCATAAATAAATTTACCTGCAGGACCTAAAGAAATAATACAAGTGAATAAAGAGAACTACTTACAAGAAAGCAATGCAAACCTGATAATGGCAACTGGACCTTATTGTTGAACAGGTAATGGGGAATGGTGAGGACTCTGGCAGACTGGAGAGCATGTGCCCAGCCAACAAGGGGCACTCATTATTCAGGAAACACACACACACACACACACACACACAGACACCCACACACAACATTGTTACTAGATGAGACTATGGACCCAAAGTTGCCAGGTCTTCCTTTTTAACAGAAGATAGAAATCCAGGGATTTGTTTTTTTTAACGTAAAATTTTCCATTTTGTGAAAAAATATTAGCATCTCATTTAAAAACTAGAACTCTTTGCAGGCTCTTCTATGCCTCATTTGGCCTATGGCTGTTAGCAATCTGTGGTTTACTGCCATTAATAACATTTCTGGAGACTAGGATTTAATTACGGGGTACATAAGGTGTGGGATATGAAGATGTATAGCAGTAAGGTGACATTGAAAAAAATCCGAAAGAGGTATAAAATGAATGGAAGTGAAGACAGTTAAGTGGGAATAAACTATAATTATAAAGTGACTTCCTGAGGGGTTGAATTTCTGCTTTTTCTTTGCTGTTTTGTAAATGTCCTAAAAATAATCAAGAAAAATCAGAGTTAGACAGACCATTCTATAGGGTTCAACCTATTAATAAATATAGCTCAGAAAACCAAAAATACTGACTAGGCGAATGTGTACATATGTCCATTTACAACATTTAAGCTACAGTTTCAAATATTTAATAACAACTGAAAGCTCAGTTTACCATGGTAGCATCCTGTACAATAAATATTTTATGAAAATTAAACTAGCTCTTTTTACAATGAGTCTTTAGAGTGCAGTCCCTGAAAAATTAGTGATTAGATTATGTTAACAATTTCTTAAAGTACATGCCAAATAAGACTTTGTTGTTATTAGCACAATAATAATGTTGAGAGACAGTGTCCTCCTATGGATGTCTTCAATGAGTACTTGCTGAAAGACGATTATGCTGATGGTCTAAATGTCCTTAAAAGTCATGATCAAAATTAGTAAAAAAATACATCCAGTAGTAGTGCTACTGAAATAAAATTTATACAGTAAATCAGTCCTTGAAATGAATGGTATTACAGTGAAGAAGGAAGGGAAAGAGGGAAGAAACACAGATATTACCCCCTTCCCACCAAACCTTGATACTAATAAATTCTTCCCTGTCAAAAATATTTAAATCTTAAAACAGAGTCCCATCTCCTTTCTACACTCTGGAGGCGGTCCTACAGTGAGCACCAAACTGAGTCAAAAAAAGAGAAAAAGAAGTCAAGAGCCTGTCTAGCCTCCTTTGTTAACCATACCATCTTACTCAGAGCACCACATCACCATAAATCCTTCCAAGTCAGGTAGAAATGTAACAATAAGGAATACAGAAAGCATTTCCAAGTGTTGGATCTTCACATAATTCTTGAATCCCTTTGTTAGGTTTGTATGTTTAAAATACAAAAAAGTAGACAGAGGCAACACTCCAAAGAGAACATATAAGAGAACACAGAAAAAAAGGATTTAACCTGGCAAGGTATCTACAAATTAAGATGAGATATTAAATCCCCATAAATTTCAGAATGACTAAGACAGCCATCCAGAAAGGCTTTCTGAAATTCAACAAAATTCTGGAACCCATGTTTTCCTACAGTTGAATCTCCTCTGCTTCTGGGTATGGGTTTGGGGGCTTTGTAGGGTTTTAGCTTTTTTTTAAAGTGTGTTTATGTGTTTGTGCATCTGCTTTGCTTTCTGGGGCAGCTGTGGCCTTCTTACTTCCTTCTGGCTATGTGTTCCTAGTCTCTGGCAGTGTCCTTTTCCTTCTTGGGTAGAGGCTGACAGCTCAGGTGGAAAGGACAGCCATCACATCTATATGTAGGGTCTGGGCTTTATGAAATTGATCAGAATGGCACATTCTAGTCAATTTCACTCACAGCAGGTGGAAGCAAGAGAACATTCCTATATAAAAGTCAGGCACTGCTTTTCATCTGTAGCTTCCAGAACTGATCGTACAGTAGATCTCAACCAAAAAAACAAACACACACATACACACACAGTCGGCTAACATGCATCCCAGGGCAGACATGCTACAATTTGTGCACAACCCCTTCCCTGCCCCCTGTATATGCAATACAGTAAGGAATGGTGTATGTTAGACTGTAGGCTATAATTTTATTGATAGACTCTGATGACATTATAAAATCCATAAGGGCAAAGAGCAAGTGATTTGCTCATGTCACTAGAAATCCAATACAAAATTACAGCTTTCATTTAGAAGCCTTTTTGGAACTTTTTTTTTAATCAGTCATGATGCATAGTTATCAATACCTGTATTTGAACCATGATGACAAGGGAGGGGAAAAAAAACATCAAGCCAAATCCTACAGAGAGAATAATCCCAAATTCTTCAAGCTCAGAAGGACAACTCCTGATTTTACAAAATTCTATACAAATTGTGAGAGATATAGCAAGCAGAAAATGAGAGCAAATTTGACTCATTTCATCAAGATTTCTATAAGAATTCATTTACATGCTACTATGTGCTAAATGTAGATTTAGATCTTCACACATAAAACCAACTTTAGGTCTTTTATAGTGTATGTTACAAATAAACTCATATAAACTCCTAGACAATTTGTGTATAAAAAGCAGGGGAAAAGATTCCCTCTTTACTCCATGTCAACACATTCCATTTTCACGTGAGTTCAACAGGTATTGTGTGTCTTCATTTGGACAACATAAACTTGGGTGAGGGGTTTGTATCTTCTGAAGATCCACCCACTTATGCACTTTCAAAGCATTAATTTAACAGATCTTTAAGTGGGGTGGACGTCATACAGAAATATCTGTGCCAAGGAAATCCTACTATTCCCAAGAAAGAGGGACTTCCTGTTGAGAAAGTTTGCTTCCTCTCTGTGCTCAAGATAACTTGCATTCCTAAGCAGGAGGAGGTTGACAGAGCCATCAAAGACCGGTCAATCCTAGCAGTTCATGCTATCTGTGGGAGGTCCTGGATAGAACCAGTATGTTTATAAAAGTGACTTGTAAGCAGGTCTAGACTAAAGGAATTGAAAGACAGATCATCTGGAAAATAAGTAGAGTTAATTGGATAGGTACAGGTGGTCCACATAAGGAAGCTATTCAATATAAGGAAAAATATGAGAAAATCAGTTATTCATTACAATAAAAAAAACTGATCTATAAGTAGTGAGATCTGAGTGCTGGGCCAACCTCTGCCACTATTAACTGTATGATTTTAGACAAAACATTTAATTTCCCTGGCTCTATGCTTTGTGACTGGAAAAGCAAAAACATTGTTCTCCAGCACATGAGCACATCTTTCCCCTTCAAGATCCTATTTTCACTTGTGTGTATGTTACATATCATTAATGAACTACTAGGGGATATGTCTGAAGTGCACTGAAATTATTGCCCATTTCCCATACCATCTTAAAGTGGTGTGTCCTCCCCCACCTGCCTCCCTCTCCCACTGTTCAACTGTTAGTGTCTCATACAATCACAGAACCTTCAATAAGGAAATATACAACCTTACTTTCACATAGGATTCAGTGAAATTGCATGCTTATTGAACTCATAGATGATACATGAAAACTATCCTAAAATTTCTGATTAGTAACAATGAAATAGTCCTATCTCCACTTTCCCAAAAGAAAATCTGAGTCTTCTCAGAACTGACAAAGCAGAGCATAAAACAGTTACCCTTGAGTAATGGGTAATAATGAATATCAGCTGACTAAGTAGAGAATAGGGTTTATGTAAGAGCTATACCTCTGTTTTAAACAAATTAAGCCCTTTCTCCCCACTGATGGGTGGGAGAGGTTCCAATGATGGCAAACCTTACACTTGTAAAGTGCGCCTGTTTACTCTCTATGCATAGTATAATGCCCTGGAACATTCTTACAGAATGTCAACCATCTGGATCAAGCAATCAAACACCACATGTTGGTTGCTGTCTAGCATCAGGCTAAATCCAAATCAATCAATAATCTATATTTTGTGTGCACCAGTAATTTTGACATTGCATAGACACAAATGCAATACTCCTGTCTCCAAGGTGAGTAGACAAGTATTATAAAAAGTGGATAATATTTAAACTGTTTTTCAATCTGTTTCCATAGCTGACTCCACAATTCTTCCAAAACAAGCTCAGATTTCATGGGATGGTTTGATCTGCAACTGACCCTAAAAGCAACCACATACTACCTCTAACATCTAATTAAGCCAACGAAAACAACACCGGTCAAAGTGATGGTACCACCACCAATATTCCACCATGTGGCTCATGCCTTTTTGGCTTGCTCAGAGGTATGTGACTATTGGAATCATGTCAGACAGCATCATTCTCTCATTGACATATAAATCTGATTTGTTGTTAATAATACTTACTGTACCTACAACAACATAAGCAGGTCCCAGTGCATAAGGTCTGAAATTACTTTAGCTACTAAGAAAAACACAGAAAGCCCTATGAACCACATGTTAAATAAAAAATTAAATCTCCTTTCAACTGAAATGTGTACAGAATTTTTAATACAATAAACAATGTTTACATTAATTTCACTTGAACTTTTGCAGGTTGGAGAAGCACATTTTGAGTAGCTTATGGTCTTGATTGGTTAGTGAATAATATTTAGCTCAAAGTTTGTGAAAGCCCCAAGCTATAAGTATTCTGAGTTTGGGGTGAATGAAGGTGTAAGCTTAGATGGGATAGTCTAAGAGAAAGAAAGAAGCACCTTTACAAAGAGCTATTATACCTGATAGACTCCATACAAGACAGTTGAAATGTGAGCTTCAGTATTCAAAATAGAAAGGATACAATCATATGTCTGGTTAACTTACAGGAAATAGTTCCAGAGACAATTTTACACTAACTACAGTGATTTGGGCAATTTTTTAAAATAATACCAGCCAATTTCTCTCCATTATACTCTGCTGGCAGAAAATAAAACATTTTTCTTTGAAATGATTGCCTTTGGTTTTGTTAAATCATGCATTCTGTCAACATGTGGTCACCATTTTTACATGATCTTTCTGCTTCCCTAGAAAAGAATGAATTCACAGTCTGAACCCTGATATAAATATGTAATCTTGCAACTGTTAAGGCTTCTTCTATTACTACAAAATGAAGAGATAAGAAATAGATGTAGAATCAAAAGAAATGAAACCAAAAAAAGAGAGATGATGATGACCAAGTAAGTATAAAGCTCTGATTCTTGCATCCACTTCCCATAGCTAAATGAAGCAAATGTCCATGCTGATCATTTTTCTTACTGTAACGCAAAGAGATTGTGTGAAGTTCATGATTTTAAAACACTAATATTTGAAAACAAATTTGAAAACCCTATTTATGTCAAGAGATACATTCCAGCAACTTTGCTGTAGCTAGCAAAAGGTTAGGAGAGCAGAGGTTGTAATAAAGAAGAAATATCTTGTTATTAAAGACTTTGGACTATAATGATAACATTATAATTGCTTCTACTCACAATGCATCCTCTAGGATGGAGATTCTGTATCCCCATCAACCAGCCTGTACATTTTTAAAGCTATATTATTTTTTCAAAAACTATAGATACTTTTTTTTTGTTTTTTGTTTTTTGTTTTTTTGTTTTTTTTGTTTTTTTTTTTTTTTTTTTTTTTTTTTGCTGCCCCAAAACAGCAGCCTTTATTTATTGAAACAGAAGACAGCTCTTTATAAGATAATCACTACAACATCACCTACCCTAGTAGCTGGGATTTTCTAGAGTAGGCATTCAGAAAGCATCCTTGACAATGTTGTTTACTTTACACAATTACTGGGGTATTACTACATCTCAAACTTCTTATAGTAAAAAAACAAAAAAGTTAATTCTAAGAAAAACTGAGATACTTCAACTGAGTAAAGATTAAGAATTTTCAGATGCATTTTAAATTGAATAAAAAATATGAAGGGAAAAACCAAGTGGTAATTTTTATATATGAAAGAGATAGCAAAGGAGAAGACTCTGGTATGAAGAAAGATAATAACAGCTTGATCAGACTTAATATGGGTGTTTTAAAGTTATGAGCATAGGAAACTGTCACATGTTCCTTTCCCTCCAGATAGTTACATGTGAAGTTAAAATGTAGACCACAGAGGAATATTGCTTAAAAAGAACTTCTTCCACTGAGTAGCAAATGGGATTTAGGCAAGATTTCAATTGAGGTGATGCTCTGCTTGTGACAGAATGGTCTGAGTCTCAAGAGTATGATGACCGTGTAAAGGGGACTTAGAAATTAATGCCACTTCTTTGTCAAGGTAAAACTCAAGTTATTAGAACCCAGTCGAGACTTTCAACTAATCAGAATGATTTTTGTATTCTTGACTTCTTAGGTAGAGAAAAACACAGAGAAATCACCAAAACCAGCAAATGACAAGGGTTTTTTTTTTTCTTTTTCCGTTAACTACAACCTCTGAGATGTTCTGTAAAGTGGATATACATTAACCCCCATTTCCTGCAGTGTCCATAACTCCATTCTATGACTGACTTAGTTTAGAAAAAAAAAGAATGAATGTAGTCTTGGCAGAAATGTGAATAATCAAGAAAAGACCCAATCTCCATGAGGATCCCATTCTTATCAACGCACTGGGACATAAAGATTTCTAGAAAGCAGCAGAGAAGAGAGAACAATAAACAGTAGAACTTCAGGCATGTGCCTTCTCTTCCAGGGGCTCAGTTTTCTCATTTGCAAAATGTGTATGCCCCCTCCCTCCAATAAGTTCTAAAATTCTTTGGAATTCAAGAATTTCACCAAAGGGGTTAAAACAAAAATATTTTGCCTAACTCAGAACCAATGAAAATGTACCTATATGTAAGAAGTCATATTTCCTCAGCAGTCATGTGATAACAATGCTGGCATCATCCACAAGGAGGGTTCCCAAAAGCCCAACCATTGTGTAGTTGGCACAGACTGGCAAGATCCAACTGCCAGCATCCATTCTGGGGTCAGAGCCCAAACTGCACGACCTTTAAATATCTGAACTCAAACCCACATCTACAGGCTACACAGTTCAAGTGAATGCTTCCTAATCATTATACTAGCTGTGTTAAGTGTTTTAAAAAATATCTTAAAGACTTAAAGAAATTGCAATACATTCCTTCTATTTCCCACTGGTCAATGTTTTTTAAAAAAAAGAATTTAGATAGGGATCCCTGGGTGGCGCAGCGGTTTGGCGCCTGCCTTTGGTCCAGGGCGCGATCCTGGAGACCCAGGATCGAGTCCCGCATCGGGCTCCCGGTGCGTGGAGCCTGCTTCTCCCTCTGACTGTGTCTCTGCCTCTCTCTCTCTCTCTCTCTCTCTCTCTCTCTCTCTCTCTCTTTGTGACTATCATAAATAAATTAAAAAAATTAAAAAAAAAGAATTTAGATAAAAATGGCTAATAATTAAGCACTTATTATGGTCTTACTATGTTCTTAGTGCTGTGCTAATTAACTGCTTCATATGGTTTCCCTCATTGAATCCTTAAACAGCCACGTGGTTACGTATTTACAGATGAGGACAGAGAGGTTAAAGTGGCCACATCATTTACGTCAAGTCTCCCAGCTAGTTATTCCTATGTCCAGGTCAATCCCAAATTGAACTATCTACAAAATACTCATGTTCAACCATCATGGTCAACACATAGCAGATGAGCTGACAGGGAAGAAAAGATACAGAAGTTCTAACCTTTTTAAATCACGAGTTCCTATTTTAAAAAACATGATGAGTTCCTTCATCAGCAAATTTAAAGAACTTTTTAAAATCCCAGAATTTGATTCTGGGACCTAGGACTGTTGTGGTAGATTTGAGAAGACTTATTTTTATAAAAATTTATGAGTTCAGTTTACATAAATTTGGAAATAAAATAACATGGTTGCTTTGTGCGGCCATCTGCCACTCTCATAAGCATCTCTAGCTACAAAATTGAGAATACTGGTAGTTTTGCTGTGGAGTTAATTGAAGCCTTCCTAAGAATAATTTTAATTCAGTGTTTTAGAGCCAAATTCTGCTTTATGATCCACATTTCACATAGTATTTCTGAAAACTAGAGCAAGCCAAAGGTTTGATTGGCATTCTAAAATCTTTCAGATTAAAACATGATCCAGCTATTTTCTGCTACATATCTAGTGTTGATCCCAAGACCCATATAAGTGAAAGGGTTTTCTAAATGCAGTGTAGGCATGACCTGTGACGTTGCATAGAGGATTACCTATTAAGTACTGAGACCATCCTCCTATCTTTATTGTATTCTATCCTGTCATGTAATCAAAACTATCTGTGTTCCCCCTACCTTTAATTATATAATAAAAATGGCTAAGTCTTTCTCAACAAATTTATAAACTTAACATTTATTTGGTTACAATATGCAAAAGCTTATTTAAATTAATGTTTCTTTCCAGTATTTTATTCTATCCAAGGATATTTTATGATTTCTGCTGATAAATGCCTTTTTTAAAAAAAGTAGTTTCTCAGAAAGATCTCATTTTTGGGTTAAAAGCAACAACTCTCTTCAGATGCAGTACAAAGCATGTATTTGAGAGTTTATCAGTTATTCTTTGTGGGTCTTAATTCAGCCATTGTCTCTGCAAAGAGTCAGTTGCTTTCACAAAATTTCATTTTGACCATTTACAAAATGAAAAGATCAAAGACTCACCAATATTCTGAATGCATTATGTGAATTATAGAAAGACAACAAAGAATTTGGAGGGAAAAACCCTAAGTATCCATTATTATCATAACAAAAATAGCATTGCTATCTATTAGAAAGAGAGAGAGGGAAGTGAACAAAAGTAATTATCCAAGCTATAATTTGGCCCTGTCAACAGAGCACCCCTCCTCAGACTAAGAAAAGGCTCCATAATAACAAGCTCTAAAGAATTGTCTCACAAATGCCAGTTTGGGAGGGGTGTGCTGTAACAGCATCCTAGGACTAGGTGCCGGGGCTCCAGCATTCCACATGCAGGACATACACACAGTCCCACACATGTGTCATCTGGTGGGTTCAGGAAGGCCTGCAGGTGATGGGTCAGTGACTTCTGCCACAAGTAAAATTAAAATATACACTCTATTTTCCTCACATTTTCTTCTTTCCACTCACTTGGTAATCAAATGGCATCTAATATGAGAAACAACCAACCAAAGAGTTTTAGGATTCAATTCAGATTATTTTGCTTCTGCATCAAAATACAACTGTTTTATGAGGCTTTATTTTTTTCCTTTAATGTTAAAGGTATAGAGGAATATAAAGGCAAATGTCAAAGTTCCCCAGTCTCTATGGCTTTCTATCCTTAAAAGTGATCATTATGAGTTGTTTTTGTATATTTTTCTAAAAGGAATATATACACTTAAAAGCATATATATGTAAATTTCACCTTATGTACATGAATTCAATCATCTTTTTGATATTGTTCTGAAACTTGCAAATATAGGTTTTGAACTCAGCACACATAAATCTGTTTAAATTATACCCAGTATTTCATCAGATGTAATAATTTATTTATCCACTTGCCTACAGAAGCATATTTAAGTTGTTGCTGATTTTTTGACATTAAATCAATACTGAAAAAAAATTTCTATATATTTTCTTGATGTATATGTACAAAACTATTATAATAAAAAAATGGGCTCATTAAAAAAGTTAGTCTAGAGTAGTATGGACTGTTAGCTCAAAGAAAGCAAATCCCTCATCTCCATTTGTGAGAAGAAAATCTTTTGATTTAGTTATTTGACAGTGCTAGAAATCAAATGGGTTCCTGAATCCACCTGTATATACAAGGTAGTAAAAAGAAGTTGTGTTTGTATCCTCTTTTACTTTGTATTTTATCATAAGTTGACACATTAATTCTAACATTTTTGCAATTATGTATAGTTGAAACACTCCTCCAAATATTTAGATCTACAAGGCAATTTAACGGAAAGTTGCAAAGGCATGACATATTTCAAAATGCATAAAAATGACCATATATTATAGGATCCTGCTGTACCCTGGTTACTTTTTTTACAAAGTAACTAACACATAATATCAGTACAAATAAATGCAGAGACTGTTAGCTGGTCACCCAGAGATACTCATTTGTTTTTTGGTCTACAAGTATCAACCAGTATACACAATTTTCTGAGGTTAGTAGCTCTGTTAGTAGTCAAAAAAGTCCCCACACTTAGTAAAATATCCTTCCTTTTGTGTAAGGTATTTGAATCCAGAAGCTACACAACAATAATTAATTTCCATTCCACTCAATGCTCCCTCTTGGGCCTTGCTTAGTGCATAGTCCAGGAAACAAAGGCGACTACAGAACTTTCTGAGCAGCCAATCAAGGTGAAACATGTGCTATATCCCCAAGTGCTTAGTACACAATACATGATTCTATGAACCTCTCACCTATAGTGTACGAACAAGTCCCTGAAAATTAAAGTGTGAAATTCAAACACCTTTGTCCTTAAAACAAGAACAATCTGCCAAAAATGCTCTCTTCTGTGAACTTTTGGCATCAACAGGGCAGAACGCAATATCCCTTGCATTCAGCTGCCAAAGACATGAAGCTAGATCCAAAAGGAAGAAGCCAGGTAAATTGTTTAGGCCCCCGACCTAACATTCTCCTTGGCATAAAGAGACTCACTCTTTAGCCTTCCAGTAAATGTAGCCAATTGGAAAGGCAATAAATTCATTATTCTACAATAGAGTGAGTAATTCAGATAAACAACCTCCAATGCTTAAAAACCGGTCTTCTCGCTTTTTAATTCTTAAGACCAGCAAATAAAGGCTATTTGAGGAACAGTCCCTCTGAAACCCTCTCTGAAAAAAAAATTTAAGATTTTATTTATTTATTCATGAGAGACACAGAGAGGAAGGCAGAGACACAGGCAGAGGGAGAAGCAGGCTCCAAGCAGGGAGCCCGATGTGGGACTCAATCCCGGGACCCCGAGATGAAGACCTGAGCCAAAGGCAGATGCTCAACCACTGAGCCACCCAGGCATCCCCCTCTCTGAAAAAATTATTGCTAATTCTTAAACACAGATTAAACCAGAAACAAAAAAAAAAGGGAGAAATTATCCCCCAAATACCTATTCTCCATCTCTACTTTTCAAATGAGTATTATGACTATTTCCATCAAAACTCACACTAAGTCTATAAAGAAATGCAAGAATATTTGGTTGATATCTTCTTGAAGACAATTTGGAAGTGAGAGCATTTCAATAGCAAAAAGTTTTATTATGTTGTTTTAAAAAGTCCCCAGAGATAAGCTTCCTCCAAAAACAGTGCTAGATCCCAAACTGGAAGCATAGGGCTCTGCAAAAGTCAACCAGTCCAACGTTATGTACTGAGTATATTCTATACAATAAAACTGTTGTAGGTACTAGGGATGCAATAGCATGTGTATAAAGAGTTTATAATCTGGTGAGAAGATAAAAGATCATTACACAAATAAATGTTAGAACACAGAATGGGGTAAGTACCATAAGAGAGGCACACACCAATCACTCAAGGTGAGCATTGTGTCATCAAATGATATTCCAATTCTCCTTAATGGTCCTCTCTTCATTCAAGCATTCATTTATTCATTCAAAAAACACTTACTACCCAGCTCAGTGCTAAGAAAAACAGATACAGTATGTAGCAGAAGAGACAGAGGCCTTGCCCTTTTGAAACCTTTCTTTGGGTAAAAGATACAGCATGAAATAATTAATAATAAACAATAATCATAACTGATCTTCATTCAGTGCTTACTAAACATCAGTAAGCTAAATGCTTGACATGTACTATCTTGATAATTCTCATGGCGGCATGATGATTCAGGAAGACACTGAATTGAAGATGATATGTCCTAACTGCCTGGATTGGAATTGACACCATCACTTGTTAGTTTTGTAATCCTGGCCAAGTGACCTCAGCTCTCTAGGCCTCACCTTTGTCATATGCAATATGGGATTAATGCCAAATTTAAGATTAATGCCCAATTTAAGATCCCACTGATAACAAGATATATCCTAATTTCAGAGATGTTGGGGAATGTATATCTTAGACTCTAAATAATAATGGAAAATAATATCCATTACATGTGTTTGTTGTGATGATTAAATAAAAATACAAGGAGAGAATCCAGTAGGGTAGTGGTGTAAGTATTTGACAACTATTATCTATTATTACTTTAAGCATAACTGTTTTCTTTTTTTTCAATTTTTTAAAATTTTTATTTATTTATGATAGTCACACAGAGAGAGAGAGAGAGAGGCAGAGACACAGGCAGAGGGAAAAGCAGGCTCCATGCAGGGAGCCCAATATGGGATTCGATCCCGGGTCTCCAGGATTGCGCCCTGGGCCAAAGGCAGGCGCCAAACTGCTGCGCCACCCAGGGATCCCCAAGCATAACTGTTTTTTAATAAAGGAAACAAGGTTACAGCAAAGTTAACTTATACCAAAAATAGTCCAGGCCTATGAGAATTTTTATCTTAAGATTAATCTAGAGTAGGTTCAGAAAGTACTACTCAAGTACAGTGATCTTTCAGTTACAAACTTAAGAATTAACCAGATTAAAGATGGGGAGAATAATGTTCCAGGGCAGTGTGTATGAAAGTCATAGGCAAGAAGAGCAAAGAAGTGCAAAGATGAGAAAGAAGCCAATATGGTTAGAGGAATAAGAGCAAGCTAGGACCAGAGGCATGGAGGCTAGACAAGTGGCCACGGGCAGGACCCTGCAGGGCTTTCCAGACTATCCTAAGGAAGTGTTGCCTTTACCCTCATAGGAGTGAGAAGCCAGGAAGGGTCCTGGTGCTGGATTTGCAGAGCTGAAGACCAGTTCAAGGCCAGTTCAAAAGCTACTTTGACAATCTAGAAATGAGAAGATGCTGGCTTGGCCTAGAGCAAGGGATCTCAACCTCAGCATGACTGACATTTTGGGCTGGATAATTCTTGGCTGTGAGGCTTTCCTGTACTTTGTAGGATTTCTTAGCAGCATCCCTGGTTTCCACCCACTGGACACTGGTAGCAATCCCCAGGATGTAACAAAAATGTTTCCAGATATTGCTAAATGTCCACTGGGGACAAACCTGCCCTTAGTTGAGAACCACAGGACCAGAGTGACCTCAAAGGAATTGTAGAGAGGGAGTTAGTTTTCACAAACATTAAAGAAAAAAATCAACAGGAGTTCATGAATTGGAGATGGGAGGAAGAGGCCAGGGACAAGGATACATTCTCACCTGAGGTTTCTAATTGTGTAACTCAGTCGGTGGAGACACTATGCACTGAGAAAGGAAACACTGCAACTGAATCAGACTTGACGGGCAAAGCATGTTCAGTTGGAGATCTGCAGAATTTAAGTTATTGCCATGACACTGGAGTCATCTTAATGTCACATATGCACTTTGATATTCAGATTGAAGCTCAGAAAGGAAATCTGGTGAGAGGATGAAATACTTTGAGAGTCAGGAGCATAGAGATGATAATTGTAGATGCGTATGCAAAAAAGTTTCATATATAAAAAAAAAAAACTTAACTTCTATTATTTCATTGCTGGAGACCAGAGCATCTCTACAATAAAATCGTCAAAACCCTTCAATGCTGTAAGGCAACGTCTTACAAAATTATTTCAGTATTTTCAGCCAAACATCTCCAAGTGCACAGACAGGCACAACCAGAGTGTGCTTGTACCAGAGAGAGAGAGAGAGAGTTCAGCAAAATGTAACTTACAAGTGTGCATGGTTCACCTCAATCAAGGATGCTTTTTTAGAGGCTTAATTTGCAAAGCAAAGTTAAAATGAAGATCAAGAGTGACTTTTTTTTTTTTTTGGTCTCTACTTGTCTTTTTACAGAAATCAGTGATCTCCTATCCCAGCATCTTGAATTATATTCTGATTGCGCTACCTTAACTGAGACCCAAGCATTCCTCATCAGAGCTCGGATTCACTTGATTTCTTCCCTAGTGGTATATGATAAACATAAGAAAGTTCAATTCTTAATCACTTCAGATCTCTAGAATTTCTGAAGACAGAGTCCATGACCTTGGGGATTGCTTGCTGGAAGGAAAAAAAAACCTAGTTCAGTTGTATTATTTAGCTCCCAAGCCTTAACCTTGACTCACAGTGCCCCTCACTGCCAACAGAACCAAAAAGAACATCTGCTGTTCCCTAGTGGCTCTCTTCCAAAGATTTTCCTTGGCCAGCATTATAAGCACAGTCCAACATGACCCTTACACGAGAAGGGGGGTGGGGGTGTGTGTGTGCATGCCTATGACTTCCCAAGAAATTTTCCATTCATTCAAAAACACATTTGCTATTTTGGGGGCACTCTTATTTTGCACAAGAATCCCGACCACTTTTCCTTTATATTATCTAAGGATAATGCCAGATTAACTCCAAACTGGATATAAATACTGGGGGAAATTGACACCCAATTGGATCCACTTTGAAAAGCATGATTCCTTTTCTCATGTGGGTAAGTGTACCTTGCGGAAATCAGAACTGGTTAGACTTTAAAACTATAGTCATTTTTCAGTATATCGGAATATTAACATGGATAACACAAAATCATACCTGAGTATCCATGTCAGACCTTCATTAAAGTCACCCAACAACTTCAACCTCATGGAGAAAATAGCAGATAACAGTACTAACATGAAATCAGAAAAGGTGTGTTTATAAACTCTGAGGAGGAAAACAGTGCTTATATTTATCTCTGATATTTTATATTGTACTGTTTCCAGTTCTTCTGTGATACCAAAGTACTCATGACAAGAATCCTGAAAAGGCTAACAAGATAATCTTGATTGGCTAAAAGTTCTAAATACAGCCCTTTTGTAGAGAAAAGGAGATAAGGAAGATCCACCTAGAGAGCATTTCCAATTCATTCATTCAAATAGTTCTTGAAAACTGTGTAATAGTCATAGAGCTTGAAGAATGACTCAGACACATTAAAAATATATTACAGTCCAATAAAAGGAAAAGGACAGGTGATCTGGTCTTTTAGGGTTCAGGCTGCTTGCTAACCTTTTCTATTTTCATGTCACACGGGAACCTGAAACACTAAACTGAGATCATCTTCCCATGCCAGCTTGACTTTCCCTAATGATTTATATTATTAAATGGTACCACCCATTGTCCACATCAAAATACTGAGTAGCATCCTTTATTTCTTCTTTCTCCAACCTTCTCAGATATCTGGGCAGTTAAAATTCACTTATCCCTAAGAATTTCTACAATCAATCTATTTCTACCCATATTTACCACCACCTACTCTAAGCTGTCCCATCCCCTTTCCTGAACTACCGTCAATAACCTCCTAACTTCTTTTGTTGTGGTCTGCTTTCACCAGCTGCCTTTGCAAGCTTATCTTGACACTACGGTATGAGAGATCTTTCTACAGTATAATCTGTTCAGATCTCTCTTCTACTCAAACTTACATGGTTCCCCATAGCCATGAGCATAAGCTCCAAATTCATCAATGTGTTTTAAAGACCTTGTATGAACCATTTCTGTTGTCTCCTCTTTGGCACACCCTGCATTTCATTCCAGTGTAGGAAGACGCGCCATCTCCTCTGTCATTCCACATTCCAGGACCTCTCATACCTGGAAACATTTCCCTTCACCTCTCATCCTTATCCTGGAGAAGACCTACTCATTATTCACATCTCTCCTCAGCAGTCACTTCCTCTGGAGGTTAGAGTCAAGCATCTTTCTAACATGCTATGTATGGCACCCTTTTCTTCCCAGAGTATCAATTACACTAGGTTCAAACTGCTTGTTTGACTGTGTTCCTGACCAGAGGATAAAAGCTTTGAGAGAGGAGGTCCAGTTCAGAGTACTGAAGCTACAAAGAAGATAGTGGCCAATTCTATAGTTTCACTGGATAAGGAGTCCTTCAGAAAAGTCATTAAAAATGAGAGATTTCAGGGATAGTGATCACATTAACTTGGATATAATGGAACACAGATCATGATGAGGAAAATAAGTCTTAAACCAGTATGGCAAGTTATGGAGCACATAAATATGATTTGAAGCTGAAAGAAGACAAACTATGTGGTTAGAGAGTTCAGAAAGGCTCAGCCATGGGACTCCTCAGAGTTCACACAAGGATTTCAGACTTTATATGCAGACAATTACATGCAAACAAAATGGAGAGATGTGATTTTGGTACACATTAGGAAGAGCACCCTGCATTCAATGAAGAGTTCCATGACAGGATTTCCAGGGAAGTGTGGGGGCTGGAACAATCAGAACACTATGGAGCTTTTGGCTAGGAGATCATGTGGACCTGAACCTGGCATAAGCAGATGTCACAGAGAAGAGTAGGGGGACAGAAGAGTCTTAAAGTCCAGAGGTTAGATGAGCTGGCACAATGGGAGACAGGAAAAAATACAAGGAGTTAATTTCCAAAGTTCATTAAAAGACAAAAGAATGTAGGAGGAAAAGGAATCCTAAAAGCAGCTACTCCGAGAAGATGTTACTGTCAAAAGAAGAGAGATTTTCTGAAAGAAGGGACATGTCCACATAATCAAAAGATGAGGAATATCCTGGGTTTTAGCACCAAAAAAAAAAAAAAGATGAGGAATAAAAGCAATCAATGGATGCTGACAATTAAGTGATCCCTGCTAGAAGAATTTCCCTGAAGGTAGAGGATGGGACACAACAGGAACTAAGAGATTTCAACTAAAAAGTGAAAACTTTTACCATGTGTTGTTGTTTTGAGAAAGTTGGCTACAAAGGAAAGAAAAAAATTGCTAGAAGGGGACATGAGATAAAGAGAGATTGCTTTAGTGATGGATAGGTTTCAGCCAACTTACATGTTAGTGGGCAAGTAGAGGAGAAATTATAAATGTCCATTGAACAGGACCAGATCCCCATGTGGACAATTCCAAACTGAGTATAAAGAGTTTGAAACCTAGAGTGAAAAAGAAAATACATCCAAGATGATTATATCCTTAGCATAATCAAAGACAAGGGCAAGAAAAATTAAATGAATAGAATAATAAAATTATACTGGTAACACAATGTAATTATTATCCAGGAATACAGCTACATGTCTATGCATCTTACTGCTGCATTTGTTTTGTTATAATCTTCAACCTCACTTTCTAGGAAAATTAAAATGATACAGTGTACCTAGAACATAAATTACGGCAGGAGATACTGCTTCATCTGATACAACTGAAGAAATAGCATGAAAAAAACAAAGGCAGCAGAGGGGTACCCCAGAGAAAAGTGCTGAAAATTTCAAAATACTCACATATTTGCTACTATGAAAAGACAACCAGGAAAATATTAAAATGTATTTTTTATTAAAACCATACCACCTTCAGTTAGTAAAATTGAAATCTAAACCTCATACACACAATCGCCATCTTCTAAAGGGTCCATGTGATTTATTCATTCAATCAATTTTTTACTCATCAATCACTTATTGATTACCTATAGAATGCTCTACATACATACCTATATGAGGTGTGGGAGGCAGGGAGGAAGATCTCAAAAATAAAGTTCTTACAGTTAAATAATGTACTATATTAATGGGAGAAAAGCCATTATATATGTAGGGAAGCCAAGGTAGAATAAGAGAGCAAGAGAGACATGGGAAGAACATTGTACACCTGTCTGCACATGTATCAAAGCAGTGAGAAGCAATGACTTCAGATAAAAAATAATCTCTGTAAGGTCATTTGCTTGCCATTTATATTCACTAAATACTGGCTAACCACAAGTAGAAGGGGCATACTTGCTAAGGAGGAGGACTATAGACAGATATGTACGAACCCAGACAAGAGGCTTTTGAATTTGGTCACTTGAATCACTAATCACATTTTATAGCAGCCATTTAATTTTAATTTTTTCTTCACTGATATTAAATAAAAATTTTAACACATTACCAATTAGGCAACATAAAAGCATTATTGAGCATAACCTCCCAAACTACTCAATGTTTAAAAGATAAAACTGAAATTACATTAACAATTCTCTTAAAGTTATACTATAGAAATATGAAATCATGGCAACATACTTTTTGAATCAAAGACAGTAAATTATAACATGGGAAGGACTTTCTGTCCCATTATTTCATTATGCAAGATTTAGATATTCTCTTTCCCTATTTTATGTCTGTTCTTCACATTTGAATCTATACAACCTGAATATCTCACCTCCCTTTTCCCTCTGAGTGCTCAATCCTTATCATAGATGATTTTAATATTCATGTAACTCTGTAAATAGTTCCTTCCACCACCTGCCTTCCCATTCTTTTATGCTTCCACAAATACACACAACTGTGTAATATTTCCACTACTTATCTACATTCATACTAATGACCTTGTAATCTTTAAGTACAGAATTTTAGATTCATCTTATCTGGTTTCCCAACTGTCCAATTTGAAATGACCACCTGTTCCAACACTACCTTCCTTCCTTGTTTAAGTGCCATGTGAAGCCAGCTCAAAGACTGAGGGTGTAACATCAAATCGTCTTTTCCTAGAGAGTAGTCTAGCGACTCCTCATGACATTACAGTGGTGGCAAAATATGGGATACATGTGAAAACATTCCCATATTTCATGACATACCTGGTGATCAGGCCACAGAGCTTCCCGCATCAATTCTATATCCATATGATCATATCTCCAGCTCCAATCTAGTAGCACTACAGAATTCGATGAAACATTTCACTCACCCCTACCCTGTCCCTTCTTGAAGGGTTAAAACATGAAGGTCATTAGTTACATTGAGAATATGTCTATTCTCATTATCTATAAGGATTAACTACAAAGATAAATGGCCTTGTGAATGAAGATCACACAAGTCCCAGGTAGTTTCACCTACTTACTAATGACACCTGTCAGTTATGTTCAGTCACTCACAATTCAACCACATCTGGTTTTTCTTAATCAAGTTCTCATAAGACTTTTTAAAAAGTGGCCCAAACCATCAATATTCTCTTTCCCCAAATCCTTTCAATCTTGAATTAGCACAAATTTATTCACCTAATGACCTTTGTTCTACTTACGTATTTTAATTTTTTTCTGATTGTTTCTCAAAATA
This sequence comes from Nyctereutes procyonoides, assembly GCF_905146905.1. Taxonomy (NCBI): domain Eukaryota; kingdom Metazoa; phylum Chordata; class Mammalia; order Carnivora; family Canidae; genus Nyctereutes; species Nyctereutes procyonoides. The sequence goes on from NW_026575145.1 coordinate 14,174,750, forward strand.
TTCAGGTTTTGATTTTTCCTTCAGTTATCATCTTCATTCCAGCCAATGAATTTCCACCAAATATTCAGCCATTTTCATCTTTTTCTTCCTTCCTTTTATTCTGATTTCGAATAATTTCTGCCCACTTAAATGTGCCTATTAAAGTATCCAGGAAATGATATGGAATCAAATCTAAGAAAACATAGGCTACACCAACGTTCTCTTCTGCTCATGGACCCTCTCCATGCAGTCACACTGCACTGTGCTTTGGAGCATCACTGAGACAGTTTTGGGGGTGTTCACCTTCCAGTGGAGTTGATGTCAAATCATGCTGTTCCTTGATATCTGAAACTATACTAAACACTGGCCCATTTTTAGGCCTCAAAACGTTCCTTTAGCATCTTACTGCTTTTCCCATTTTTCTCTAGCTTCCTCTAAGTGATTCATGGTGATTTATTCTAGGTTATCAGCAGCTGGCCACAAACCAAATGCAGCAGGGTTTGTTTTTTTGGTTTTGAGACCAGCATGGAATCCCAAGGAGGCAGACTGAAAGTGACCATAGAAGAGCCGCATGTCAGTGTCTCCTACAAAGCCACAGTTCAGGGATCCCTGGGTGGCTCAGCGGTTTAGCGCGCCTGCCTTTGGCCCAGGGTGTGATCCTGTAGTCCCGGGATCGAATCCCACATCAGGCGCCCTGCGTGAAGCCTGCTTCTCCCTCTGCCTGTGTCTGTGCCTGTCTCAGTCTGTCTCTCATGAATAAATAAAATCTTAAAAAAAATAAAAATAAAAATAAAACAAAGCCACAGTTCAGCTACTAGAAAAGACAGTTAGTTACCGTGCGTTGGGAAAACTGACGCTTCATGCACATAATATCCAGTATAGCTAACTTGCCTGTTTGTATAGGAAAAATTTATTTAAATGTGTAATTTATTAAAATCTGATACCTTCCTATCTCCCAACTGCATAGAATAAATTTCAAACAAGGCTTCCTCTTCCTCCTTTCCAAAGATATCTTTACTAGTCAGCATTATTAGAGAATGTGAAAGGAGAGTAAAAAGATGCAACTTATTAAAAAATATTTTAATTAACTTCATCCCTGGGCAGCCCGGTTGGCTCAGCGGTTTAGCGCCGCCTTCGGCCCAGGGTGTGATCCTGGAGACCTGGGATCAAGGCTGCTCGGGCTCCCTACAGGGAGCCTATTTCTCCCTCTGCCTGTGTCTCTCATGAAGAAATAAATAAAATCTTAAAACAACAACAACAACAACAAAAAAACTTCATCCCTGAGTTCACCAAGTACAACACCTTCGTGGACCTCTGGGAAGCTGTTCTGGCAACAGCCTACATTCTGCTGCATTCTTGGCAAGGGCACTCCATTGGTACATCTTTTGAATATCACTCCTGAATGGCACTAACCCATTTTGAAATTAAAAATAATACATTTTTGAAATTACTATTCCTTCACCTCATACATCTGTTTTCTTGCCAGTATATCTGTTTACTTTGACATTACTCATGTAAAGGGCATTTCTTCTAGGATGTTTGAGTAATGTAAACTGTTTCCACCACTCAACGCAAATTTAGGCCCCAACTGGTGCCACTCATGCATTCTTTTAACATTCAAATTTGACTCGGTGTATTTATTACTTGATATCTTGATTTATATGCTTGCCTGATTTGTCTCTTTTTTAAGAAAAAAAGGTATCATCCAAAACCTGCATATGATCAGAGTAGAAGTGATATAGGCACGGAGAAGAAAAGAAGTATATGATTTTCAAGTGAGTCTTCCACCTTAGACCTCAATGTAGTCTAAAATGAAAATCAAGGGGCACCTGGGTGGCTCAGTTCCTTCAGCATCCAACTCTTGATTTCAGCTCAGGTCATGATCTCAGTGTTGGGCGGGGGCTCCATACCCCATGTGGAGCTCTGCACTCAGCAGGCAGTCTGCTCATGGACCCTCTCTCTCTGCCCCTCCTCCAAAATAAATAATTCTTAAAAATAAATAATGAAAATTAGCTTGTTTCAGATTTTTCAGATACTTTATCCAAAATCACATATAAAAGAGTAGTGCCTCAGCAACCTCAAACTCAGGACTTCTAAGCCACTAGTGCAAGTAGGTCAATTTTCTAAAAACAGTGCATTAAGAAAATGTTTTTATGCAGGCTAACTTTGCCAATGTTTAGTAAGCATAATTTGACTATTACAGTAAGAAAAGAATTATGTCCAATGCCGAGAGACAGGTACCCTCCACGTGGTTGCTCTGTAACCAAGTTTATTATTTCAGAAACCTTGGGGGAGAAGGTGGAAAATTTAGTGAACAAGACCATGATGATCAATGTGGTGGCAGATGTCACAATCCAACTACCTCATACCCTCCTTTCTTAATTGTCAGTGACATGGAAAACTAGGTACATTTAATTTTTCTTTGAAAATATAATGCATTCAGGTATATAAATGAAGCACCCTTATCCTCCTAAGACTTATTTACCAACTGCCAGAGGTAGCAAAGTTTGTCAGAGAACAGTCACTTTCTCGAGTTAATAATAGCAATTGTTAGAGGTGGGGTAAATTGAAACAGTTTGAAGCATATGAAAATAGCAATTGTTAGAGGTGGGGTAGATTGAAACAGTTTGGACCACATTAAAAAAAATACAAATCATTTCTTCGCTTTTTTTTTTTTTTAATAGTAAGCATTTCCTAAGTGCCAGCCATTGAAGAACATGCCAAAGTTACACTGTTAAACAAAATTCATTCTCTGCTCTGAATGGACTTATGGTCTTCATGAGATGATAAGTAAACAGAAAATTACAAATAGTGCCACAATCAAAAATAGGAGCTTTGGAAGGATTTCGGAGTGGCTAACCACGGCTTGAAAAACCTGGTAAGACTTCTTCATGGAGACATGACCAAAAACATTTTTAATATTATCTAGGTAAAAGGGCTGGGGTAGTAGGAGGAGGGAAGTGAACCCATGATATATTACACAATAATATTTTAAAACATTAAAAATAAAATATATTCGTGAAAAATAGCATCAACCTCACCATTCAAGGTAAAAGTATATGCAGCTATTTCTGAGGCTGAGAAAAAAATAGAGTGCCATTTTAAAAATCACATTCAAATATACCCCAGGGCTAACATCTTCCTGGGATTCATGTGCAATTATTTATTTGTTCCTTGGCAGATTATCTTATCACTAGCCAACACACCTGTTATGCCACAACATTTACATAGAAAAATCATGTTGTTTTACTGAGAAATCTTTCTGTCCTCCAAAATGCCTAAATGTTTGGAAATGATGAAGACTGATTCATGTGCATTTAGATGTATAAAGATTTTGTTCATGCCATTCTTGGATTTCCTTTATTATTTTTCCTATCAATTCATCCACTCATCTATAGCATTAGAATACAGCACTCTAATTACTCGGGTTCCAGGAATTTCTGTTATATGTTGTTTTTAATGTCTGAAGAGTTCTGAACTACAAAAAATAAGGAAATGGAAATAAACTCATGATATGGGTACTCTTTAGTTATAGGCACTATTATTCTTTCTTTGCAGTGTTGTCAACAGACTCATATCTCAGGTCAAACATAATAATGTAGCATTAAGAGTCAGGGGTTAAGGACTAAAAACAAGGACTAAGGAGGGCTAACAAAGCTAGAGTTCCTTGTTTTCCTATTTACTGGCTCCAGGTTTCCATGGCCTTATTGTTAAATGAGAATACTGCTCATTGCTATCTTTTAAATGAAATAACATATAACATTTTAGCTTATTGCATGCCACTGAATAGACACTCCATAAGTATCTCCAACTTTATAATGCAAAGGACAGTTATAAAATTTTAAGCAAAAAATTATTTTGACTCATTCAAATAGGTAAGAATCAGAAATTCTATTATTTCTTTGACTGAAATGCCTTCTCAAATGAGGCATCCGAGAAAATACTGAATGCTAGTCTGGCAATGAATAAAATTCATCTAGCCAATCCTCAACAAAATACTAGTAAAATATCCAATAGTATATTAAAACGATTATATACTAGAACCAAGTGGAATTCATTCCAGGAATTCAAAGTTACTGTTTCAAGAGCTCTGAATTATGATAACGTACCACATTAGGAGGACAAAGCAGAAAAAAAGACCCACATGACTGCGTCCATTGACACATTTGACAAAATTTAACACCCTTTCATGATAAAAAAAAAAAAAACTCAGAAAACTAGCAACAGAAGAAATCTTCCTCGACGTGAAAAAGGACATTTACAAAAACCCCAGCTAACATCACATGTAATGGATAAAGACCATTTATTCATTCTCTTTCTCAGAAAGAGAAAGCTTTCTCCCATAAGATTAGGAATATAACAAGGACACCTACTTTCACCACTGCTACTCAATAATGTTCTGAACTTTCATGATAGAGTAATTAGACAAGAAAAAGAAAGAAAAGGAAACAAATTGAAAAGGAAGAAGTAAAACTGTCTTTAAATAGAAAACCTCAAGGAATTCACAAGAAAGCGATTAGAGCTAATAAATTAATTCAGCAAAGTTCCAGGTTACAAGATCAACATACAAAAATCAATATGTTTAGGAAATTAGAAAAAGCAACTCCATTTACAGCAGCATCTACAAGAATAAAACACCCACTAATAAATGTAATGAAGAAGCTTACAAATTTATATATGAAACCACAAAGCATTGCTGAAAGAAATTAAAGAGGAACTTAAATTCTATCAAAAGATATATGGATGTTGAGGCAGGGAATATATGGGAAAGTTCTTTATCTTTTTCTCAGCAATGCTGTGAACTTAAAACTGTTGTGAAAATAAAGTCAGTTAGATAGATAGATGGAAAGATATACCATTTTCATGAATTGGAAGACTTAATATTGTTGTCAACATTTTGATATCCCTATCAAAATTCCAACAGCTTCTTTTGAAGAAATGGAAAATCCAATCCTGAAATTCATATGGAATGCCAAGGAGCACAAAAGAGTGAAAACAGTCTTGGAAAAGATAACAAAGTCAACAAAGTCAGAAGACTGACACTCCCTGGTTTTAAAACCTAGGACAAAGTGACAGGAATCAAAACAGTGTGGCATTTGTAAAATGAAAGACATGTACAGCAACAGAACAGAACTGAGAGCCCAGAAATAAAGCTATCTATGACCAGGTGATTTTTGAGAAAATACCAATTCCATTTAATGAGGGATGAATTGTGTCTTCAACAAATGGTGCTAGTATAACTGGATTTCCAAATGCAAAAGAATATAGAGTTGGATTCCTTCACCACACCATATGCAAAAATAAACTCAGAGTGAATCAACACCTAAATACAGAGCTGAAACTATAAAACTATCAGAAGAAAACAGAGGAAATTTTTATGACCTTGGATTTGGTGATGGATTCTTAGATATGACACTAAAAGTAGAGCAATAAAATAAAATATAGATAAACTGGACTTCAAGTTTCAAGACATCTGGGCATTATAGGACATGGTCATGAAACTGAAAGAAACACCTACTGGATGGAAGAAAATATTTGTGAATCATTTATCTAAATAAGGGATTAATAGGCAGAATATACAAAGAAAACAACAAAAGACAATCCAATTTAAAAATGGGCAAAGAACTTAGACATTTCTATAAAAAAGATATACAAATAGCCAAGAGCCCATGAAAAGATGCTTAAAATCATTAATCTTCGGGAACTACAACAGGGAAATGTAAATTCAAACCACAATGTGATGTCATTCCACACTCAGTAAAATGGCTGTAATTTAAAAAAGGAATAAAAAAATGTTGGTGAGGACATAAAGAAACTGAAGCCTCACACATTCAGACCTGCTGTGGAAAACAGTTGGACAGTTCCCCAAAAACTTAAAATAGAATTACCATATGACCCAGCAATTCCACTCCAAAATATATACCCAAAGAAATTAAAAACAAGGACTCAAACAGATACTTGTATACAAATGTTCACTTCAGCATTATTCACAATAGCCAAAAGCTGGAAACAACCCAAGTAACTATCAATAGATAAATGAATAAACAAAATGTGGTATATACATATAGTGTGAAAAGTCAGCCATAAAAGCAATGACTTTTGATACATGCTACAACCTGGGTGTACCTTACAAACATTATGCTAAGTTAAATAAACCAGACACAAAAGAACAAGTATTATATGATTCTATGTACAAAATATATAAAAGAAACTAATTCATAGAGACAAAAAATAGTTTAGAGGTTACCACGGGATAAAGAAAGAGAGGAAGTGGTAAGTTACTGCCTAATGGATACAGAGTTTCAATTTGGATGTATGACAAAGTTTTGAAAATAGTGGTTATGGTTGCACAACACTGAATTTAATTAATGTCAGAGTTGTACACTTAAATATGACTAAAATGACTAAAGTATTCTACAATTTTTAAAAATTATAAGGTAAGAGACACCTGGGTGGCTCAGTTGGTTAAGTATTGATTTTGGCTCAGGTCATGATCTCAGGGTCCTGGAATCGAGCCCCACTTTGGGCTCCACACTCAGGGGGGAGTCTGCTTGAGGATACTCTGCCCTTCCTCCCATTTGTGCACACTTGCTCATGTGTGCTCTTTCTAAAAGTAAATAAATATTTTAAAAAATGCTATATATCTGTTGTTAAGCCAGTATTACAATTATTTAATCAATAATTTTACATCATTTATAGTAACAGTACACATGCTATTCTATTTTTTAATACTTTTCATCTTCCATATTAATTTTAAAGTAAATCTGTTGATATGGAGAAACCTACAATTTAAAGTAAAATTACAGGGAAGCCCGGGTGGCTTACCGGTTTAGTGCCGCCTTCAGCCCAGGGCATGATCCTGGAGACCTGGGATTGAGTCCCCACGTCAGGCTCCCTGCATGGAGCCTGCTTCTCCCTCTGCCTGTGTCTGTGCCTCTCTCTCCGTGTGTCTCTCATGAATAAATAAATAAAATTTTAAAATAAATAAAGTAAAATTACATATGTTACATAAATGACACACAAGTTGAGGAAATCTCACTAGGAATACTCTTTTGTTGTTGTTTGGCATAATTTGCTCTGTAGGCACCATTTGTCTTCACTAATAGTACATAAATCACAACCGAGTTGATAAGTTTCTATCTGCATAGATAGATAATATTAAGACCTGTATCTATTCTCTCTAAAAATAGAACAGATAAGCAATAAAATCAACAAATGAGCAAATTCGTGAATAAATAAATGAATACATGATGGCAAGAAATTTTTAAGTACTGTCTCTAGGTAACCTTTGATTTATTTTAAAAATCATATTCCATTATTATTGATTCATGATTACAAAAAACTTATTTTTAAGTATATTTTAGAGACTGAATAGATTAAAGATGGTAACACTTCACAAATAGGATACTTTAACAGGCTTTATTGCTATTTTTTAAAATAATACTCTGGGGAATGTGATGCCATCCCATTGGGATGTTGTAGTAAAATCTCAATAAGCCCAAGGCAATACCTTATGAATTAAATTCACTTGTTTTTTTACTCAACTATTCAATAAAATGAATATACTAGCATGTATTGCTACTTATTAAAATACAAAACACCTTCTTAGAGAAGCAGATTTATCACTACGCCAAAAAGTTAATTACTTGTTACACTGTGTTAAAGAAAAATGTGACTTCTTCCTCTAACCATTTTTAACACTATGAATAAAAAGCATTTAAACATCTCTTCCATTTTATTTTGTTTCTCATGGAATCAAGTAGAAATACTTCCTAAGGAGAGGGGGAGTCTCTGAATGGTCAAACTTCAGTTTTTAATTTGGTCAGTATAATGCTTAAAAAAATTAACAACAGTTTTTTGTATAAACAAGGTTTTTTTTAAATGACATGATTTTCAGGAATACACAAAACAGTAACTCCATAAGCTCTAAAAGTTTAGGCAGCAAATATCTGATGGAAATATTTCAAATTCTTAACAAGAACTTTTGTTAGAAATTTTTTGGCATAATCTGATACAAGCATTTTGCCTTTGCTATCTACATTAAATTAAGACAATCAATATCTGTCAAACATATCAGCTCAATTACAGTGTTCTCACTGACACCTGGATATAAAAATTTTTATATAACTATCAAAGAACGACGTCAATAATCCTAGGACTATGTCAACACCTGAAATATCTACAAAGACAATCCTTTTCCCTGAATGTTTATGGCATGTCCTTTTCCAATCAATCTTCATAAGTCAAATTGGAATGGCCAGGGAAAGGATAAACAGCCCCTATGAGGTTGCTTAATGGTTGTGGCCATGATAGTCCAATGCTCCCCTTGTATCTCCCCTCCAAGGAAGCTGTGACATTCAATCAAATCCTACCACCACTGCTAGCTCCCTGTTCTTCCATATGGCTCTCTCAGCTGTCTCTAAGTCCCTCTTTATCTCCACTTCACTGGGGACACTCTTCTTTGCTTCCACTCACTTTGTCAAAAGCTTTAACCTTTTCCCTACCTCACTTCTGAAACTTGCATTCAGCCTCTGTTTTATCTGTCAAGATCTAGTTGATAGAGATCAACAGACTCCTAAATCAAGTAAGCAACAAACAAGTTGATGGTCCCCTAGACAGAATGGTAAACAGCCATGTCAGGATATCAGCAGAAGCAGGAGACTTACAAGACCCACATGAAAAGATGAGAGATGATAGATATGAACACTTATAATTCCATTTGTCTAGTTCCTTTGGTACTGCATGGTAATAAATGTTGAATCAATGAAATGTATGCACAAATGATCTATGGTACCATTTTCAAAATCATTCCAGGAATAAGTTATTTGGCACACATGCCTCTTGCTTGAGAGGGAAATCACCATAGTCATAACCACACCAGGGTTCTTTTCACCTGTACCATGAGATGCTGCAGTACTTAAGTTCTATATTAGAACTCTAAGCTAGTGTTACAGTAGTTCTGTGATTCTTTTGGTTAAGCACATAATGATGCATAATATATGGGATAAAATATTGATGGCTAAGAGCACCTGCATCTTGATGGCAAATAGAAACCCAAAGAACACTAGCCAAAATCAGGGCAGAAGTATGCCATGGCTGTTTATAAAAGTATTAATTAAATTTACTGGTTGTAAACTCATAAAAAGAGAATAACATAGTATTTCTACAGTAAATGACGCTGCAAAAAATACACAAACCATTGAAATCCCCCTCATATTGGCACCCATTTCAAATCTTAAATTATTAGGAAAGTCAACCAAATTTTTTTCTGGTCACCAGTATATCCTGCAAGTAATTTCTATAGGTGTTTTCATCAAATAGTGTCTCTCAAAGTTTGTAATGCTCTGAAATCATCATGTTTTAATAAAACAAATTTATCAAGAAGAAATGTTTCCTGTTAATTGTTGTCTTAATATAACCTTACACACACTTCTGAATATCACTGCTACAATTTTTGAAAGGAAGGTTGAAACACCTGACTTTTATAAAGCAGAAAGACACAAAAGATACAAATTGATCAGAGAATAAAAGCACATTCAAAGTATAAAAAGTCAATGCTTTCCTAGAATTCTTCATGGTAAAACATACACTGTAATTATTTTCCTACATTCAGTATGACACTATTGGGTGCTAAATATTCATTCTTGGAATAAATCTAAATCTGGAACTATTCATCTTTTTTTCAAATAGCCGACATGCTGCATAAACAGAAAGTTTGTGTAGTTTTTTTTAAATAAACAATACACCATGTGAACTTTGATTTATTATGCAATTTATCTCTTTCTATCTCTCTCTGTTATACATAATTCAGATCCACATAAAATGGTTCCTATACCATTAATATTTTCTGGCTCATTTTGGCTTTAAGGCTATGATCATTTTTAAATGTTTGAAATGTATGCCATTTATCATTAATATTATAGTGGCTTCACTGTTTTTTAAACTAATATCTGGGAGCTCATAAACTTGGCACGTAAAACTTGCTAAATGATGATTATGAAACTTAACTTGCTATAATCTAGTTCAAGTGTAACTGTTCAAGAGAAAAAATAAAATGCAACCTAGTAATTACCAAGTCCAAGACAACTGAAATACTTTTGAATGGCTTCATACACATGTGAAGTTATTTAAAATACAACAGCTATAAACTATTAAGCTAATTTATTTTCCTTAATCTTTTGTCCAGTTTATAGAAAAATCAAAGCTAACAATTTTGAAAGCATTAAAACTCTCCATATCATTTAGAAAAATATTTTTCTGATAGGAAAATATACTTTTTTCTCTTACTAAAATTGCATTATTAGTAATCGATTCCCTTCTTTAAGAAAACGTTAAGTGAACACTTATGACCTAAACTATTACCTAAGGCCGCTTAGGCAAATAGTCTATGCTGACAAAATTATTTACACTTACTTAAGTAGACATTTCTTGAAACAACATGAACTCCACTTAAATCTATTCTGGATGCAATTTTCGATTTCTGGATGAGACCTTTAGAAATTGTTTTCTGCATTCATTCAAGCATCGGTTTTTGAATGTCTGCCATAAACCACATGTTAGGTCAGATTAGAAATATAAAAATGAAAAGAATTCTAGCCCCAATTAACTCTCAGTATGCTAGTAAGCTTTGTTTTTATTATGTTATCTAATCATATTCTAAGAACTATCTTCAATATGCATTTCCCCCCAAAGATTCCACAGAACATGGCTTTCCAGTATTTGTAATGATATCAAAAATCCTCAAACTTTAAAACTACAAGATATATTAGAAGTTATGACTTATGCTACCTTTCACTAATGTGAAGAATAATCTTCCAAATAGGTGCTGTGACCTCTCTAGAATCATGTATCTATAGAGTAAGAGAATTGAGACTAAAACTCAGGTCTGACTTCAATCCAGTGCTCTCCTCAATGTCAAACTGCTTTCATACAAAGGCTTATGACTGCTCATTTACATACACAGATGCAAAACAGCACTCAAAACCTGGCAGCCTTTCTGTATTCATAGCCCAGGACTGTCTTACTCATCATCCTCACAATTTTAAATTTCTACGATTAATCACATAAAAAGATTCTTACAAAAATGAAAAACATGGCACAATTTCTTTTAAAAATTATAATACTTTACCCACTCTTAATTCTAAATAAAACAGTTGCTCATGACAACGAAAAAAATCTAAGTATTAAAAATAAATGTTGAGATACTCAGCTACACATCTGTGAACAAAATGGCTGCCCTCAAATAAAACAGTATTCTAAAACAATTTTTAAGTGAATTATTCAGTCATATAGAAAAGAGTTAAAATCCAAGTCATCAAAGATCTCCATTATGGATTCTCTTGACACTCCACCAGAGGGCTACAAAACTCCCAAAATGCTCTCATAAAGTTTTAGTTTTCAATTGTAGATTATAAGTGTTACTATACTTAACTTTGAAAGCATGATTTTAAAGAAAAAAGAGATCCAAAAGGAAAACAAACAGAAACCTATAAGAGAGACATCTCAGATTACAATGAATCTTCAGTTCATAGAGCACAATGAGAAGTTAAAAATTTCTCTGAACCCTCTTTGAGGAGGACCCATTTTGACTTTTTTAAACCTTGAGACTGCCTAAGAGTTAAGGATTACCACAAGGAAATCATGATTGGTGGCAAGCAAGAGGAAGAAAAAGATAAATGGTTGTAAGAGGGTAATAGGGTACGGGTACGTATGTAGGGGGAGAACAGAGACCCAAAGGAAGGGACCAGCAGAGGTGACTGCAGTCAACAGAAAGCACCTCTTCTACTGGCTAGTTTCCACCCAGGGACTCTAGAAACAACTGCACAGAGAGAACAGAGAAATAAGGGTCAGGCCACTAGTCCTCCATCCTGCAGGGTTGCAAGATCTTTAGGTTGACTGCTATTTACAAATTGGGAGATCACCTTAGAAATGACTCCAAGTAAGCTTATAATCCTTAGAAATTACACACTGTTTCTGCTCTCAGGTGATGCCCATGTCATTGGAAGAATGTGCTTCTAAGAGTTTTGGTTGGACTCTTGCATCTGAGAGTGCACACAGTCTGATGCCTGGTGTCCTATGTCCCTGGTGGCCCTCTCTGTTCCTCAAGGCAAGGGCCTGTCTTGTTCATTTTTGAATGCCCTTAAGGCTCAAGGCTGTGCTTTGCACGCAGTAAGTGATCTCTAAAATGCATCAAAGAGAACTTCAACTACCACGGAGTTTCTGATTTAAGAGTTCATCCCAACTTCAACATTTGTATATTTTAGAGGCAGATAAGTCCCAAAGGAACACTTCAATCCGAGCTGAGTTTCTGCAAGCCATCTTACAGGCTGTGCTGCTTCTAAGTGTGCTCAGCATGTACACTGACCAATCAACAAGAACAGAAAACACAGGAAAAGAACGCTAAACACAAAAGCAAGCCACAAAAACTAAGAGAGGTGGTCACTGACCTCCAGCCCACCTGAAACACGTATAAGACACTCGGGGGCTGTGTGTGAAGCTTGATTACGTCAGACACATCTCCCAAGGTGTAGCATCTTACCAGGCTGTTCCACCTACTTCTAAGCAGGAATTTTCAGTATTGCCAAGTATCTTACTCCCTGCACAGGTATGCCACAAGCATGGTCTTAAACTACCCATACTCAAGAAGAACTCTGGCTAAAAGTTGTGGTTTTCCTTCAAATGTAGCAATTAGTAGTTCTTTTTTATTACCATGTAGCAGGATAAAGGAATTGTGTTTTGCCTAATTTCTCTGCTTTTTAGTGTCACATTGCTCACAAATTGCAACTAAAAATGAACCCAAAGTTCATTTGGACAGAAGCTCTAAACTTAGACCTAAACACATGCATCTATACTTAAAAGATTAGTATTCTATTTTCAAAAAAAATAATTGTATGATACTCAATGGATACATTTTATAGCTCAGAGATTTCGGATTTCAACAATACAAATGTATGTTCAACATGCATATAGCAGAGGATCTTTTAACTTTGTAATGTGTATATATGTCTATGTTGTATGTTCATTCCATTTTCCATTCCTGCTAATTACCTGGTTCTTAACTTCTCTTGAACACTTTGAGAAGATGTTTTGGGAGCTCTCTCTCCAGAAGGACATTTGAACACTCCCAAAGTACATTTTGCCTACAGTTTGAGAGAGCTTACAGAACCTCTAGAGGCCTAAAGGTGATCGCGGCCCCTCTGTTAAAAATGTGTGTGGCACTGCCATTTATGTTCTTTTGTACCTAATGGACAGGTTATTGAACTGTTAGGGTTCCACCACCCATGCAGACAACAAGCATTGTGGGTTCTATTTCTCTCGGAAGTTTAAAGAACCATATATTATGAAGTATTCCCTATATGAAAATAGCACCTATGAAACATGCAAAATTAAAATGATTTAAACTATGACAACATCTTGCTTAAATTACACTAAAAGGAAATCCAGGAGCAGTATGGGAAAGTTTGGTTAAGAAGAGAGCAGTGCCTTTAAATCTCCACTTAGTAATATGCTAAGCGAAATGAAAAGCATTCGCTTTAACCTTAGTTAACCTTTTCCTCCAAAGCTCAATTTCCATACTCTTTAAATGTCTTAAAATTAGTGAAATGATTTCATTTATATTTTCTCCACCCCAAATTTATAAGTGAGGCAGAATCAAATGTGTACCATCTCATCACATTTGCCATTTGATGGAAGCCAGCACCATAATTCTGCATCAGAAGAGAACTGAAATGAAGGCAATATGTCTATCAAAGGGGCCTTATATTAAATGTAAATTTCCTTACTCTTTCAGATAAAAGGGCAAATTATTTAATTCACTTCAATTCAACAAGCATTTATGGAGCACTGAAAGCCACTGGGCTAGGATATGGAGGGAGAAGAATACAAAGATTCTTGGAGGGTGCCTGTCTCCCTCTGAGATCCCACTGTATGGAAGGAGACAGAGGTGCACACCATGAGTTCAAGGCAGGGTATAAAGGAGGTTATAACTGAGATATACACAAAGGGAAGAGATACTCAGGTCTACTGAGGAACCAGAGCCATTCTCTGCAGGAGGAGGTTTACAGAGCAAAGGGATTGCTACACGATCTGTAGAACCCAGGGCAAAATGACGACATGCGGCTCCTTGACTCAACATCATGGAGAATGATAGCAGAGGATTAAATCAAGTTGGAGGACAGGGGAGCTGTGAGATTCACAGGTGGAAGGCTTTGCAGACTGGCAGTGCTGTAGCCCAGGGAGCGGTGGGAGAAGTGTGAGAGGTGCTCTAGGAGGACCTCAGCAGTCCTGCTGGGGAGGGTGCCCAGGCACATCAACTACCAAATAGATCACATGGCTAAAGAAGATTGGACAAGTCTTCTATTAACAAAAATGAGACACTACTAACCGCACTTTGGGGACGGGTGAAGCTAGGTGCTCATTTGAAACAGACAGAATATAGAAATCAAATATATCCCAGAATATGGATTCCTTTATCTCCTATCAGGCTAGGCTGAGACAGTTTGTTACTGAGAGCATCACTCTGCTTGGCAGTTACTTAGTATTGGAGTGAGAGGTTGGGGGATTGAAAAGCATTTTCTCTTTTCTTTCAAATTTACCTCCAATTGAAATACAAAACAATTAGATGGAATAAGTTTTAAGCCAAGTTAAGAAACAGGTATTCACATTTTCAGCACGGTATAATATTTCAAACTCCCTCTCACCCTGCCCTATTCAACAGTAGCAAATTGCCAACCAATGCTCTGATAAGGCCTCCAGATTAGAAGCAATTCTACTAACATTGTTTTATTTACACTACACATGCTTTCAGTTTTACAGTTCAGTAGCAAGTAGAGCTGCACAGCTCCTCACATTAGCCCTGGAGCTACTTTAAGCTACAAGCGGCTGCTCTGTAAGCATTGGAATGAATTCTCTGTAGTCCCCATAGAAATCCCATGGAATGCAGTTTCCTGCTGGTTTGTTACACTGCATCAGAATAATGAGAATACGAGGATCGCCTACTAGATTATGCAATGAAACAAAACTCGAATACCATGGTCCACCCAGAAAGACTTTAACCCTTCTTTTCTGCAATTAAAGCTTCGTATTTGCGTCCAAAGGTTGTTTGTGAATAATCCCACCAGGGAGTCAACCCAACAAAAATAAATCACCCAGTGCTTTCCTACAGGCCAAGCCCAGTGCTTGGCACCCAGTACAATAAGTATTTGTTGAATAAATGATGAATGCTGGCCCATTTATCTTGATGGATTTTTTTTTTCATCCCAAACCTAACTTATCCTTCACTAAATTTGTCTCTTATATTTTTTTACAGAACACTTCAATACATTTTTATCCATATTTTAAACCATTCCCTTAAGAATTCTCACAACTCTGTATCAAAAGTTCTATTAAATTCATAATAGGATAACCATGAAAAGGGAAATTATTTTATTAATTTCCTGTCGCCAGTACAGAAAGCAATCAGTACATTGACAGAAAAAAAAAAAAAAAAAGAAGTCAAGTGTAACCAGTTCCCCTTGTCTGCTGTATAATAGAGAATGAGCACTAGGGCTCTGAGAGTCAGCATCCTGTTTTACCAGCTCTGGTTATCCAGCAAGTTACTCAACCTCTCTGTGCCTTGATTTACTCATTAGTAAAATGGGGATACAAAGGGAAATTACTTTACGCAGTTATTATGAAGGTTAAGGGAAACATAAAGCATGTAGTCAAATATCTGGTATGTGGCAACTATTCAACAGACTAGGTACTATTATTATTCCATTAGTAGCAACCATGGTACCATTTCTAATTTTTTAATTATCCATTTAAATAATATTTTTTCAATATTTAAATTTTAAAATATACGTGAACTTAAGAGACAACCAGGAATATTTGTGACTGATAAGAATTTATTTTCAAACAGAAGATCTATTTAAGAACAGCATACAAGACTGATTACATAAAACAGTTTTCATCTTGAGTCACTTGACAGTTTTTTCCATTCCATCTTCCAAAAAGTAAAACTTAACAAAAATGTAATCTTCATAAAATTCTTTTGCCAATATAAAAAGTTGAACGTTTACTGATGGAATTTAAACAAGTATTCTAATATTTTACCTTATAAGAGAAAGTAGTAATAAGAAAACCATTGCCCCCCCCCCCTTACACAATATGCAAGCTTTAAAAAGCAGATCAGGGAACACATGGACTTTCACAAGTACTGAATTCAAACCTCATATCAAAGCTTATTATCATTTTGGAATATTTGGCTGTGCAAAAACAGACAAGCTCTTTCTAAAAGAATTGTCATTTCTTCACTTCCCATAACCCTGCCAGCTTCCCAATGCTCCTTTGACAGTATAATCAGTCAATTCAATCAGAGAAATTCTAAAGTACAATGGTAATTTTCTCTCACTTTTTTCTTTACACTGTCAGTTCAAGCCACCTGCTGAAAGCATTGATGTGGAACAGCTCAGTATTAGCTCTGAAATTAGTACCAGTCCCCAGTTAAATACCTGGCACATTCGGTGTGGGATAGATACTCTTAATGGCATCTAAGCCCATCAGTAGAATCGGCACATTACTTAGGCTTTTTCCAAGTCATTCATACTGGCTCATGTTGGTATCACAACACGAGACTGAAAAGAAGCCAGGAAAGGAAAACGGGTTCGAGGACACACACCACAAATTTGAAAGGTGAGACTTCCATATTATATTCTCAAGTATGATGTCACTATGGCCTACTCTCAACAAACTTCTAAATGAAATATCCAGTCTTATTAACACAAAACGTCTACTATGATCTCGATAGAAAGGAAAACTGTGTTTAAAATTAAACGTAATTCTTTTCCGTTCAATTTCCATGCAGAATCTGCTACTGTGTGCACATTTTTCACAGGCGCCTTTAAACAGAAAGTAAAGTGCAATTACCTCTGGTATTGTACATGTTCCAGTACCTTGCCTGGCCTGCCATGCTCAGCAGGTAGGTCTGTGAGCACCAACTGGGGCCACAAGGATGAAAGGCATTTACTACATCTACTCAGAGGGTCGTCAATGGACAACCTGTACAAGATTTATACTGTAAATAATAAATGAACTAAACACCTTGAGGTAATTGGCTGTGTGAAACTTCACAATAGGCCAGATAGCTTGTCTGAACAAAGTAAAATAATATTAAATAATGAATGAGAAGTGCAGAGCATTTCAAGCCAAACCAATACTGCATGACTGTTTTTGGCTTTTATTTATTTATTTATTTTTTAAGTGGAAGTAATTGGTGAGTCAGGTCTTTGTGGTTTTAAAAGATGTCACTGGGACTTCCTCTTTCTCTGTCAACAGAAGGTATTCCAAAGATATGTTTTCCTAGATTTTGAGTGTAAGATATGCCAGTTCTAGCAGTTCAAGAAGAGTCTGCTGAGGGATGGAAGTCTGTCCAAAGTCTACCCCATGCTCAATTCCACTTGCATTTTATACAGACAGAACCAACATCCAATGATAGCTGGATGAACAGTATCATAGTAAACTTTTGAAAAATGTTTCTGACATATGTACAGATTTAATACCATCTGCCACCACAGGGACTAATAAAGGGAGGTTCTGTCAAGCAGTTTTCCAAGTGAGTTTCTGGGTAGACATTCCTTTTGGGCCTTTTTTTTTTTTTTTCCAAACAAGAAGGTGATGTTTGCTTGCTAGCTTTAGTAAGAAAAATTGTAGCCTTTGGATAGTCAAGTCACAAAGCATGAGAAAGGGCTAAAAAAAGGAAGGAACCCAGACACAGATCCAGGTAGATATGTTATGGATACCAATTACATCATAATTTTGTAATGAGTCTTACCATCTTTCTTTATTAAACTTTTTTAAAGAACAAAAGATTGGTCACAGTTAATTCTAAATATACTAGTTATCTATGATTATGTAAATAAAAGTGTCCTCATCACTGAGAAATGCACATTGAGGTATTTATAACTGTAAAGAAATGATATCTAGAACTTTCTAGAAAATACCAAAGAAGAAACATGGAAATGGAGGTTAGATAAAATAAGCTGGGAGAATATTATTTGTTTAATCCAGATACTGATACATGGAGATCTATTACTCTATACTCATCTTTGTATGTCTGAAAGTTTCTGAAACAAAAAGTTTACTTTTCAAAGGCTATAAATGCCTAGTAATTCTAGACTTATGTAAATATAAATTGGTGCTTAAGAAAAGACTCTTTTCAGGGCTTTGCAAAGTTCAGTCACCAAATATCCATTAAAGACCCACTGTGAGACAGGCATGGTGCCTAATCTCCACCAGTGATAAGGAATGGGGTTCTGTGCCCCTCTCTGCAGAAGGGTGGCTTCACTCAGGCTTCCCCTGAAAACTGACAGCAGCAATCAGCTCTAGGACCTGGCTCTTCAGCTGTTGGGACTCAGGTTAAATGCCACCTCCTCACTGCATCCATTCTTGGTCTCAGTCTCTTCCTTCATCCTGATGGTATCTATCTCAACCCTTGCTTGCTTCTGTCAGAGTACATGTCAACATTTGTAATTACTTTCCTTGTCTATTCCCTCATTGCTTGGCTCCATCAATACAGAATCAACAGGAACCCCATTTTTCCAGTTTTCCCCAGTTTTCCTTGGCTAGAGGGCTAGATACCACTGGTAGCACTCCAACATCACCCAGTTAAACTCCTATATATCAATATACCAAGTCAAGAGACACACTGGTGTGTTACAGTAGTATCCTCATTCTTAACATTTATTTCCTTAAGCATTTGCTCTTTAGAAGACATTTCTGGGTTTTAACTTTTGTTAAAAATTTTGGTTAAAGGTAATTTTGTAAATTTGGTCAAGTTACTTAATATCTCTGATCTTTACTGTCTTCATGTATAAAATGGGTAGGATATTATATAACTCAAGGTTCTGAGAAGGAAAAAATTATATATATATATGTGTATACACACACACACAATTAACATAACATGTAATCATATGTATAACATTTGGGACAGTGCTTGGTTCATAGTAGGCACTCAACAAATGTACTGCTTACATCCATAATATCCCCGCCCCCCCCCGTAACACTTCCAAGAAAATTCAAACAGGAAATATTAAAAGTTTATCCTGAGGAGATGACTTCAGTCTTTAGATTTGGAAAGTACATTTAAATTTCCTTAACATTCTCAAACTTGCTAAGGAAAAGCTGTCACATGAACATACAGTGAAATGTTTGTTGTCTTTCATTATGTTTCACTGTTTTTGAATTATGTGTATTTAACTCAACTTCAGATTTGCCCAAAATATACTCAAGGACATATTCCTTCAACAAGACTATAAAGAAGAGTAGTAAGGAGGGTGAGTAAACTTAACAGACTAGAGAAACTAGAAATGCCCCAAAAGGCATATGCTAGCAAGCCAAAGGCCACACTACAGAACAGCAAAGAAACCCAAGACCAGGGGAGGAAATTACTGTAGGAGGTAGAATTCAAGAAAAGTTCCTAAGGTCTTGTGGCTCTTAAAAAAATAAAACTAAAGGGGTTCCTGACTCAAGCAGTCAGTTAAGTGTCTGACTCTTGGTTTTGGCTCAGATTGTGATCTCAGGGTCATGAGATCAAGCCATGTGTCAGGCTCCACACTCAGCACAGTCTGATTGGGACTCTCTGCACCTCCCCCACGTTCTCTTTCAAATAAATAAGTAAACTTTTATAAATAAACAAACACAACTAAGAAATAGTCATAACCTTTAAAGAAGAGTTTATAGTTAAAAGATGGATGAAGCCATCTTTTCCTTAGCTCAACAGTTAAACTATTAACTCAAGAGTTTTTAGTAAATCTGAAATAAAATAGTTACCATTTTTTATCACTTTTCCTTCTTTAAATAGTTTTAATATCTCAACACTGAGTTAGTAAGCCCTGAGAGATCGATTTTATATTCTCATTTTATAGACAATAAGAGTAAGGCACAAAAAAAATGTAACTGGCCAGATCACACTAACAAATGGAGAAGCTTGGATTTAAATTGTAGGTCTTCTTAGATGTAAAAACTAAGTTCTATCATGTTATATATATGACTCTTACCAAGATTTTTTTTAAAAATAAAGGTTTGTTTATTTATTTATTCATTTATTATTCTTAGTCTTGCCACAGTGTGAATTCAATTACACTAACTACAATTCTCTAACAAGAAGTGCAATATTGAAATAATTTCATTTTTTTTAATCTAAAATCACTCAGCTTCTTTTTAAATTACAACCCCCCCCTTGCACTTTAAACTGCATATCTTTATCCTATGTTTAAGATGATTTTTCTTGTGGAAGTTATGGTCATAGCAAACGAATCAAGGAAGGGTTGATATTCATTTAAAATTATACTTAGACATTATATACATTAATTTACATATGTAGGGAACAATAAAAAAAGACATTAAGTTCTGAACAAGAAAAATCTGAAGCCCCAAATTATCCTATGTGTCCATTGCACTGTCAACTCAGTGCAATGTTCAGAGCTCACAAAGTGATTTGGGGACCTCAGTCAAAAAACGAAAGGTAGGACACTTAGACTTTAGGTAGTAGGTCTATATGTGAAATAATATGAAGAATTATGGTAATTTTTTAAAAGAACCTATCAAGAACTTAGCCATGAATCCCTCTCCTTATTGTCCACAGTAATCAAATTTACCCCCCCCCATTAATTAATATTACCAATAGTGATTACATATTAGAGTGAAAACAGAACCTTCTTTAAGGTGTACCCACCTTATGGCCTTTGCACTGGGAGTTTCATCTTCCAGGATTGCTCTTCCACCAATTTATCACCTAATGTTCTCCTAATTCAGCTGTAACCTCAGATTTCACATCTTCAGATTTTCCATGAACACCCGATCTTGGTGCTCCCCTCAATTCTATTGATCACTTACCAACACTGCTTACTCGTTTTGTTTTTTAAACTTTATCACCTGAAATTCTTGGTTTCTTTATGCTTCTTTATATATTCCTTTTCTCCCCTACTCTTTTCAACAGGAAGGTCAGCTAGAGCAAGGACCTCATCTCTTATGTTCAGGTTCGTTTTCTCTCTCTCTCTCTCTCTCTCTCTCTCTCTCTCACCTCTCACTTAGAACAAATATAGTGGATCCTCAACAAATCTGCATATCTAAGCCAGTAGTTCTCAACTTCAACATGCATCAAAAATCATCAAGTGGGCTTCTTAAATAATAGATTTCTCAGTCCCACCCAAGTTTATGATCTAGTAGTTGTGAGGTTGGGCCTGAGAATTCAATTTTCTAACATGTTCCTAGGTAATGCTGGTTTAAAGAATTAATAAAGGCCAACCACAGTTCACAGCATAATCCACCGATGTTTCAACTGCTTAACTATTTTGAACACTATGCTTCAGCTGTGTCAAGTAATGGACTCTCTCCTAAAGAGATAAATGTCAATGTGAAATTTTTGAAGAATTTATTTTCAGAAAACTTCCAAGTATAAGCTTTAAGTTCCTCTTTTAGTTTTTACCTGTAATCAGGTTTTTCTAATAGCTAACATTTACTGAAAACAGACTCTCAATTCTAAGCCCTGGTCTAGGTACTTTTAATGTATTATCTTCATGCCGGTTCCTCAAAATCCTAGAAAGGGCCAGATATATCCCCCATTTTACAGGAAAAAAAAAAAAAGCTTAGAGATGCCAGGTAGCTTGCCAAGATAATGTGTAAGTGGCTGGGAAGAAATTTAAACCCAAGCGAGCCAGCTCCATTTTCCAATTTCCTAAATATGAGGGTGCAGAGTCTTAATCAGGGTACATATTCCATTAATAGATTTGGGAAAGTTAATATAAAATATGATCCTATTTCCTGATTCATGGATCAACTGAACAGCAGGTTTTACAAGCTATGAGTTTTCTCTCTCTTGCCCATCATAAGAATAGGAGATAAGTGATGAATTTTGTATTTATACTACTAAAGGGAAACACACAATTATGATAACTTAACACTAGGCAAATACAGGATATGTGTACGATGTATTGGCTAACCCTCCCTGTGAATGTTCCTGCAATGCAAGAATTTCTTTAACCAAGGACAAGTTCTTTCACCTTCCCATCTGTCCTGTGAATTTTTAAATGTCTGAGACAGGTGGCCAGTTGGAAACCTAAAACCCTGTGGGTCTAAGATATGATTAAAATCTGATGTTAGGCTCTCTGATAAAGAAGATTCCTATGTTTAGGCAGGAATTTGTAAGTAACCTGCAAAATGTGTCAAAGATAACTTGAACCCTACATAACCAAAATCTCTTTAATTCTAGAATAGCATATGCTATAACAAACTTTTGCTTGCTCAATTTCCCCATAGAAAACTGTAGTCATGCCTACATACCACTGCTGTGAAGGAATAAAAAATAACCAACCAATTTTTGATAGGTTGAGGGTTTTTTTCTTCCCTTCCTGAATTACTAGTGATTTTATAAACAATGTCATCTGCTCTTTTCTTAACGAGTTCTAGGGCACTAGTAGCTTATCAGTTTTCTTCTTGATTCTATCTTTAGGGTAAATTTAACTACAGTTCTCCAAGCAATATTTATAAATACTGCATTAATGATAGTTAATAAAATCAGTTAATAATGCAAGCTGAGTTCCATAATTGCATATTACAGAGCTCTTTGCAAAATATATTACTCAAAAAATCTTAACTGTGATTATACTTCATATAAATGCCAAGTGTACTGTGACTTCTCTGAAAACATAAATGCACTAGAGAATTAAAGTCTACTTGCCATGAACCACTCCCCAGTTTATATTTGTAATACATAACACAATACAATTTTTTAAACACAATCCATTTCTTTCCTAGAAAAGATGCACGGAGTTTAATTGAAATCTATTCAGTGAGAACTTAAATCTATGCTGAGTTTAAAGTTTGGCACAGAATACTAAGCAATGATCATGCAGATAATTAAAATTTTATATGTTAAATGATTTATCGTCTTGTAAATAATTAAGGGAATCTAAAAATCCAAGTAAGAAAATGTTAGAGAGAATATATATTACCAATCTCTTTTCTAGAACAATAATACATAAGAGTATGTTGCCCACATTTTGTTACTGGTAATGTCAGCAGTGACTTTAATTTAAAAAGCTTTAGTAAACTTAATGAAATTAACCTAAATTGATTGGCATTCTGATCCAGCAGGTATTAAACACATCAAGGTAAAAACAAGGCCACTGTGACAAATTCAATAGATCAATCTGCAGTGATGCAAAAATCCAATAAATTGAAATTTAACTAAAGAATATTGCACAAATGCCAATCTCCTGTATAAAATAAAGGAGTATTCATTTGAGACTATATTACTTACTATAGCTACCATGAAATCTATAATTGTGTTGTTTTTTCATTCTACAGCCTTTGACTGGTTTCCTTCATTTTTAATGCTCCTATTTTTATTCTTTTCAGTGCATAGACTTCATCACCTAGGCCTCCCCCTTGCTCTTTGCTCATTCAATCATAATTTTTTACTAAGTAGAGATCTATCTTTCCCAAAGAAACATACCTTTCCAAAGAAGTTTTTTAAAGAAGTTTAAATTAATGAATAAATTACCAGAAGATACCTGAAGAGCGAGAAAGAAGTCTCTTTGTAGCAGGAAAAATAGGGTAATATTACAAAATTTTAAACAGATCATTATCATTCACAAGTTTGTTATTGTTGGCATCCTCAAAATAGAAGTAAATAAACACAGAATGAGTGTGCATTTGTCATCTACAACATGAGATCAGGAGAAAAATACCTCCACAATATATGCTGGCACACACACACCTGTAGATCACATTCCTTGCTCCTATACTTCAGATGAGTTTGCTGAATTTTGTCAGAAATAAAAAATGTCATCCATGACTATGTTTATCTACCAACATAGTTGCTTATATCTTTTAAGAAACTGGCACACTGTATTATACATAATCTGTACTCAAAAAATGAAAATAATTATAAATTGTGCAAAAGTACATAGGAGAAAAATAAAATAATAAGAGAAACATGGTTAGGAAGAAGACTCAAAAAAGGGATACACAGAAGCAGTTTGAGTTGGCTTTGAAAAATTCTCCCATCAAAGCAAAAATTTGAGCATGGCTATGCCAATTCCAAGCAGTGTTTTTATACTAATAGACAATGGCTGAAATTTGGCACAAGAGCAACAAGCACTCATCCCAAGGCAGGTTTTAAACCAGAGTCAGCAAAACTTGCCCTGTGGGCCAAACGTGGCTCACCATCAGATTTTGTTTATCTGTGAGCTAAAAATGGCATTTTACATCTTTAAACAGTTAAAAAAATCAACAGACTATGTTATGGCATATGAAAATTATGTGAAATCCAAATTGCAGTGTCCATAAATAAAGTTATTTATTGGAACATGGAAGTCCTGATCAAAAACACAAATCAATTCCACCTATCCAAACTGACTTGTATTGACCTAAATGGCAAAACTCTAGGTAGAAAATCCTAGCCTTAAGAGGTCTCCTTACACAGATCCTAGAATTTTCCATAAAATGATAATACAGAATCAGTTTGAACATAATACAAAACAATTTTGTCAACATATTGCATGTAACTAATTGTCATGAAGCAGAATAAGAATTAAGATTCCTGTAACCATTTTTTCAGAGAAACAAAAATGATTGATGTCATTCTATTTTAGATTCTGGGATTTTTTTCAGCATTTATTATCTCTATATGGTATCAACATTTGTAGCATCCTGAAAAGACGAGTAGTTTTAGATTCATTAAAGCCTTCAAGATCAGTGAGTTAAAGTGGCTTCACAAATACGGTGGACTCTTAGTCATAAGCATGTGTCCCTGTGTAAAGGTGGTCTGTAAACCAGGAAGCAGGAGACATCTGGTTGATGGGCCTCAACTCACAGCTTCTGACTATTAAATGCTCACAGACATTTATCTAGGATGTTGGCATAGCAAACATTTTGAAAAATATTATGCACACATTCCTTAGGATCAAAGGTGAGTTAAGGAAAAGCGTAGTCAGGAGCATAACGCAACAGCAAACTCAAGAAGGGCCAACTAATCTTATACCCACAGTGGTGCTACATCCTACAGCACAGCTGCCAATGCAGTGAATTGGAGAAATGGCTTTACTTTAGAAATAGCTCTAGCAGCTTTCTACCAGGACTCTGGGAACTATAGTGGAAATCCAAATTAGGAGGTAGCAGCAGCAAACAGGAAGAGAGAGGGCCAACTCTACCAATACTCTTCCATAAAGGAATCTCTAAATGAGACTTGCACAACAAAGAATTCTGTGTTAAAGATTAAAGCCTGCACCTGCACTGAATGCTCTCACCTTTTCCACACAAAATCTAGAGTAAATATTACTTTTTTAAAGACATCAACACCCAGGGCACCTGGGTAGCTCAGTCAGTTAAGGGTCTGCCTTCAGCTCAGGTCATGATCCTGGTGTCCTGGAATGGAGCCCTGAGTTGAGCTTCCTGCTCAGTGGGAAGTCTACTCATCCCTCTCCTTATGCTCTGCATCCCCCCCCCCACTTGTTCTCTCTCTTTCTCTCTCATTGGTTTTCTCTCTGAAATAAGTAAAATCTTTTTTAAAAAAGATAAAGTCATGAACATCAAAGAACAGAGAAAGCAGGAGAAGAGGTATTAGCCTTAGAACTGTTCTAAAACATTGAGAAGATGAAATAGTATCAACCAATTTAGCAGCACTGAAACCAAGGTCTCCAAGGCAAAGGTATGAAAAGCTGAAACACAGCCCAAGCTACAATAAAAGCCACAGATGGTTTAAACATGGAACACCAAAGACCTACAGAACTAGGAGAGGGAATTAATATTGGAGGGAAGTGACTAGAATTGTATGAAAGCTATTTAAGAAGCAATGAGATGTCTGGTCTAGCAGCCAAGACCACATCCCTGGAAGTAAAAGTGGGAAGCTTGGAAGTTCATTCTCTGGATACGGATAAAGGGGAGGATAACCATAAGTAGTTGAGGATCCAAACAGAGAGGCTGAGAGATCATATGCACTATGAGAACTCCATTCTTTTCTTCACAGGCCTTCCAGAATACTTGAAGTCCTCCAGGTAAGAGGTTGGAAGCTCCTTCCTTGAGAAAGCCTGTCAGGTCAAGAGGAGAAATTTAAAGAGAACACTGAAGTTCCCCACAGGGTTGCCCTGGACTACTCAGTGATGAAGTTCAAAGTCAACAAGCCTGATTCATGTACTCAGAATGTCCAATCCACTTAACCAGAAATTGGCAAAGATTATAAGACAGCTGATGAAGTCTCTAAAATGGAAGATAGATACCAGATGAAACAGACTAAGGAAAAGAAAAATTTTAAAAGGCATATTCCAATTATTAATCATCAGAGAGAATAGAAATTCCATCTGGAAACATCAACTGAACAGAATAAAAAGAACACTTAGAAAACAAAAAA
Source organism: Nyctereutes procyonoides (assembly GCF_905146905.1). Classification (NCBI taxonomy): domain Eukaryota; kingdom Metazoa; phylum Chordata; class Mammalia; order Carnivora; family Canidae; genus Nyctereutes; species Nyctereutes procyonoides. Next base: position 14,201,118 of record NW_026575145.1, read on the forward strand.
AAGGGAGGGTTTTAAAAATTGAAGCTTTGGTAGAAATCAGAAAGTTTAGAGAAGAGCTAGAGTGAAAACTTGAGGCAATCTCCTAGACAGCAAAGCCAAAAGATAAAGTGAAATATGAGAAAACAAATGGTCTACAAATTCCAACATCCAAATAGGAGTATTAGACTGGGATTAAGACAATAGGCAAGTCAGTGAAGTTGTTCAAGAAATTTTCCAGAACCAAAGGATGTTTCCAGTTTAGGAGCCCACTGAGAACCCAACACACTGAATGAAAGTAGCTTCATACCATGTCACACATATTAGTAGGGAATTTCAGAACTTAAAGGAAGAAGTTACATATAATTATCAAAATGTCTCAGTATCTCTAAAAACAAAACCAGAAACTATGAAAATATGGAAAAATAGCCTCAAATCTCCTGAAATTAAATAATTTCTTCCCTAAAATTCCATGCAAAATATCAGTCAGGTGAAAAAGCAGAGTAAAAACATTTTTAGAAATTCAAGGCTTCTCCAAATTTGTCTTTCATTTATGCTTTCTCAGAAAACTAGCAGAGGATATGCTTCATCAAAAAAAGAATGAACCAAGAAATGAGAATACATGGGGAAATATGGGCAAAATATGGGCACCATATTTGTAGTCATTCTAACAAGGACAACTGAGTATAATGAACATCAGGAGAACCATCATTCTTGCTGGTAAGATACATAATTATGGTTCACTGTGGAGACAGAGGAGGAGGAAGAGAGGGAGGAGGAGAAATAGTGATGTTCCTGATACAAAAGCCAGAACGGAAGACTGGTAAGTTCTAAGGAAATCAGTATCTTGGAAAAAAAAGCCTTCTGATCCTTAATGCAGCTTCCCAACCTTGGTTCTATTGACATTTGGAACCAGGTAAGTCATTGTTGGTAGGGGGTGGGAGGGTGGAAGATAGGTTATCCTGTGTAGGATATTTAGCAGCATCTCTGGCTTCTTCCTCCTAGATGCCAGTACCATACCCATACAAATACTTGTGACAACCACAAACATCTACAGATATTGCTAAGTACCTCTGGGGGACCTAAATTGCTCCTAGTTAATAACCAGTGCTATAGAGTGAAAGAAATAAGGTAAAAAATGTTTCTGGTAAAAAGTATATATGTAATATTTATATCCAACACTCACACCACAAATGCTTATATATGCTCAGTCTGAAAAGTTACAAAGTGGGTACTGGTAGCAACCACCTCTCTCAAAGGTTAACAGGGAGACTGACTTCATTCTGTCTCATTTTAAAAGAACCTTATATCATGAACACGCATTCTCTTTGTAAAGAATATATAAAATTAAACAGCCTTAAAACAAAATTACAAATGTGCATATCCTCACATACAATTATATTTCTAGGAATGTGACCTCCTAAAGTATGCTACTATGTACACATAAAATTATGTATTCAAAATTATTTGTGACACTGACAGGAATAGCAAAAGTAAATGATCTACATGTTGAATGATGGAGTGCCATGAAATAAATCACATAATACCATGAAATGGAATAGTATGCTTCCATAAAAAGAGTAAAAATTCATTAAATATTAACATGGATTGACTGCTAGAATAAATCATGGCTTTATTAAAAAGGCAAAGAGTAGTGTATATATTTTGTGCATATCCAAACAAATGGCCATTCTTCCCAGCCCTTTTCTTTTATATAAATTGACAGAAGTGGTTGACTCCCAGAGAACCCAGTAGTAGTAGGGGGCCAGGGTAGAAGAGAGATGATATGCTCTTTTGTTAACTTCTGAACTGTAATCACATAAATATCCTACTTTATCATATTAAAATAAGATTTCCACCATGTGAATTTTTGTGCTTCATTAGTTCTCTTGGGTAACTTTCTCAATTTGCAACCAGCAACCAAGGAACCAGAAAGCCTCCTTGGGGGAGTGGTTGTAGCCCCTCTGTCATCATGTAGAAACTATTCTTTCTACAAGGATATGCTTCAAGGAAACTTGACAAAGAAGCCCACCATGCCTCTGAATGGCATTTATACTGAATAGAATGAAACAGTTATCATTTTTCCTCTCACCCTCAACAGGGATTCAGGTTCTCGATTATTAAATGTTGAGAAACAAAGAAAGATAATTAATACAAAAAAAACCACATTCCTATCAGTGAACGTCATATTGAAACCAATAAAGAAGAAAAAACGAACATGAAGTTTTGCCCTGCTTAGTAGGATACAGAGGTTATTTATGAGAGTGAAATAGTCTCTGGTTCTGAGTAGAGGTCCAGCAATGAAATGAGCTCAGGGAAGAGAGCCAGTGGGGAAGTGGGAAAATGACTTCATAATCCAAAATTCGACTTCTAGCTTAGATTGCTCTTAGGTTAAACAGGAGAAAAGAGCATGAGATCAAAGACGGGGGCAATGAGTTCTGGCTTAGCTGTACTCACAGTGTAATCTTGGGGAAATCATTTAAGCTATTGTCAAGTAGGGATAATTCCTGAATACAGAAATGTGGGGAGGATTAATGAGCAAGAGAACAACAACAAAGGGCATCAGAGGATTAGAGCAGAGAAAACATTTTATAACTTTAAATATTGAATTCATTTATTCAAAGGCAATCTTTAAACACTAAAATGCACAGGAGACCATTTGGAGCAGATGCATTTTCAAAATATTAACTAAATGATCAATATTTGATGAATTTATTGTATAATAAAAACAATTTTAAAGTTAGAAAATCAAAAATAAATAATGCAGCAGATTCTCAATAAATTTATGGGCTGATATACGTACCCACAGTGATTTGTTTGAGTCTTTAGGTTAGTTCTGATATGTGACACCACAGAGCTAAAATAACTTGGATGAGTGATGAGGATGGAGGATAGAGGAAGTACAGTTAAGCTCTTGAACCTCAGCAGGTGCTCTTTTAATTCAATAAATATTTTTAGAGCGCCCACTATATATTGCACACTACAAGATAAAACTTAAGTAAATAACCAGTTGTAGACTGGACACATAATTTTAAAGGAATGAGAGGCCAAATAAAAAGTAGCAACACCACAAGGTAAATTATGATATAAACTACTTAGAGAAACAAGCCATGAGTATTCAAAGGGCTAGGAAGTACATTTTTTTTTTTTAGGAAGTACATTTTATTTACAGTTGCAATATTCGAGAAGGTAGCCAAGAGAAGGTATGATTAAGTATGTCTTTAAATGATACATAGGGTTTTTTTTACATTTGTTTTAAGTTCAATTTGCCAACATATAGTATAACATCCAGTGTTCATCCCACCAAATGCCCTCCTCAGAATACATAGGTTTTCATATTATCGAAGAAAAACCAGTTTTTTGAAAAAACAAGAAATTTTAATGGTATCTATGAATTTTGGTCCACATCATTTATAGGAAGAACAAAAACATCCTAATACTTCTGAATTAGAATGAACAGCTACCAAGTATACCAAGTTATCCAAAGCCATTTAAAGAACAGACTTTTTCTTTCTATGTCTTCATATATTCTTATACTTCTTTCCTTTATCCATCAACATAAGTATTATTTTCTATATGACACAGAAGATTCACAGGTAAGAGCTATCATGAACCATCATCCATCATTAGTTTTCTTACACAATGAGTCACAATTAATACATTTGTACATGACAAATGACTTATTAATTACTATGGTAACAATGTCCAATAGAAATGTAACACAAGCCACACAAGAAATTTCAAAAATTTTAGTAGCTACAATAAAGATTTAAAAGAAATAGCTGAGCTTAATTTTTAAAATGTTTTATTTATTCCAATCTACCCAAAATATTATTTCAATGTGGAATCAACATAATAACATTAGGGAAATAATTTATATACATAAATTTTTCAATTCATGAAATTTCAATTTTCAACCTTTGAAATCTCATATGTATTTTATATTTAAAGCACATCTCGGGCAGCCCGCGTGACTCAGCAGTTTAGCGCCGCCTTCAGTCCAGGGCCTGATCCTGGAGACTTGAGATCAAGTCCCATGTAGGGTTCCCTGCATGGAGCCTGCTTCTTCCTCTGCCTGTGTCTCTGCCTCTCTCTATCTCTGTGTCTCTCGTGAATAAACAAATAAAACCTTAAAAAAAAAAAAAGAAAAAGAAAAAGCACATCTCAAGTCTGACTAGCCACATATTAAGAGGTCAATAGCATGTGTGATTCTAAGGTATTACTGATACACCAAAATAGTGCCCATAATGCTAGCTCACAATAAATATGTGAATAGGATGCCTGGATGCCTCAGCAGTTAAGCTCTGCTTTCATGATCAGGGCGTGATCCTGGAGTTCAGGGATGCAGTCCCACATTGGGCTCCCTGTGGGAAGCCTGCTTCTCCCTCTGCCTATGTCTCTGCCTCACTCTGTCTCTCATGAATAAATAAATCTTTAAAATAAATAAATAAATAAATAAATAAATAAATAAATAAATAAATGAAAGAATGGATGAATGACAAAGTGACATAGTATTTTTACATACTCATTATCCCTTAGATTAATCCATTTCAATGTATTTCTAAACAACACATGAGACAATGGATGAAAATTCCCCCAAATCACTATCAGTAAAAAATATAAATTTTTGATGAAAGTAATCAAAGTTGGAACAAAATTTAAATAGTCAGGATACACTGCACCCCATTGTTACTTATTCTTTTAAATATCCTTCAGAGATAGAAAGTGTCAAGGACAGCAGATTAATAGGAAGGAGGTGAACTTTTCCATTGTTTTACATTCTATTTGTTTCTTAGGATTTTACCTCTTGCAATTTAGTATAACTCTTCTTATACTGTTACACAATTTGAATTAGAATTTAATTTGTGTGTGTGCACAAAATTTGTGCAAAAAAATTTAAATTCTTTAAAGCAATTCATATTAGAATTTTGATGTGAAAATATTTTATATGATAACCACTTTTACTATTGGCTATATAAAATTACTGTCTGGCACTTTCTAAAAGTCTAAATAAGCATAATTGTATTTTTTTAATCCAGACTTCTTGATCTTAAGCTCAACATAAAGAGTCATTTTTATTTCTATCTTCTAGCTTATTGACTATTTGTAATTTACTATTGTAATTATAAGATAAATCTGTCATTAATCTTCTTTCCCTTACAGAGAATTTTAGAGCTGCAGGGAACTTAAATCTTGTCTAGGCCAAATTCCATATTTTCTACTGAGGAAAGCAAGCTGAGTCCTAAAGAAATGACTTCCAAAGATCAACTTATTATTTAATGAAAGAAAAGTCTGAACTTCCAATTAAGTCTATATGAACATGCCTTCTTTACTCACTTCAATAAAGGTATTTGTACATTTAAACTCATTTCTTTATTCTCTATAGAATGTAGAGAAAAGAATAAAAATTAAATTCAATCAATAATTTCCCATTCAATTACTGTATGTTTTTACTTATTGCAAAGATAGACCACCTTCTTTCTTTCCTTTCTTTCTTTTCTTCTTTCTTTCTTTCTTTCTTTCTTTCTTTCTTTCTTTCTTTCTTTCTTTCTTTCTTTTTCTTTCCATATAAAACTCTGAAATTGTTCCACATATAAATTAGGAAGTGATTATTTGCATTACAAAAGATTTCATTTTACCAAAAAGATATGTAGCAACATTCCTTGAAATATCAAGTCCTCTGGTAGAGCAAAAATTTAACCCAATTTACAAAAGGTTACAGAGAGGCAAAAAATCTTCAGCTTGAGGGTAACATCTACTTAGAAAACTTCCCTGACTGAAATGACCCTCTTCTGTGTTGTTCTTCTCTGCCTCCTGGTAGACCCCTCTCCTGGCCATTATTCACTTATGCATCCTAGCATTCATAGAATAAATCATTAATTCAACCATAGTTAAGGGGCATGTAGGGGTTAGGAACCATAAGAGGCACTGGAGTACAAAGGTGAGTATGACAAACAAGTTGAGAGTCTCTCCCCAGTACAGTTGTCTTAAAGAATATTATTACTGCTGATTTCCTTTTCTGCAAGTCCTCCTAATTCCGAGTTCCTTGAAGGCAGAGAGTCCAATTTATAACAAAGTCTCCAGGACTTAGTTTGGTGCCTAATTTATAGCACTCAATAGGTGAATACTGAATAAAAGAGATGACTTCTGAGTGCTAACAAATGCCGAGTGATGTTGTAGGTTCATGAAAGTATTCTCATCCCATTCAATTCTCACAAGACCCCTAGAGATAGGACTGGTACAGAATGTGACACTCAGGCTCAGCAGCTATGTAAAATGTCCAAGCTCACACAACTCCAAAGTAGTAAAATAATTACGCAAACGTATGCTTTCCCCATTTTACAAACTACCAAAATGTGAGGTCTGCGGAATGTGCTTGAGTGCCTATAACTCAACATATATAAACAAAGGAATTGGTCATAGACACAGGTATATACCATCTGCTACATGAAATTGCAAAACATCTTGACTCTTGTGAGTCATTCTTAGGATATAGGCCCTGGTAACCAAGTATAGATTTTTGAGCAAGCACATTCTGTTAGTTATTTTCATATATTTAGTTTATTTTCTTTGAAAATAATTTTAAAACTACAACAATACAGGTTTCCAGTGATACAGGATTTGAGTTTATATCCCAGACCTCCTATTTCCTGGCTATGTCCTCTTTGAAATAACCTAAGAAGAATGCAAATACAAAGAGCTGAGGGGTTGAAAAGATTAAGGCAAGGGAAGGAAAGAAACACACAAGAGGAAAAATAAAATCTGCACTGCATACAGCAGAGTGTATAACAGCACCACAGAATATCAAACCACTAATGTGGAGAACAATATTGGGCTGCTTGTCCAGAACTTAGGAGAACAAACAAAAAAATTGAAAATGACAAGAAGATTATTATGAAGAACAGAAAACAGATTCAATTTTTGAATTACATGTATTACAATGGGAGGGGGAAGGGAAAAACTGGAATAAAAGAAACTCAAGGACATAAAAGAAAAACTTTAGAAATTTAAAAACAAATCTTAATTTAAAAAGAGGCAAAGAGAATGGAAGTCAAGAAAGCCTCATGATCCACACAAAACTAAGGAGAAATTCTCATCCACATTCACAGACAGATACATATGGGTAAAGGTTTACAAAGGCAAGGCCCAGGGAGGGTAAAAGAAACCTGCAAACTTCTGAAAAAACCACCTTATCTTCAAAACCAAAAATCTGGTTGGCATCAAATATCTCCCCTGCAACTAAAATATCATGAGACAAACAAGCTGTATTTATAGTAATTTAATCAAGAGAGAAAAGTTTATAAGCTAAGAATTTTGTAACAAGCCAAGTTATATGATATTTAAAAAGCTTTCAAGGGCTTAGAAAAACTAACACCTAAATCCCTCTAAAAATTCACTTGAAGATATACTTCAGTTAACTGAGAAATGAATCAAAATTAATGGAGGTGCCGTGATATGAAAGGACTTAAAGGTCAAAATTAAACATAAATGTACATGATGAAAATGTTACAAAACTGTATCCAAATAAAAAAAACGTAAAGACAATTGAGTAGCAAGAAACTGAATTTGAAACAGTAAGTTTCAGGGATCCCTGATGGCTCAGTTTGTAGAGTATGTGACTCATGATCTTAGGGTTGTGAGTTTGAGCCCCAAGTTGGGCATAGATTACTTAAAAAATAAAATCTTTAAAAAATTAAGTTTTGCCTGAGAAGCATATTAAAATATGTTTAACATCATTCTTCAGTAGGAAAATACAAATCAAAACCACAATGAGATATTATTTTACTCTTAACAGGACGTCTATAATTTTAAAATATAAAAAAAGAAGAAAAAGAAGTACTGGCAAGGATGTAAACAAATTTGAGCCTTCATGCATTATCAGTGGAAGTTTAAAGTGATTCAGTCACTATGGAAAATATTTTGACAATTAATCAAAAACTTCAACATAGAATGACCATGTGACACAGCAATTCCACTCCCAGATCTATATTCAGAAAGACTGAAAATAATACATGGACCACATGATTATGGGAGCATTGTTTACAATAGTTAAGAGGTAGAAGCAGCCCAAATGTTCATCAAAGGATAAATGGATAATAAATTATAGTATAAATGGACCATAGAATATTATTCAGCCATTAAAAGGAGTTAAGTATTGATATGTTCTACAATGTGGATGAAACTCAAAAATATTTCCAGTACAAGAGGTCAGACATAAAAGGTCATGTATTTTATGATTCTGTTTATAGGAAATATACAGAATAGCTAAATCCACAGAGACAGAACACAAATTCGTGGTTGCTAGGGATGGGGTAAGAGGAATAGGAAGAAAATGCTTCCTGGAAATGGTGTTTCTTTTTGTTTTTTTTTTTTTTAAAGATTTATTTATTTACATAGACATAGAGAGAGAGAGAGCGGCGGAGACACAGGAGGAGGGAGAAGCAGGCTCCATGCTGGGAGCCCATCGTGGGACTTGATCCCCGGACTCCAGGACCGCACCCTGGGCCAAAGGCAGGCACTAAACCACTGAGCCACCCAGGGATCCCCTAGTATTTCTTTTTGAATGATGAACATTTTGCAACAGGACAGAAGGGCTGGTTGTGCAATATTTGAGTATATTAAATGGCAAACTGTTTTAAAATGGTTAAATTTTTCTTGTGTGAATTTCACCTCAATAAAAAACAACAGGTTTTATTCCAAGAACTAGAAAGCAAAATAAAGAACAAAAGGATAATTTTTTTGACCTAATAAAACGTTAAGTGGCAAAGAGCATAATTATCATATAGTCTTAAAGAAGGTAAGAATTAAGAGACATTTCCATTGAATCATAAGAGAAGGGTCAAATTTTTCTCAGGGACAAAAAAGGATGCCTGAATGTAGATATATATTATATTCCTCAATGGAAAGATATTTCAGAAATGCCAACTTTTACCAATCCCTAATAAGAAGGACAAGTAACTATTTGTTAAGTTGACAAGTGATATCAAAGTTTACCCCCCCTCAAAAAAAAATCAATAGCTCAGAATTTCAAAGAATATTTAGAAAAGAGGAATAGGACAAAACTCTCCCCAGCAACCAGTTATTAGCTTATTTTATAGCTACAGTAATTAAAGCACTATGGTTCAAAAACAAACACTGACATATGGCAGACACACACAAAAAAAATGGCCTGGATCCTAAATATGCCTTGCAATCATTCAGAATGTTCAGATATCTCTTTTGCAACCACTATATCCCACATACTCTACTGAGAGCGAGAGTCATAGCCGCATCTCATTAGACATCAGTAAAACTTCAGAGTTAAGGGTAAAAAATCCAATCTTATGACATATTAAAAAAAGTTAGTGTAAGTCCTGTCTTCTATAGAGAAGGATTACTTTTTTAAGAAATAAGGATTACTTCTTAACTATGAAAGTAATAAAAAAAAAAAGAAAGTAATAAACCCCAAAGGGAAGAGGTCACAGATTTAAATCAAAGAAAAACATCTAAATACTAAAATAAAAACAATTATGGAACAAAACTGTAGGAAGTATCAAGGCTATAAATGGGTTATAGCCTCAATAAGTAATTCATAACAATCAATTAAAATCAGTGAGGTTCTAACAGTAAAATAAAGACCTTTAAGTGACAAAAAAATAAGGTAATAAAAATTGTTTATTTAGTAATAATCAAAATATGCTATTTTCAATGGAATACTAATTTTTACTATCAAATTAAATGTTTTTAGGTCTCTAATAGTATTTTTAAAGACTTATTTATTTATTTATTTATTTATTTATGAGAGACACACAGAGAGAGAGGCAGAGACATAGGCAGAGGGAGTAGCAGGCTCCCAGCGAGGAGCCCGATGCGAGACTCGATCCCAAGATCACGCCTGAAGCTGATGGCAGATGCTCAACCACTGAGCCACCCAGGCGTCCCTAAGTGTCTAATAGTAGTAACAAAGATATGGCAAAACTCTTACCATTCTCATACACTGCTGGTAGAAATGATGCCACACATGCTAAAAAGCAAGCTGTCCACATATATCAAATTTATTTGCTGTACATACACCTACACTATGATGCCACCTCATAAAATCATAACAGGAAAGCAAAAATTTATATAAAATTGATACAAAAATGTTCATCATAGATTCACTTATGACCATAAACATAGGAAACTAAATATCCAAAGGGGATTAATTAAATGGCCATATATCCATGTTATATACTATTAAAATCATGTTTTTAAAAATTTAATAATGTGAGATATAGTAAACTATTTTTTTATAGTAAACTATTTAAAAAGAAAAAAAAACAGTCTTCCAAAGTATGCTCAGGTAATTTGAAAAGACTGGAAGGAAATAGCTCCAAATTATAAGCAATATTATTGTGATTAGTAGGATTATCTATTTTCATCCTTGCATTTGCTTATAATTTCTAAATTCTCCATAGTAAGTTCATTTTACTTTAATAATCATAGAGGAAATCATTAAATAATAAGGGCAATGTGACAACCCATTTGGAGTCCATTATAAAAAGTATTTAGGTTGTAAAATGATTTCAACAGCCCATACTTTTGTCATTCCCTCCCCCGCCTCTTTAGTCACAAAATAGAAGCACGGGTGAAAACTCTAAAGCCTAGAAATGACCTACATTAACAGAGAACATCAAGATGCCTAACATGAGGTGTTTCATGATCAATTTCAAGCAAGCATACATTGCTCACACAATTGATTGGCATGTCAAATTCTTGACAAAATAATAAGTGACTCTAGGTGCCAATCACTGTCTCACAATGCATTCCATTGTACAGTTTTTGGTATCAATATGATTAAATTATGATGGCATACCAAATACAGCAAACTGTTGAGAAATTACTTCTCTTAAATGTCTGCTGCTCTGCCATTCTCTGGCCAAAAGCAAAGAAGAGGCAAATATAGATTGCTTTTGAATTGATGAGTTGATAGCAGCCAGCTTTAGGAATCCCTAGTTATGTTTAGCCATAGTCAGTAGACTTTAATTACATCACTTGTAAATGCAGCCAGTCCTAACCATTTTCTTGACAATAACACTTTTCAGTTCATCCTACATCTTTCACCTCCAAGAATGCTGTTTCCCCCATTTCCTCTGTTGTTCCACATCAAGAAAAGGAGAAATGTCAGCTACTTTAAAAAAGGGGGGGGAGGGTGGACTTATTTTTTTTAGTGACTCCTCTATTGAGTATCCAAGGCATTTGAGAGTTAAGAATTATAATCCTGCATTGATAGAAAAAGCAAAACAAAACTGAAGTATGAAAGGAAAATGACACAGTAGAGGATGCATGAATTCAATAAATGAATGCAATGCAAATGAGAGAATTCACAGAAGAACAGAGATAAATACTGCCAATGCCAACACTTGCAGAAAGATGCAAGACACACCGGCCAGGGCATAAAGGGGAACACTTACACAATGGTCACCTGCAAATGATCTACATTTTCACGCCTATTACCAGCAAAAGAAAGTAAATGAGCTGAAAATAATCTATGTTATTTTTTCCGGGTTTTTTTCCCCTACCTACATATCACTGAAATCATCTTCTATCCCCTTACTTCCTGCCAACAAGAGTGCAATCCATTTCCTAATATCTGAGTGATGTATTAGCCACCTGAGTGTCAAACTTGTTTTTCCTCATTTTCCGGGGATATTTATGTCATGATACGCCACACTTATTTCAATATAATTTACTGTGCGGCAGTGGTGTTTCTATGAATTAAAACCAAGGCACTGAACCACACCACCTAAGAGGGGTAGTGAAGGTACACTTCATCATAGCCCTACTGAAAAATGTTTTAATATATATTCAGAACAGGGGAGCACTACTATAATTATTAAGAAGGAGCACCTACAGCAAACAACATGCAAAGTGCATGAAAAAAAAAAAAGAAAATCACTTAAAATCAGCTACTCTTTCTTTTAAAAGGAGGGGACAATTATGCAAGCAGAATGTTCAGGGACTGAAATCTGAGAATTTGAAAGCTGAAATTATGTTCAATGTAGAACTTATTGTGATAATAAAAATGTTCTATGGATTACGTTGTTCATGACAGCAGCTACTAATTCCATGTGGCTACTTAGCACTTCAAATGTGGCTACTGCAAATGAGAATTTTTAAATTTTATTTCTTTAATTAAAATTAATTTTAATTAATAAATAGCCACACGGGGCTAGGGGCTAACATACTGGACAGAGCAGTTACATATATAGCTTGTAATTCGACTAGAAACCCAAAGACCAATTGTAAAAATAACAAGCCTGAGAAATTAAATTCTTCAATGTCCCAACACATCCAGTGTTTAAAATAATCTGAGATACCACCTCATCCAAACCAGTCCACATCTTCTCAATTCATCCAACCACCAATAGGCTCCAACTATGAGAGACATCCCTACCTGTCTTTTTGGCAAATTAAAATTCGTGATGTAAGAAAACCCCTTAATTCTTACACTAATATTTGTCCTTTTAAAACAAATACACTAAGTAAAAAGCCCAATGCAAGAAAAACTGACTGAATGGTATGGGTTTGGTACAATGAGATACATGGGCAGCAGAAAGAGTGAGTGATTGTAACAGGTGCAGTCTCAAAATCCCACCAGTTGGATGTTGGGTTGTTTTGACTGATATGTATGCTTGACAAGCCAACTGACAAGTTTGTGATCATCACTTGAGGTGACTAAAAAACTAATCTCATGTACTGAATAGAGAACACTACTTATCTAGACACTCAATTTTAAATTTCTGACCAATGGGAGTAAATGAGTAATAATCCAATAGGAATACAAAGGTAGAGAAAAATCTCTCTCACTCAAACTTTTGGAACTACACACCTTAACTAAATATCCCCCACTAGTCAAATGTATATCGCATTTGAACTAATGGAATATATCCTCCAGCATGGATATTTTTAGGACAAAGCAGCATTTTTAATAATGCATATAGTTCTTTATTCTGTCTCCCTTGCTTTCCTTGCTGAGACAGACTATATTTTAAGAAAGCACTGTCCAGCAGCCTAAAATCAGGTTTCATCTTCTATGTCAAGTAGCACATAACCATTAAAGGTCCTCTAATTTATTTTCATGCCAAAACATAGGATTTCCGATACATTTCCATACATTCAGATCTGCATTTTGATTTAAATTTGCAGTACACAGGACGAGATCATTGGAACTGTTTTATTCCCTTGTTCCTAGCCACCATTATCATCCCTTAGATTTGAAATTGATGAGAGCATTCCTTCAAGACTGTATTCACTGAACTTATAGATGCTTTGTAGCTCTCTGGCCCAAAGAGAAAGCAGGATGGAAGCACAGCTGACTGAAGATGCTGCTGGTGCATGGATGTACTTTCTTTCCATTGCTAATTGGCTACACAAATTCCTCTTTCAACTCTGCTTTCTGACCCCAAAGATGAATGAACCTAATCCTTTGAAACAATATTATGCATTCCCTCCCTATATAGCTTTACATGTATTCAAGAAATAATTATTGTAGAACTACCATATTTGATCCCATGTGGTAGGCACTGTTGAGAAAATCATTAAAATGTGTCAGTCTTGTTCATGGATTACTAAATCCCTAGAGATATGACAAACTCCTATCAAGAAAAATGATGGATTATGTCCAATCCTCCCTAAGTAGGATGAAAGTGATGTCCTATTACCCCTGATCTTTTGGGAAAGCAGGGCATCTTAAATAAAAAAGCCTTCTGCACCTACCAGATGAGTCTGTTCAGAGAGTTGTACTCCTCCCCTTTTCTCCTGGAAACCTGTTGAGAATCACTAGTGTATTTCACAACAGACTTCCATACTTAAACCTAGATTAAAACATTTCCCAATTTTGAAGTTCATATAATAATATTAAAGAAAGTTACAGACACACACATTTTGCTGTTGGCCAACTTATAACAGATATTGAATGATTCTTGATATGTTAAACTTAAGTTAATTCTAGAACTTATTGACAATATCATAAATTCTGGCTTAATCCTTGTAATATACAACATGAATTAGGTTCTTTCCATTAATATAATTTCCCACTAATTTTTATTTTAACCAAAGGTTCAAAGAACAAAAAAAAACTGGCTGATGTGTATATGTACATACCCATTTGTACACACACATACACTGACACTGAAATATTACTTCATTTAAAATAGCACCAATTATAATGTCCTTTTAGAATACAATAGACATTATGAATAATAGTGGGTCACTTATTTTAAGAAAAAAATAATAATCTGGGTGGTAGTGAATAAAACAAAATTTCTCTGGTAATAAGATGCCATGTAAATGATTCAGTTTTGTCTAGAAACTCCTCAGATGTTGCCAGAGGCTATATCAAAGTTACATTTAAGTCTTAAATATCTTAGATGCCTTGATTGAGATTTTCACTATAATAGTCCAACTACTCACCCTTAGTCAATAAAAACATTCATTTTATCACTTAATGTCCTCATGCTAATTCAATTATGTTTCTTATTTCAGTCTACATTTTATATATAAAGTGTGGCTTTTAGCTTCCATACACTTGAATTTTTCTCTTGAATCTTTCTAGCAAAGAAGTCTTCATAAAATTTAACAGTATACTGATTACATTGAGCTTCCATAACTTCTTACATTTTTCTAAGGAAGCAGAAAAAGACAAGAAATTTTGACATATTTATTTATCTTAGTTTTTATCAACAATATAAAGAAAAATAAGGGAGAAATTATTCCTATGGAGTTAAGCCTACCTCTTTGGGGACATATTACAATAATACAGAGAAATATATATATTAAAATATATAAAATATATAATTATATAATAGTATAGAGAAAGAAGGAATTAAAAGTGTCTCCTTCTGGGCAGCCCAGGTGGCTCAGCGGTTTAGTCCCGCCTTCGGCCCAGGGCCTGATCCTGGAGACCCAGGATGGAGTCCCATGTCAGGCTCGCTGCATGGAGCCTGCTTCTCCCTCTGTCTGTGCCTCTGCCTCTCTCTCTCTCTGTCTTTCATGAATAAATAAAATCTTTTAAAAAAATAGAAAATAAAAAAAATAAAAGTGCCTCCTTCCACAGATAATGCAGAAACAGTGTTTATAAATTGTTCCCACTACCTTTGTAACAGGCATACCAAGTATACAACCCAAACACAAAGGTCATATATTTGCTGGAGGAATAGCTGCTAATGAGTAGGCTTCACAAGCTCCCTCACACCAAGGAGTGCCAGAGATATAAAAGGCTATATTACTGGTAACAAGAGACTCTGCACTAAGACTGACCTGGGTTCAAATCTCAAGTCTGCTATATGATCTAGGGTGAACCTCACTATACCTGGGTCTCAGTTTCTTCATTTGTAAAATGGGGATCCTGCCACTTATGTCATTAAAGTCACTAACAGTATTAAACAAAATTGAATTACCACGATTATTACTATTGTATAGCCATAAATCTCAGGAAACAATATAGAGCTAATTAAAGCCTCTATTATCATTTATTTTATACTCAAGTTAGCATGGATATGTTTTGTGGGGTTCTGTTTGTTTTAAAGCCAAGGAGCTTTTCATTTAAAAAAAAAAAAGTAGTCATTGGGTGGCACACTCAGTTAAGTGTTCAACTCTTGATTTAGGCTCAGGTCGTGATCTCAGGGTTGTGAGATTGAGCCCCACGCTGGGCTGCATTCAGCATGAAGTCTGCTTGGGATTCTCTTCCCCTCTCATTCTGCCCCTTCTGCTCATGCTCTCCTCTCTCTTTCTCTCTCTCAAATAAATAAATATTTTTTTAAAAAGGTAGTCATTGCACACGAATGATCACAGGTTTTTATGTCCACTTATACCATATCTACTTGTACTTGTCGTAAGGCATTGTATTGTGTCTAGCGTAAAACCTTATTGGATCCATCCAAAATTTTTTTTTTAAGATTTTATTTATTTATTCATGAGAGACACACACACAGAGAGAGAAGCAGAGACACAGGCAGAGGGAGAAACAGGCTCCATGCAGGGAGCCTGACATGGGACTCCATCCTGGGTCTCCAGAATCAGGCCCCGGGCTGAAGGTGGGACTAACCACTGAGCCACCCGGGCTGCCCAGATCCATCCAAATTATATCAGGTCCACTTTACTAGAAAAGTGCCCTCCTCCTCCTCCATTCAGTCTAAGGCAATGGGCTACCAATGGATTCTTCTGAGCACTGGAGTGTTCTGGCTGCTAGAATTGGTTGCATTCATTCATTTTAGCACTGCCCCATTCCACCGACAATATTACATTTTCTTCAGTCTTTCCCTTCCCTTTCTCTCCTTCAGAAATCCAAGACAGTCTAAAGGGTAATTTCTCAGATCTGCATTTTTCCCCCTCTGAAAAACTCAGACTTCTATGTTTGTAATCAGTGACCCAAGTCCAAGATAATCACATTTGTTTTTCATAATCAGAATCTCAAAAAGCTCCTCAGTTTTTTTAAACTTATTTCCTTATAAAATACTGGACTTGTCTTATGACAAAGAGATATGCAATTTTTACGCAAAATTTATTGTTAACAAACTTCAAATACTTTATAGTAAAATGGATTGACTGTACCGCATCTATAATACTTTCTTCACCATTACTGAAAATGTTTAGTTCTCTGACTGAAATCTGTAGTGATAGTCCCCAAATATTACAGTGGCCAAGAAGAAACACATTTCAAAATCAAATCAGGAAATCTGCTCAGGACACCTAATTCATTGAATAACACAGTCATTCTCTCTTAGTTTGCTGAAAGGTCAACACTTGTAAGATACCAAAGTCTAGGAGTAAGTTTTCTCACTTTTATATATCCCTATGATTTCAAGGATTGCTGGAGTTTAGAAAAGGATTCCTGGAAGAACAGCCAGCTGGGGAGGATAGCCACTAAGTCCAATTTAAAGCAATGTCCAAACTTCTATATTAGGGATAAATGGAGAATAAACATAGGGATATTTTTTAAATGACAGTTTCTAGTCTTACTAATATGCTTAACATACTGTAAAGGAAAAACACTTCAAGGAACAAAAGCTGGTACCAGCTTTATAACTAATAATCCTGAACTAGGAGCACTATTGATGTAATATTGAAATTAAAGGTTGGGGTGTCTTAGAGCTCAAAGTCAGAATTTATCTGTGAATATCTCTCCTTAACCACCATATCCTAAAGAAAAAAAAGTCAGTCTTTAAGCACATTTCCTAGGAGAAAGATCAGATACCTCAAAGTTAATGTCATCTATACTAAGATCTAACAGACCAACGGCACTGGATACAAAAATAACTACTTTCACGCCAACACAACACCAAAGGTAACCAGTATGAGGCATGTTCTAGTTCAAAATAAAGCTCTGTTGGTTCATCATGTTGTTCGCTTCAGCAGGACAGAAGGTGCCTACTTACACATGCAGCCACCCATGCTCAAGGCAAAGCAAACAGACCAGAAGCAAAACATCTTCAAAACAGCCCCTGGTAGCCGGGTAAAATGGAAAGCATTTCCGAAACTAAACTAAAATAATCAGACCTCTAGATGCTATTGTTTTAACTAAATAGAATTTTCAATATTCTTGAAAAAAACCATTTAGCTAAAATATTTGCCTACAAAACTCTGCTTTTCAAGTGTTATTTTGATGTAAAATTGAGTGTTTAAGGATGGAAATTCCCTCAAGCACTCTGAAATGATAGCGTGGTTGACAGTGTCAAAAGCCATGCTGAGATCAAGGAAAATGAGAATAGAAGCAGTAGCAACTGCATTCATAAGGAGGTCATTTAAAACCTCTTTGCTATGATATAAACTAAAACATGACTAGAATCTCATTCTCTACCCCCCAAAAAAAGGTTCAAGTGTCCATCCCAGACCAAAACAATAGCAGCCAAAAATTCCTAAGAGACTTTGATGTCTAAGAACAAATTCACTTGTCAGATTCTGAATAGTCAATGTGCATGTTATGAGTAGAAGATGCAATTTAACTTTACCAATGAATTTCCAAAAGAAGGCATTTCCCCTCATTTTCAGAGATAAAGCAAACTTTAATATACCTACCCCCAGAAGCAACCTCTTTTATTTACTGAATTTTTCTCCTTGGATAGTGATACATGATGCCATTACCTACATACTACTTGTTTCCAAATCCCACTTTCAGGTACCAGTTTTCAAGTACCACTTCAATCCAAAAAACTTTCCTATACTGACTAGAATTCCAAACCCAGAATTTCCATTACCTCTCCCTTCTCTTGAACACCACATTATGTCACCAAGAAGCAGCCGTAAAGCTTGAAAAGCTCTAGGACAAAACCACATAGGGCAAGGATTAAATTCCTTCAAGAGTTTCTACTTTTCAGTTATTCACATAGAAAATGTCTAGGCTTTGTTGATTTTTCTATAAACCATGCACATTTTTACAATGGACTTATTATTTTATTCTATTTACTATGACAGGCATGTTATTTTACTATTTACTATTAACACAGACATTTATTGGATACCAATCAGTTTAGTTCTCAAGTTATAATAGCTGGTTTAACCAAGACCTTTGTAGGCATTCGTGGCTCTTATGATCAGGATATTAGTTCTGACTGGTCCTAAAGACTCTGGAATGCAATATTTACAGAGAGGAACACTTTGCTAATCTCTCCTATGTATTTTATCATCCACTTTATATAGTAACTATATTTCTTCATTGCTATCAAGTTTACCTTTAGAGCCAACTTAATACATTTATGTAATGGGCATGCATGTATGTGTGTATATTCTTCTTTACAAAAGATGCCTATGACATATATACATACATATGTATATATAACTCTATTGCTATGTTGCTATTTATCATGCAATTGTACAACGATGATATGAATAACATGGAGTGGGAATTTTTATGATACTACGTAGGATACAGATAGAAGTCATCAGTCTTCTTTCAAAACACATACTTGAGAAGCCCCTGGGTGGTTCAGTGGTTGAACGTCTGCCTTTGGTTCAGGTCATGATCATGGAGTCCCCTATCAAGCTCCCCACAGGGAGCCTGCTTCTCCCTCTACCTATGTCTCTGCCTCTCTCTGTCTCTCATGCATAAGTAAGTAAAATCTTTAAAACAAAACATACTTGAAAAACAGTCTTTTTGGAGATATATCTACTGAGAGAATAATAATCCTACCCATCTTATTACATTCATAGACCAACTAATTTAAAAATAATAAGGAACTAGAGATCAAATTTTGGCTCTATAATTTATTTGTTGTGCAATTTGGACAGTATTTATTTGAAACTCAATTTCTCATCTGCAAAATAGTTCGTTCACAGGGTTAATTTGAGAATTAAACAGAAAAATTAAGAAGTACCTAATAACATCTGCAGTAAGGCAGTTATAAGTGAACAGTTTCTTCCCCTGTCCCCATTTGCTTCTAAAGCTACTATCATCTGGCTTTAGACATGAACACTTCAGTGAAACCCCCCTAACTTAGTCCTCTAATCACCTTGTCACTTTTCAGTCTTCTGTGGCATGAAACCCCTCCTCTCAATGGTCCTTTCCACCCTGGCCACATCTTCCTGCCTTCTGACGCTCTGCCTTCTCAAAGTTGAGTTTCTTACTTTGCTATCTAGCTTCCCAGTTCTTACCATCCTTAAAGCTGGTATTCCTGGGGGGCTCCATCCATGCCCTCACCTTCCTGACTCTTGAGGTTTTCAACCACCAGTCTCCATTTCTATCTGGAACCTCTCTCCTGAGCTCCAGACCAAAACCTCTGGTCTATTCTGAAAGTCAAATATCAAAGTCATCTCCATTTCAATGCTTCACTACAATAATTTCTATACTCAGAAACCCAAGTTAGAGAGATTTAGAGTCACTCTAGACCTCAGCCTTTTTTTATTGCCCCTATCCAGCTCATACTGCCCCTACCAAGCCTTTTAGAACCCATATTTCCTATTTATTGCCACTCCCATTACATCATCCAAGGCCCTCGTCATGCCACCTGAACTACCACCGGTAATGGTAAGCTCCTTATCTGCTTCCCAGATTCCATCCTTTCTCACCAGCCTCTGATTCAGTTGCCACATCATTTGAAGTTTTATCCAAGACACAAGCCACTTAACATCCTTTAATGGCTCTTTTATCCCTGTGGTTTCAGTTTATTTAGCCAGCTATTCCCAACCAACCTATTCAACCCTCTGTTCCAATATGGATTCCAAAACTTGTGACCAATCACAATTTGCCTACAGAGCCAGCTCCCAACATGCCTTTCCCTTCTTTCCCTGTGTGATAAAACCCAACTGATCCTACAAGTTTCATTTAAATATTATATTCCCAGTTCACTCCTATAATGATACACAACACTGTTTACTGGCTTTTTTGACATTCAACCTTACCAACAAAGCCAGAAATGGTCTTATTCATGCCCAAAATAGGCATTTAGCAAAACTGACCAAAACATTATGGTTTTGTGTATGTTTGTGTAGTGTACATGCATACAAGCAGGCTCCAGGGTTATAGTGAGTTAGGTGGATTTTTAACATTATTATAATGTGTACCAGATAACAAAAAGGGATTTCAAATTTATAGGTATTTTTCTCTAAAAATGTAGGTGTCTAGTTAGATACACAGATTCCCAAATTTATCGCTTATATGAAATACATGTGAAACTATTTAAAGGGTTCAACTTACAGTTTTTGAGGGCATTTATAAATATTTAATTTTTGGAAAATAACTGGGCCACTTAGAAGTAGATGAATGTATGGATGAGTGCAACTGGTGGCTCAATTTGAGAGATTATTCAACTGAAAGGGTCAAAATAGGTTATTTAAGCCAAATGTTTAAAGGATCTAATCAGTGGATTGATTTTAAAGCTATTATTTGAATTATTTCATCTAGAAGACAAAGTAGCCAGGTTACAACTGGATGAGCTAATTAGTTTTCAACACATAAAATATTATTATATAAGAGAGACTGAAAGCTAGTTTTTCTTTGAGGGAAAAAGTATCTTCAAACCTTCAACTCCCAAGGAATCTGGTGTTGAGGTTTGCCCTGAGTGTCACTGAAAAGTAAAGAAGACAGCAAGGGAACTCAAATACTGGGGATTTGGGCCAGATAATAAAACTCATCTTAACAGTGAGCACAGATTGACCCTGCTATGGATTTAACTTCCCTAGGCATCTTTAAGAGTAGAATAAATACCCATGTGGCTGGGAAGGCTTTAGTTGTCCTTTCTCAAGGTGAAAGGCTGCACTGGATGAATTCCTCAAGGTTTCTTACAACACAAGCTTCAAACTGTCAGAGATGCGTCCCCTATAAGAATTTCTGGAAGGCAGAGACATATAAAGAGTGGATGTGAAGAATGAGATTATTGACACCGAGGTTCTGTTTCTACATTGAGTGTGTTAGAAAATGAAGAGCTTGAATAATAAATACAATACGAGCAAAATTTGGAATCAAGTCAAAAATTCTTTTTCTAAATTTACTGGGAAGTTAATACTTTCTAAAAGGGTAAGGCAGTAATTATGTCTCCCTTTTGCTTGTCATACAATTCTTTTACCACTACCACCACCCTCCCCCACCTTTTTTTTTTTCTTACACAAATGGCCAAAAATTCCAGAGCACATATGTGATTACAAGAATGGAGATAGTTCCATGAAGTATAATTGATTTTAAAGCAATCTCAGATGCAATAGAAATACCAATGATTTTTAAGCCCACGTCATGCTTACTTATTGTTAATTCATATATTCACGTAGTTCTATTATCAAGGGAAAGGAAAAATTATTTTGCAGTTCAGGACTATTCCTCTTCCCTTCATCCACTTTCTCAACATCTCCACTTGCACTGGCAAGCTCAATGTTGCTCTAAGGATACTTTATGTCTGCTGAGATGGTGTGTGGTGCTAAGTCTGTAAAGTAAACTAAATAAGGGAGTATATTTTTAACTTATTTTAAGGAGATTTAAAAGACCAATCAACTGAAAACAATGATTTCATTTAAAAAGAGAGAGAGAGGGGATCCCTGGGTGGCTCAGTTTTTTGGCGCCTGCCTTTGGCCCAGGGCATGATCCTGGAGACCCCAGGATCGAGTCCCACATCAGGCTCCCTGCATGGAGCCTGCTTCTCCCTCAGCATGTGTCTCTGCCTCTCTCTCTCTCTCTGTATCTCTCATGAATAAATAAATAAAATCTTTAAAAAAATAAATAAAGAGAGAGAGAGAGAGAAGGAAGGGCAGATAGGGCAGAGGGAAGGAGAGCATCTTAAGCAGGCTCCACGCCCAGCACAGGGGCTCACGCTGTGGGGTTCAGTGTCAGGACCCTGAGATTATGACCTGAGCTGAGATCAAGCTGGGTGTTTAATTGACTGAGCCACCCAGGCACCGCTCAAATATTGTTTTTAATCATAAAATGGATGTTTATAAAATGATATTTCTAACTCCTTCATAACACCTTTTTAAAGAAATATTTAATACAACAAAATTCTAATATATGAGAAGAATGAGAAAAAATCTCTTGAGGTTTCTTTTAATGGGTTTTAACTTGTATTGTTAATTGAGAAACACAATTATTTTTCCACATGGATTCCACATCCGTTTGTTGATAGATGTAATATACTTTTTAAAAAGTATATACAACCAAGGTGATTGATTATCTTTCTCTTGATTTTGTATTTCCTTAATTGTGTTCACTCTTCAGTTGTTTTAATCACTGTCCAACTTTTCACCAAAAATAATGCCATCAATATTTAAAAGAGGTTTTTCACAGTTCACTAATTTCACTAATTTTTATGGTTATTTTTTTACATCCTAAGCATTCCAAAATTTTATTACTGAAGTTAAACCATAACAGTTTTGTATATTTCTCAAAGATATAAAAAGTCAAAATTTTACCTCTTTGCTACCATTGAGCATAGAACTCCATGTTAGTTACCTAAATAAACACAGGTCCAGGCTAGATACTTCCTGGTTTGGGAAGCAGTCTGCAAACGTAAGCATCCCTTAGTGGTGGTTTTAGGAACACAAATTACCTGCTTAGTTCTTTGTGAATTTGCATCAAGTGGATCCATCATGGATGCAGGAAAAGAAGAGATATTTTAGTAGATCTGGAAGATTGTATATTTATGGGATACAGATTTAGGAAGATGAGCCACATCCTAATAATAAAGCTCTAGGATTTTCCATTTTCTTTTCTGAGAAAAAAATAAAATACTAGAGACCAACACAGGGAGAACTCAAGAAGCTTTCCAACTTCCCCATGTTTGGTTTTATGGTTAGCACCTGCCAGGTTTCTAAGACAATAAATGTCAAAACCAGTAAAATGCAAAGAGTGTGAATGAGTATGAACCACTTTTTAATAAAGGATCAGGAAGAAACTATTGTCTTTTCTGTAGCCTGGCTGTAGGAGAAAGAACCTCAAGGTAATGTAACAGACTACCCATAGGAGAGGAAATGGAACCAAGGAACTGAGCAAAGAAGGGATTGAGATCACTGATTAATAATGAGATCTGAGAAGGCATTTGGATATGACTGAAACAGAAGCCCATAGATGGGGATTCCCTGAACTACAGGGCAAGCCTTTTTATATTTCCTAGTTGATGGCCCCTTTCACTGATGAATATACACTTTTTGAACAACAACAAAGTCCTACTAACAACTGGATGCTTACATCACTGCATATTTAGTACTTCATATATTCAGCGAGCATACCATTTTGATGTGACACTAATACACAATGTTTGTAAACATCACCAGAGACATCTTAATAAAGACCACATGGCCCAACCGAATTAATAAAATTCCTGAATTCATGTCATCATATTATAAGGTCATGAGACTCACTCAAATGACTAAGAGGGGGACCACTCATAAACCCTAAAAAGTGTTACATTATAAAATCTCAATAAATGACAAAAGCACTACAACAAATGTTAGAAAACCGAATTCATCAGTGTCTAAAATAGGGAAATTTAAGGACCAAATTGGTATTGTATCAAAAACGCAATACTAAAAAAATCTTTAAATGTAATTTACCATGTTAATAGATTACAGGTAAAAAAATCAGACAATATCATCAATACATGCAGAAAAACCACTTAATCAAATTCCATGCAAATTCACAATCAACAAACAAAATACTTTTTAGCATACTCACAGACTTCCTTAACTAAATGACAGATACCCATGAAACAACTACAGCAAGTCTTGGTAGTTAAATAGCAAAAGAATCACATTTAAAATCAGAAATAAGACAAGGCCAGTAAAAAATCAAACTGTGATTCAAGGATGTGACATCAACACAGAAAATACCAAAGAACCTGCCCCAAATTATTAATTTTGAGTTTAAAAATTTCAACAACAACAACAATTCTACAACAGGGATCAATAAACAACTATAAAAAAATCAGCATAGGTCAGTAGGGGACATATGGGATCAGAGAAAATTCAAGAAGCTTCAAAGATACTGCTAGCATTTACTAGTCTTTTAAACTGGGTGGTACAGTCAGGTATATATTTTATTATGCCTCATGGCTTACATGTGTTACAGGTATTAACCAACAAGCATTTCAGAAATTTAAATCATTTAAACCACACGACTATATTCATGTTCCCAACCGTGAACGCCTCTAGAGTTGGGAACAACTGTTACCTTTAGTGGTAAGTGGAATCTGTTCACTACATGCTTGTTGAACTCTGGTGCAACATTAAATTTAAGAGGAGCCCACAAAATAGAATAAAGGCACAAACTGTCATTCGTTACACCTGTTCTTCCCTGTGTTCTAGAGCACTCTGCCACATTTCCTTCTCTAGCACTTCACCAACCAAACGCTTTCAAGCTGGCCAAGACCTTCTCATCATTTATCCCAGTTGATGCCTCTTGCACTGAGAAATGACCTTAGTGGGTCACTAAGCCCAATGAGTCTCAAAGTGTGTTTCTCAAACGACACACATCACCATCACACATAGAGTCTGATAACATAAAGATTATGGGCCTCCATCCCTTCCTTTTCCCCACCTCACCTGATACACACAGCTATAGAAGCCATCTCAGTTTAATACCTGATGATCTACATTTTTAACATTTCCAGGAATTTTTTGAGCACAAGAAAGCTATGATAATCCTCCAGACTAGGCTTAGAGTACAGTGGCAGCATCCGTTCTGTTTTGGGTTAGTCTTTGTCTAGCAAGTAGTAAATACTCAATAAACACCTGGCAAAGTAAAGAATATATGCAGTTTTACATTTATTGTTTAGTCTTTTCTATTCTCTACTGTCACCTGCAAGTAGATAAGGGGTGTCTGTAATCAAAAACCTAAGAGAAAAATACTCAGGACACTATAAAATTGAAAAGTTTCCATTAATTTTTAACAGTTGACCACCACTGGAAGATTGCAGTTTAAAAACTAGGGGCACCTGAGTGGCTCAGTCAGCTAAGCATCTGCCTTCGGCTCAGGTCATGGTCCCAGGGTCCTGGGGTTCATCCCCAACTTGGGCTCCCTGCTCAGTGGGGAGTCTGCTTCTTCCTCTCCTGCTGCTTGTGTCCTCTTGCTCTCAAATAAATAAATAAAATCTAAAAACAAAACAGAAACAAACTAGCATGCTCCACAGATCTTACATCTGCCAGTTCATTTTTCATGGAGTATCTACAGCCTATGCAAACAGCTGAAGGCTAAGTGGTGGCTGTTCCTGTGACCTTTTCTAATTCACTAACAAGGGCAGTTGTCATTGTGTTCAGTGCCTTTACAAAGCATGTTGCCCAAATTAGTGATCATTGGAATGGATGATGCTACCCTAAAATGCTTTCTGCTCTTTATTTTGATGAAAACTAGGTAACCCATCTAATAACATTACTATTGTTAATAAAGCAACCTGTAATGTTTCCCAATAGCTATGGTTTAGGAATTCATGTTTCTTTCTTCAAACCTCTAATCCTAGTTGTCATGATAGTCCCTCAAATGTTTTACACCCTAGGTTTGAACACGTCAAGAGCATTTATGAGATAAAGCAACTGAACTGTGTTCCACAGACATTCATCTTTCTCCATTTGAGGAAAAGTACATGGGGAATGTCCAAAACAATTTCAAGGAAATAGACAATTCTCCATAAAGTTCTGAGGTGAGTAATATCCATACTTAAAATTTCTGCCTTTTCTCATAGTCTGATGATGACAGTTGGACCTCTCAAGTAGCCATTTTTGCTTCTAAATCCTTAATACCTCTGTATTTAATAAAATTTTAAGCAGAAAGTACATTCTAATTTTTCCTTAATTTTATCTAATTCTGAGAAATTCTCTATTATTTAACTCTTAATTTTTAAAATCAGTGCCCTGAAGTATAAATAAGGAAACTGAAATTTAAGAGTTAAATTTTGTATATGACCTACTTCTTTCTAATGTTCATATAAATTACTTGTTCATAAATTTAATTCCTGAATCCATTAATTAATCCATTAATTACATGCACTCATTCACAAATTCATTAAATACTTAAGTGTGCATTATGCATTAAGCACAGGGTGGGATACTGGAAAGTCAAAGAAAATAAAGCCCTTGTTCTTGGAAGGCTACTTTTTTTTTTAATAGGAGAAAGTATATATTCCTTTTTAATGGGACAAAGTGTATATTCCTTTTTCTTTGTCCTCTAAGTATTTCTCCCATCTTTCGCCTTCATCCTGTCAATGTAGATAGTTCTTTAGCTTCTTGAACTAATTCTACTCCAAATTCACTTTCAATTATTTTCATTTCTAATAGCTTCCTTGTGCATTTTCTCTGCTATGAGCTTTGAAAGGCAGTCACTATTTCACTTCTTGATGTTATGTAACTCATCACTGCCCTTTTCTTCTTGAAACATCTCCTTTTCCAAAACTAATTGCCATGTTTAAACACCTTTCTGGTTTTACACTGCATTATAAAATTTGCTTAGAAGACAGTGTCTTATCCTCTTAAATATTCTGTCTTGAGATATTCTTATGCTATCAATTTTCTCTACTGCAGTATGGTTTCTGCCCAAAAGTCATCAGATACCTTATATTTTTGTTGAGAATAAAAACATTTTATCAGTCTCCTGTTTATAGTTTTTATCCATTAACATACCTCTTTCAGATTTCTTAGTAGTAATATTATGAAGCACTGACTATTCCTCTAAGTGATACTGAATCCTCACAATTGTTTAGAGGTAAACAGCATTATTATCCTCATTTTGCAGATGAAGAAACTGAGGCACATGGCAATGATGTGACCTGCTCCAGATTCCTGAGCTAATTATAGATAGAGCCAAGAGCTGAACCCAAGTGGTCTAGCTTCAGAGTCTATGCCTTGCTCTATCCATTATTCTATGCTGCCCCTACGATACAGGAGAAGTATCCATTCTTCTTTCAAGTACCATTCAAAAATCTTTCAGTGCCCAATATCTCCCCTGTTGTTATTAGGGGGTAAGTGGTTTCAGTGAGTTGTCTAGTTTCCCAAAGAAATATACACAGTCTTTCCCTTATAGAACTTCATGGGAAGCACTGCCAGCTTTATGGATTTCAGCATATTAATCCTAATTGATCCTTGTATGGCTGCCAAAAAGAAACAGATTAGAATATACTTCTGACCAGTCATTTTTCTCTCCTTTAGTCTGTATTTATCTCATCTGTTTTAAAGCTTGCTATTATTTCTCCAGAATCACTTGATTTGCCTTGAGTGCCATGAATTCTCCTTTAATACAATCTATGCCCCAAATGAGACTAGAGATTATCTTAAGTAACTGCTTAAACACCCCATCAGTGACCATCTTAAGTAACTGCTAAAACACCCCATCAGTGACCATCTGCAATACTGTTTATGACAGTCCTTTGCATTCCAAATAAAAGGGTAAGAAATATATCCTTGTCCTGTGCAGCAGCGACAGCCCAACCATATTCTCAGGTTTTCTAGAATTACTTCTACCAAAATAATATTCCCAAAGTGTTAATTAGTAAAAGTGTCACTTTGTTTTCTTTCGCTTCTACATAACTGAAAACAAACCTTTCATTTTAATGATTTTATAATCAGGAGTTCCACAACAAACATCTGAATGTGATCTATTACTGATTTCAAAAAAAACTTTTTCAATAGTAAATGGCCCCTTAAATTGTTTTATTCTTGAACTTCTTCCCCTCAGTCTTTGTTTCTCCTAGGCCATCTCAATCTTCTTAATGACTAGAGAGTATTTTAGACCTTTCAAGCTTTGTAGTAGAGTGAAACCTCTGTCCTATCAAACATTTGAGCTCTTTCACAATGCATAGTAAAAATAAAGTCTAGTTTGGACCTATGAATAGCATAACACCAGGCTGAGAACCATAAGGACCACAGATTCCTTAAAACACTTGTCCAACATTACTAATAGCATTAGAACCCAAAACTCTCATTTGAGTGAAATAAAGATTAAAGATTTTGCAAAATACAAATTGGAAGTTTTTTTTTAATTTTGCAAATACAGATTAAAAAATGAAAAGTTTTTTGAACTGAGTAAGAATTAGAAACATTATTGATTTCCACGGCACTGTCTCTTCCCAGATCTCACAAATCTTATTATTCAAAGTAAATGTGGTATGTGCATCTAAAGTTTCCCTCCTCTAGGTAAAGTTGATGGTTATATAGTTAAGTTTCCCACTGTCATCAAAGAAATATTCAAACTTTGCATTTTGTTTCCCGGCATACCTTAGAAATACTGCCATGAGTTCAAACTGTAGCAGTTGGTATAAGACAAACAACAGGAAAATGTACAATAGTAGGTCTAGTCCAAAAGCATAAGTGCATTCCTTTACAGCCTGTGTGGTTTCTATGTCAACATTTATACAAAGGAAAATCCTGGTTTGATACAAACCACTACCATTTACATTTGAAGAAAAATCTAGTGTGTTCGTTTTTGCCCTACATTAATTCTATTAACACTATAACATTATTTGTGCATATGGAAATCTTTTAAAAGTAAAATACACTGTTTTAAAGGTACATTTAGAATGTTATTTTGAAAGATAAACTTTTAATTTTCAACTGCATATCAAAGCGATGGCTGATCTTCCAACTGTAAAAAGGGTGATATAATTTTCACATTGAATATAATCAAATCCTTGGAAACCATTTTTATTTCACTCTTGGGTTTCTCCAGTGTACCAGTTTCTTCACAGTTGAACTTTCAAGCCTCTTCAGCAATGTTTCAATTCAAGTCCTTCTGTTTTTCATATCCTACTTTATATGTGCTCTTCTATTATCCTATTTCCACCATATCAAACCTGATTCTCTCATAACAGATTTTTTTTAATAAAAGGTTATAGCACAAAGAAGGGATTGATTTACCCTGAAGTCTCGGATTTATTAGCCATTCTGATTGCTAAAAAGGTGTTCTTTTAGGTGGATTTGGCACTCATTTATTTAACAAGCACTTGTTATGGGCTGGCTACCTTCCTAGGTGTTGGGAAGACACAGGTAAACTGGTTAATAGTAGCGTCTTCAAGGAGCCGTGATCCAGTGAGGCAGCCAGACTCCTAAGTAAATAATAGATTGAACATGGGGTCATAAGAACTGTAACAAAGGTTTGTATAAATACCATAGATACCCCATGGAAAGGGTGACTCATTCTGTTTGCATAAAAATGAATGCCTCACCTACAAAACACTGGAACTAAATGAATCTTCAAATATGAATCAAAGTTTGTCACGTGGAAAATAAAGGAATATTCCCAGCAGAGGAAATAGCATATGAAAGGGCACAGAGTTGCAAAGAGAGCATGTGTCCAGGGCATGGGGAGTCATTTGTTGTGATTTGGGGTCAAGGTTCATAGGGCAGACTGTTAAAAGAGGAGGACAAAAAGGCGGATTGGATCCAAAGACATAAGAGACTATGACTCAAACTTTCTGAGTGGTGTAAGTAGCTGGTCAATCTATATTTCTGAAAGAAGTTTGGCACTAATTATCACTAGACTGGAAGAAGAATGAACACAGAATTGAGAGTGTGAGTTGTAGATGATGAAAATACAAAAGAACAGAAAACTAAAAAGAATATTAAGGTATTCTACCTCTAGCAGGTCCTGAAATAGCTGATGAAACTATGCTTCCCTTTCACAACAATCTTGAGTACAATTTTAGCTCTAGCTTTATGGCTCAAAGACCAATGCTTCTCAAACATAATATGCATAGCAATCAACTGGGCATTTTACCAACATGAAGATTTTTTCTATATTAGAAGGGGGGCCAAAATTCTGTACTTCTAATAAGCTCCCAGGTGATGCCCATGCTAATGGTCCATGAGCCACACTTTGACTACCAATGTCATAATGAGTCAATAGGTAGATGACTTTCTTCAAGAAATGACTTCATGAAAACTGAATTACTTGCCCATAACACTATTGATTATATGGGTACAAGGAAGCATGTATGTTTGCTTTCCAATACCCCTAAAGAAGTGACATGAAATACTTTTTCTAAAAACGTGCAGTAAATGGCAAGAAACTGCCATCACCTCTTACAGGTGGTGCAGTACCTTCAACATTTAAAGTATCCACTCTGTAGACAAAACTTGATAACAGTTACCATTTAAAATCTCTAATTTATTCGAGTAATGACATAAAAATCATTTTCAGACTTATGTGGCTATTTGTAATAAAAAGATAAAATATCTAAAAGGTGTATGTTCCTAGCAGAGATGATCTTTAATGACTCCTACTGTAATAATACAGTTTTGATGTTAAACTGTTTGGTTATTGCCAAGAATATATGGCATTAAGCAGAAGGCCTGCATTTAGTTTATCATTTCAAATTTTATATGTTGACCATCTAACTAGAGCAGAACCATCTGCAAGGATCATGTCTCAATGGTTTTCTGAAACAGTCCACTTCCCATACACAAATATCATATGGGGGGGGGAAGATGAGAAAAATTTATCTTGATTCTGAATGCTTTACTTTCCTTCTAAGGGAACAATTTTACCTGGATTTCAAGTTCTCCTTTAATCATTTTCCTGGTGTGCTGTGACACAGATGGTGTGAGGTAATTTTATGCATTCCATCTAAAACCATCAGTTCCCCTTTTCATTGACCAATCCATGCTGTTCACACAAAGGAGACATACTGGTGATTTATCTGGTGTTGTACAAATCAAGACTAAACAAAAGCAATTCATTCCAAATCAGGATCTAGCCCTGAGCTGGAGAAACTTAGATATCTTGTGATTGTTGCAAAAGCAATCACCATTTTTCTATCTTGTTTTCCTCCTTCCTCCACTAAAAATAGTGGAGGGAAAGTACTGAAGGCGCTGTGGAAGTGAGAAGTTGCAGAGTATCAAGTATTTGTCTGATCATTTGATCTACACTCCTTTAAGAAGTTAACAGTTCTGGGCAGGAGGGAGATCAAATTGCTTTCAAGATACAGAGTAATAATAAGCTATTCATTTCAACTTGCAAAATTTTGCCCTAATTGAAAATATATTTGCTACATTTTCATGTAATTTATTACCAAGAGAACAATTTAAGTAACATGAAATGATACCAATTGCTTGGCTGGAACTTGTGAAGTTTTCCTGGTATATAGTAATACTTTACTAAGATGTTTCAGAACATAAAAAACAAAATCAATGCTGGGGAAAAAATGTTCTTTTTGTTCTAGGGTCTGTGTTTGGAAAATATTGCCATGTAGCATTTACGGTAACAGCTGTACGGTTAAACTTTAGGCACAAACTGAACTGCAGAGGATCTGCTGCATAAATAAAATCCCCATGGCAACTAAATGTGCTACTAGATAACAGAGAAAAAAGGATTTATGTGTTTGCTGAGCTGTCTTGCCCTAAAGGAATTCTCCAGGCAAACGCAGGCCACCTGCCACATGTTATATTAAGCTCAGCCTTCTGGACTTATTTTCAAATCCACAGCAAAAAGGTCCAACTACTTTTATTTGGAAGTTTCATTGTTCTTTATTCCCAGCCCCTCCAAAAATAAACAATTCATTTTTCAATTTGCCTGCTATATTTTGCCTTGGATACAAAAGATAATTAATGAATTTGTTTGTGCTCCTAAACATTTTGTTGATCTTACTGAAGTAACAAGCATATGTATAACAAAAAGTTTTTTTTCATTTGTAGATTTTATAAAGTTTAAAAAAAGCCTGAAATATATAACTTGCCTTTTCCAACATAAGGTGGACTGTATATGGAAGTACAGTGGTTGATGTGGAAGTTTTGAAGAGGATGGGAGAAAAAGGGAGTAGAAGAGCAAAAACCAATATCTTCTGTAAGTATGTAAAATATTTATAATTACTTTCTTCTTAAAGGAAAGAGGAGGCTGTAAACATTCTAGGATTTTGTTGCACATAGTGATAATTAAATCAACTTTAAAATAGTTACTTGAGGGCAGCCCGGGTGGCTCAGTGGTTTAGCGCTGCCTTCAGCCCAGGATCGAGACCCAGGATCGAGTCCCACATCAGGCTTCCGGCATGGAGCCTGCTTCTCCCTCTGCCTGTGTCTCTGCCTCTCTCTCCCCTCTGTGTAGTCTCATGAATAAATAAATTAAATCTTTAAAAAAAATAGTTACTTGAAATGTTTTTTTTCTTTTAAGTACAATTCACCACCTCTAACTTCCATATGCAAAGATACCTGATAATACTGCATATTTACTAATACTGCAATATTATATAATATTAAAGTACCTTTGAATATGTAAAAATAAAATGTGATACACAGTACTGAACTCTAAGAAAAAAAGAAGACAGAATTTCATTGTGTAGCAGTCATTCAATGCAACTCCTTACAAGAAAATGGGGAACTGGACTAGAATATGCACCCCCAAACCTGAGATCTACTTCAACTTTAGTAAAAACACCACCCTCAGATTAAAAAAAAAAAAAAACAGTTTCACCTGTAAATAATCATGCCTATAATCTATTCTTTAACCATAAGTTGCAGAGACATTGAGAGAAGAAGTTTAGGCTATTTCTGCTCTGGTTGACAAAAAGTGAAAGGGCAAAAATGAGTCAACTGACCAAAAAATGTCAAGGAAAACATATAAATGACTTACAGTCTTCATTCACTTCTAGTGGTATGTACTAAATAAAACAAATTATTTTCAGCTATTTAATAATGTAAATGGAAGTGTTAATTATTGTTTTAATAAGATATGCTAATTTATATTAAATAAGAAAAGTTCCAATTTCAATAGGATTTTGTTCTCTCAGAAACCTATGACCTTTCACAGGTAGATTTCCATAGTGTCATCTAAGAAATGACCAAGTCTTCAAAACGCACTTGATTTTTAAAAACACAAATTTGACTACAATCAAATCTATGTGAACACAACACAGTAATTCAAAGAAACACCACTAGCAAACTCTTTGCCTCCTACAGACAACTCTTGACATCCTAGTTACTACCAAGTTCTCAACAATAAGGCTATTTCTGTCACTATACTAGATACTGACTTAGCAATAGCAAATGATTCCCCTTCAATAGAAGTAGAGTCCTCAGGTATTTGTTTCAGGTAAGTATACTTGTACAGCAATAGCTCTACACTGTGTTTTTGACAGTGACCCTCTTAGACAAAATCCCTCTTAGTGAAAATCCCCCCCTGGCCTTGATCCACCTTTGTCTCCACATCACCTTACAAAAATGCTTTAATACTCAGGTTGGGACACCTGGGTGGCTCAGCAGTTGAGTATCTGCCTTTGACTCAGGGCACAATCCCAGGATCCTGGGATCAAGTCCCACATCAGCTCCCTGCATGGAGCATGCTTCTCCCTCTGCCTATGTCTCTGCCTCTCTGTGTGTGTGTCTCTTATGAATAAATAAAACCTTTTAAAAAATGCTTCAATACCCATGTGTATTTGTTATACAAATTAGGAATGTGTATAATTATTAAGAATATAATATGTGATTTTATATTATAAAGCAATATCCTATTAACACTTTCTCAAAATCAGTATTTATTAAATATTTTGGCAACAGATAGTACACCAAAATACCACTTTCTCTTGGGATCCCTGGGTGGCGCAGCAGTTTGGCGCCTGCCTTTGGCCCAGGGCGCAATCCTGGAGACCCGGGATCGAACCCCACATCGGGCTTCCGGTGCATGGAGCCTGCTTCTCCCCTGCCTATGTCTCTGCCTCTCTCTCTCTCTGTGACTATCATAAATAAATAAAAATTAAAAAAAAATACCAATTTCTCTTCTTCTGGGAATATTGTTGGACTACATGTTCCACATTCCCTCGCAACTGATTGTGGCCATGTGATGGAGTCCCAACCAATAGAATATGAGCAGAAGTGACTGTGTGCTACTCTAGGCTTGGCCCATCATAAGCTTCCCTGGGTAATGCGACCTGCTCTCCTCTGCTTGTAGATGACTGGGTAACAATACCCAGAATGATTCTGGAAGTATGGCATGGTCACTTCTATCAGTATGGGTCACCAAAATGACTGAGAGAAGCAGTAACTTCCTACTTACCAGATACATGCACGCTGGAAAGTTCCAAAATAAGGAACAATGGTATTATTAAAATTTTAGTTGTTAAAGCAGTCAGCATGCCCTTAATATAATATTTATCTTAGTAATATATTGTAAGTTATTTTAAAGGAAGACATTCATAAACACCTCACCAACTAAATAAACTGGGGAGAGGTTATACAAGCATACTTATTTTCATACCCACAATATCTATATGTCTGTATGTATATTTATGTTTACTTATTTCAGAAGTTATTTACATTTGTTTCAAATTTGAACTACAACACATGCTCATCTTGGGACTTCTTGAGAAATTATGTAAATTATTACACAGTATTCCTAACAAGGGTTAGCCCTTATAAAATGAATCAAAGGTTACTTCATAAAAAACACAAAGCAGCATATATACTGTTTAACTTCTAAATTATCAACTCAGTATGTATGGAGATAGTGCAGCAAAGCACTGAGCCATTATGCCTTTTGTGACTCAACTAAAAATCTACTCTTACTGAACAGAGTGGTATTTTGAGTGATTTCCTTAAAAAATCCATTTAAAGGCAACCCAGTGGCTTACAACTTTATGGAAAACTTTCAAGGCAACTTTTTGCCATTTTCATATTCCAGTAACTCATATGCTTGATTTTTAAACAGTATACATTTCTTAGGCATTTTGTTTACTTAATAGCTCTACCTTAGTCAAGACATTATACCATATGGGGCACACACTGCTCTTTTCGCAATTACATTGCTTTATCCTCAAAAAGAAGTTGGTGGTCCATCACAATCTCAGACTTAGATGGGAGAGCTTATGGCCTCAGCATTACATGTTCACCTCAATCTTTAAATATACCCAACTCTACTAAAGTAGACAGGACTGTGTGATCTTTCTTACTCCACTGACAAAGCTCTAGGAAGAGTAATTTGAACTCTCTGCACTGAAACCCTTATCAATCCTTCTATCCTTAAACATTTGAAACCTGGTATCTGATACTTTCACTGTGTTAAAATACTTTTCCCACCAATGTCAGAAATAACTCTCCCAAAGATCAAAGCCAACAGCCTTTTCTCAACCCACTGTCTTCTGGGCCTCCCTCTGATCCCTTTATATTATTTTCCTTAATATACCCAAAGCACGTGAACCAAGACTGGACCGTGGTAAGTACTCTGTAATGTCACATCATCACTATAATTTTCCCCCAAGGTTCTCCATCTTCCTTGTAATAAGAATCTTATTCTCTTCCAGCCTTCATTAGTTTGTTACCGTCATGAGCATCTTCTTTTCCCATCTTCTAAAGTCAACTTTTCCATAGCCTGTTAGACCTCTTTCCACGTTACTATGAGTGCCTGCACCTTTTAATCATAGCATTGGAACCTCATCTAACACACAGAGTCTCTAGATGTTGCCTACTGTATCAATGAGAGCTCTTTCCTAGAAGCTCCTTCCTTAATTTCTTGACTTGTAATGCTGCTTGGGTTTCTCTTGGGCTGTTGTAAATGTCAAACTGGATCTGGTCAATAAGGAGAACTTAACACCATAGATAAGGCAAAGCCAAACTGTGCTTGCTAAAACTTTTTTTGCAGCAACCTAAGTAAATTTAAGGCTTGTACAGAAAGAATTTTTTGTTTGCTGATTACATTTGTAGGACTGCATTTCTCAGTCATTACTGATGACGCTTGGAAAACGTGCCCTTTGACTAACCAACAAAGTCTGTCAAGCACCCTAGTCTTCCATAAAGCAGTAACCCTACCACCATGTTAGCATCTCACAGATTATCAGTAGCACAGCACAGTCTGTGCTGCTTGAATCCCTGTGTGTTTGATTTCAAATGTCTCTCTGCATATGAATCCCAGGAAGTAGAAAAAATGTGAAGAGCATTAAAAAGCTAGGAACTGTGCAGGCCTTCAAAAGTGTATTTTTTTTAAATGATTCAAAGTAAGTTCAAACTAACCCTTCTATGTTGGGAAATCTGTACATTAATAATGGAGTATTAATGTAATAATGGAATATTGCTCCTGGGGATATAAATTATAAAGTGAGTTGGTTTGCTTTTGAATTACTATAGCAAATTCAATCTAAGATGACAATAAGACCATTCTGAAATAATTCTAACGTTTCTTTTTAAGAGCCAGGATTCTCAATAAAGCAACTGTGCCAATTAGCTATTGTTATCAGCTTCAAAACCATCCTTCTCTGCCCTGCCTCAAACTGCTAGGGCTGGAAAACCCCATTTCTGCCTAGCCAGATGCTCTGTTAAGACAGTACCATGGAAGCACAAGAAGGAGGCTACAAGGCTGAACAAGGACACTGAGACCTTCTCTCCGTGTGTTTCCTGGCTGGTTCTGTCGGTATCCCCTCGGCAGTGGCAGTTCCTTCAGCTGAACATTTTGCCACTTTCCTAACACTTGCTGGATCCGTCTCATGACCCACCTCCTTAGAGACGCCAGCACAAGCTGGTCAGTGTCCCCTCCTCAGAGGTCTGATTTCAGAGGTTTCTCCTCTGAGCTTCCAAGTTGTATTAATTCCAGCCTCTTCTCTTGTCCCCCAAGTCCTGATGGTAGTACTCACGTCCCATAATTGTTATTCTACATGATAGGTCAGGGTTTTCATTTTACCCTAGTTAAGAATATGACATCTAGTTAACAATTAAAGTAAAATTTTATCCGTTCAAAGAGCTGTGGTTATTACCATCTCCAGAACAGACCTACTGATACAGCAAAGTATGTAGCACATTCCCTTTAAACTTAGAATTTCCAAAGTATGTTCTATTGATTATTAATGCTGCAAAGTACTTTAAGAACAATTGAAAGGGCTTTTGTATTGAAAAAGTTTAGGGAAGCAGCATATCACAACCTCCTATGGTCTATTATTATGTAATTTACCAATGAGCAAACTAAATGCTTTAAGAAATTTTACCATAAAAATGCTTTAACTCCATGCTTTCCAAACTTATTTCAACCTAGAAACCTTATTTTAAATATTTTATTTGAGTCAGAGTGAGAGAAAGTAAGGGGAGCTGGAGAGGAAAAAGCAGGCTCTCCACTAATGTAGGGCTCATCCCAGAATCCTGGGATCATGACTTGAGCCAAAGGCAGACACTTAACTGATTGAGCCACCCGGGCATCCCCTGGAAACCTTATTTTAAATAATTCTTATGAACACTGTAGAACTTAAGTAGAACACACACTGGGAAACAGTCTCAGTCACTCATTGACTCTTCAATTTATAACTCAATCCAATCATTTTCTACTATATAGGCAGATCATAAAACATCAGTCCTACATAAAAATCTGTAGCCTAAGTATTAAAATATTTAACATTTTTAAGTATTCAAATTAAGATATATTAAGATTATATATGTGTATAAATGCATCTATATACACATGTACATAATGGATGAGATTTGTTACATAAATTGAATACTGAATGATGAGTGTCTTGAAAGGACTTCTGCTCAACAGAATTCATCAGTCAATATAATATACTGTAAGCATATCAGCTAAGCACTATTACTAGAAGCTCTTAGACGGGATTCAGAAATAGTCGTCAAGAACTGGTATTCAAGTTGTATTTATTTAAGTCTATTTGTATTAGTAACTTAAAATCGACATAGGAATTATAGATAAAAGGTTATGAGTGCATGAGTATATAAATATAACAGTGAGAGATCTGTATACTTCCATCAATGGCACTGCTGCTGAGCTAATCTGTGCTCAATGAACTCTCTGAAACAGAATCAACTTGGTCGTTATACTTTCACCACAAGGAGCCCCAAATGGCTCAAACATAAATAATCATGCAAGATTGAATATATACTGGGAAAATTAAGTGATTTTTGTAATATCTAAGGCAATATTTTTTAAAAGTAAAAATACTGGGATCTCATTACAGTATTTACTGGTATGCTCATGCCTGGATCTTCTGTAGATTTCCTTCCATAAATGTAATTCCCAGAAGCCATAAGAATACAATAAAGCTTCTTATAGAATAACTGGTAGGGGATAGGCACCAAGTTAGGGTTATACAACTAACATCTTAAATCGTTACCAAAGCAAAAGAAATCAACAACAAAAAAATCCATAAGCTTATTATCACCCCATTTTACAGATGAGAAAGCTGAGGTTCAAAGGTTTATAAAGTTTCTAATTACCCCATTTCTATTTGCTAGAGTTGGAAATTGAAACTCCATTCTAACCTCATGCTCATTTAGAAAGTACGTCTTCTGTGACACAATCCTGAATTCATATGGGTCTTTGAAACAGCAAATGATTGTGGTAATATAGAGATGTTCCACTGCATTTCAAAATTGGTTCAGGCAATGTGTTTCTTTATTATTACTAGGAATAGTTTATTGGACTTTGTAATAAATCAAATCAAAACTGTAAAGAAAACAAGATAAAACAAAATCCTCTTCACAAACACATAAAAAAAACAGTATAAGTTTTACTCTAACTTGATCTTTGTTAGATGCGATCACATAAAATACTCTACCAATAGATATGACAAATGCACTTTATATTTCAATGTGTCAAACCATTTCAATGCTCTGAAACTATGTTGAAGCTGGCAGGCAAGCAGACTATATTAAATTTTTCTCTGGAATCGACTTCAATTCTAGACTGAATTATTGGAATTTTAGTGACCCTAAAAAAGGCTGTCAGAAATGATATTCAACACAGAGTTTTCAAATCTAATGCTCTATTACACATACTTCACATAAAATAATATAGTTTCAATATAAACAAACCAGTCAAAAACAACATTCTATTTGTTCTTGTAATTTTGCACACATTTTGATATTGATTTGTCACAGCAGATTCTTAAATGTATTTGCTTCTTAAGAGAAAATTCACAGGCTCTCCTGTATAATTCAATAGTTTGTTTGGATAGTATGCAGTTATCATGTTTGCCCAAAATGTTTCTTTTGTTTTTAAGACACAACAGCACAATAAGCAGGTGGCTAACTGCTATTAGCAGGCCTGGATTTCTTAAAAACTCCTTTTTGTCATGTTTTGTTTTGCACATCACACAAAATCATCTTCAGGGATTTCCAGCAATGCACAGCCAGTTACACTGGGAGTCCAATTAGCCACCAGTGAAAGAAGAGATGGTTTAGCTCCCTTCTCTAGCTCTGGAAGGAAAACAGGCATCTTTCACTGCATTGGAACCTCAAAAATAGGGATTTGTGAAGAGATTCGATCCTGAATTTATTCTAAGAATGATACGCATGTTATTTTTTTTTAAGTAAATTCTACCCCAATATGGGACTCAAACTCATGACCCTACGATCAAGAGTCATATGCTGTACTGACTAAGCTACTGAGGCACCCCTAAGAATGAAAACATTCATCTGTGTGGTTGCCACTGCCCCTAGTGCTCACTACTTCCCATAATACCAGTACCCTGTGCCTGGCAAAAAGTGAAATCTCAGGAGGCGTTGACATAAGTAAACTAGGAAATAAAATGGGAAGCCAGCTTTCTATCCTATAAACCCAACCTTTTAAACTTCTACTTGATAGAAAATACTTTTTTCCATACTGCATGAGGCCATGCTGCATATCTACCTTGGTCATTGTTCAGCCTGGTAACAACAGAGAACGAACCAGAGGGATTTCATGATACAGAGTCCAGTTCAGAAGGAGGTCTGCTTAAATCCATAGGTCCATCCTGGTAAATAGGGAGCACACTTACCAGCTCCTGCCCAGAGGCACCAAAGAAGCTGACTCTACAAATGGCAGTCACTCAAACTCAAATGATAGCCAAGGGGCCCCCAACCTGCTACTGAAGGTAGCAGCAAATTAATGTCTAACTAATGCACACACACGTGTATCCAAACACATTTATTTCCAGATGGATCATTTTAAGAGACTCTGTTTATTCACAATATTAAGGGAGAAAGTCTGTCTGGTTCAGTAGTGTCCAGAAATGAAATATTAGGAAATGATATGGTATTTTTGGTTTTACATTATTTTATTATGTGAACAGAGGTAAGTTGTTTAGACTTCATGTGTTTCAGTCCTGAGGTAAGCAAACCATTAATACCTGCCTTCTCAAATTATTTTCTGGAAATAAGGTAAAAATTACAGATCATACTTTCTTCTTCATCCATGAATCCCTCCTTTTTAATGTTTGGAAGGCACCAAAGAGAGCCTATGTTTGCAAAATCTGAAGAAAATAAGTTTAGTATAAAGTCAAAAGCTTTACGGCATCAAAAATTAATTTGTTAAGTGTTCCCCACACATATCCTCATAAAAGGTTTGTTGAAAATACTTTAGTCAATACGTGTAAAATATAGAAAATGAATGAATTTGGTACATCGCACTCCTGAGCAAACTATGTGGGGAGAACTTTTCTCTAAATTTGAGCACCTGGGGCAATTACCTAAGTGATTCTAGTCAGGAAAATATCAGAACACTCATCTCTAAGAAGTTGTCACCTTTACGGGTTGTTAATTGTGTGTATGGCTAGATGCTCATATTGGTTAGCACACACAGTAAAAACAAATTTCATGTTTGACTCTGTCATCACCTCTAATAAAATATTATCATTACCTTTGCTTAATTTAACAGCTTTTCTCATTTTAGATCAGGTGTCCTGTAGTAGTCTGAGTCACAGTCATATTACCAATTTTTCTAGAATGTTCAACCATTTAATCAGATAACTCACTGACTTTGTTTTCCCCTTTTATTTATCTATTTATTTTGATTGACAAAATATCTGATACCCAGCCATTCTGAAAATGTAACTGTAGTCTAGTTAGGATCAGCCTGGTTCCCACAGCCAGGATGACCTCCCATCAGTTTAAAAACTGGGATGTGAGCTGACAAGCATCATTGGGCAGCAAGGTAGGTATAAACAGAGACTTCTTTTCAACCTTGGTAGTCCTTTTATGAGCTAGAGGTAAGGATATACTAACCCCCTTCAAAACATTCACTGGCTTTACAAATTAAGACTGGTTTTTGTTTTCTTACAAAACAATCTGCAACATTTTACACAGAAAAGTCTATTTCAGACAATCATGTAATCCCTATTAGTATAAGGAAATGTCTTCAGCAATAATTTGGGACTTTGATCTTATCAAGAATATGAAGAGATCTTTCATTCTAGGTTTCCCATCTCCAGGAAGTGCTGCACTTAAAGAAAGCTGATATCTACCACCTTTGGCTGATTTTATTTTGTGGAATAATTCCAGTATCACAGTCAATAGAATTGATATGTCCTTGATGTCCAGCTTCCAAGAGGAATCAACAGACATTTCTCCCCATTGAATCTATTCTCTAATGGGCATAATCTTGAAAGACAATAGTTAGGTAAACTATCAAAGACTCATCAGTCTGATCTATGTCACTACTAGATTATTTCCTTAAGATTTGATTTTGTTGTTCCAGGAGCATATATTTTAAGCAAATTTTTCCCTAAATTATACATGTTCAACACCTATGCATGCACTATTAACATAGCACCAATTGCTACAACTGAAATGGCCTTGGGACTAATTAACACGAAGCTTGATCCTATAATTTATCTGCATATTATCTAATATTGCCTGAGTCATTCTAATAAGGAGTACTCCTTGCTGTGCCTTAGCAGTCTATGTACTCTAGCTGAAAGACAAAAATAATCATAAATAAGGAGCTGGATATACAGGTTTAGAACAATGAAGGTAGTTCAGAACTGAACACACCGCTTTTCAGGTCAGATTGGATGTGATAAAATGTGGATAACAGAAAGGTCAGATTGTGTGAACCACCACCAC
Organism: Nyctereutes procyonoides; assembly: GCF_905146905.1. NCBI lineage: Eukaryota > Metazoa > Chordata > Mammalia > Carnivora > Canidae > Nyctereutes > Nyctereutes procyonoides. Next base: position 14,243,247 of record NW_026575145.1, read on the forward strand.
TCTGGCAGTTCCTTGCTTTATTTCCTAGTATACTGTTCTCATTCAGTTTTCTCATCCTTAAAATAGAATAAGAGTCATAATCCATGGGGTTTTTTAAAATAAAATTTAACATGCCTTGGGATAAAATGTATTAAGACTACAGTGTCATATAGGTAATGTGATTATTTGCAAAAATTAAACTCCCGATTTTCATTTGAGCATTTAACAATCATGACATAATCCATTTTGTATGATGTTATGATTGGTGATTTTTGACCTTTCTATTTCTTACTCAGATTACTGAAAGCAAATATATACACGCACTTCTCCAAGATACACTGGATGCTTTCCCAGATATAAACATCTTCTAGATGAATTCTAGGTTGGTTAGTAAAACCTCCCTTAAGCACCAGCAACAGACCAACCCCCATTATCAATGCTTACATGCTCAGTGAATACATATCTGCATCTTCATAAACTGAGCTGTGTCTACAAAGTCAAATAAACCAAACAAGAAAATGGGCCCCATATTTTTTAAAGATCCATCCCAAGTGCAGAACATACTCAATTGTCTGATAAATTGGTTAAAATCGGTGCCACTAGAATTGAGTCACTGAAGAGTTTATTTCTGTCACCATATTAACTGTGTCATGTAGCAATTGCACCTAATGAACTTAATGTGGCTTATGGCCATGCACTGCTTCCTCTCAGAAACAAAATCTAAATGTTCCTGAGTCTGGCCAACTGGCATTCAACATAATCTCAGTAGAAGCACACAAGTCACTAACATTCCATTCTGGCCTCCATCTAATATAGCTTTATTTCCTGTTTTCTCGAAATGTAAGATGTTCGCACTAAAATGCTCAGCAGCTTTTAAAAATAAAAGAGCCACGTGGTGTCAGTTTATGTCCACTTTTCAGTTTGACCTAAGGAAGCACTACTAGGCTGAGTGTGCCTAAGTGTTTGAGAAGCCTAAAGTCATTAAGATAAAACCTAACATCAAAAAATCGGAAGCCAAGTAACTTGTGCAGAAGGAATACACAGAAAACTTGGGGTGGTTTGGTTAGAGTATAATTAGGGGAGGGTGTGCATAAGGTAGATTTTTCTGGTTTTCAGAAATTGTAATTTTTTTCTTTGGCAAAAGAAATTTGGCTTCTTTTTGATAAGTTCACTGCACATAAAATTTCTAGAACTCACAACACTGTGGCTGAGGAGGAGTTTCAAATACAATTGATCACAAGTGCAGTAACTTACAGACTTTTACCCATACGAACTGAGACAGGATCATCCTTTGAAGAAGGAGCAAGGAAGGAAAATAAGCTCAAGACTTAAAAAAAAAAAATCACCCGGACACATCGATAAATTTTTTGAATGATACTAAAGCTATACTGTAATGCTCTATTCTATGGGGTTCTCAAGGACCTTGTTATAAGTGAAAGTGTTAGAACAAGGTCCTTGTGATATTTACAGAAATGAACTCACCGTACACAGAGATGCAATGTTCAACATTACAGTGAGTCTGCAATGTAGCTGGAGAGTCATATCGATTTTTTTATACTGTTCTATAGTTTTGCCTTTTTCATTTTATATTTCTTAAAGGCAGATTCCATAAGATTTTAAGGGTAAATGTGAGCACTTCTCATCAGCATATTATTCAAATTTTGGAGAGTTTCCTCCTCCTTTTATTCACACAGAGTGCCCTGTCTTTTCCCTTTTGCCACGCAAAAGCTATTTGCCCAATACTGCTCTTGAGCCAGCTCACCCCTCACAGCACTCCAAAGGCATAGACTCTCTAAATGAAGTCTGACTACCATTGTTATTCTCCCCCCTCCAAACACACAATAGTTTTTGGGCAAAAAACAAAAACAAACAAACAAAAAAACCATCGTTCATTTCTGTCCACATGTGCTAGAACTTACCTCTAGATGATGCTACTCCAACTCTGTTACCATCCTAACACTTCCAACACAGCCAAGTCTCTGTTCTACCATGACAGAGCAGGGCTGACCTCAAAATAAAACTTTAAGGTCTGAAGCTAAGGCAATTAAAATTTCACAGTGCAAATAAATCTTGCCAAATACTCTTTGGCGGTATCTTCAAGGATGCTATTTCTCTACAACTGATCATAACTATAAATGGCATTTAGCACCTTCTAACCCCAAGGACATGAAAGTTTGTGAAAACCTAAACATATAGAACAAACTGAACTCTGCAATAATAACCACGGAGTTAAACCAGGCACCAGAATAATATATGGGACAGCATAGTGTTAAAAGTTGATAATAACTCTGCAAAGCACAGTGGGGGAGTGTCATGTCGGTCACTCTCAGGGTGAGATCCTGACCTAGCCCCGAAGAGGCCATACAGTAGGCTCTGTGACTGCAAACACTCCCAGGAAAGTAGTAGCATCAGGAACCCTACTGACCTTCAGCCAGTCCCCAGAGGAAAACAGCACTAGCAATATGCATAGGAAACAAGCTCATTTTCTGGGGCCAACTGAGTAGCCTGAGAGTGAACCAGGCCAGAAATGTGGGTGGAAGAGTGTTCCACTTGTCACTGGAGCCTGACCTGCAGGGCAGGTGAACCAGCAAAGTCCCATCAGATCCCCAGTAGCTGGGCAGCTGATGCTGGTGCAGTGGTTTAGCGCCGCCTGCAGCCCAGGGTGTGATCCTGGAGACCCTGGATCGAGTCCCACGTCAGGCTCTCTGCAAGGAGCCTGCTTCTCCCTCTGCCTGTGTCTCTGCCTCTCTCTCTCTCTCTCTCTCTCTCTCTCTCTCTCTCTGCATCTCCATGAATAAATGAATAAAAAATCTTAAAAAATTAAAAAAAAAAACAAGATCTCCAGTATCTTACCTGAGTTTTCACTCATGGAACACGTTCACCACCAGCTGTTGGTGATTTTCTTCCAGCTGAAATGTCTTATAAGTCCATCACTACTACCATCATATTATTTAGAATAAAAACATCCATTTCCCAAAACTAAATGAAGTAGATATCCAATAAATGCCTGCAGGCCACCAAACTGAAAAATAATACTTTGCCATGCAAAAAATAGCTGCTTATATGCGTACACAAAATGGGAAAATTAAGCCATTGCCTTAATAAATCATACTTGGGGAAGAGAATCAGAACCATCCAAATAACTAAGTTTTCTTTGTTTCGATTTGAATCAGAGCTTATCTTGGGAAATGTTTTCAAGTGTACAAGCTTAGGAACCATCCACCTCCACAGGCCTTGCTTCTTTCCCTTCTTCCCATATCCATTCCCCCTTCTCACTGTGCAGGCAGCAGGAGCTTTCTTATATGCTGCATCCTTCCTACCCAGCTAGTCAGGGCCTCGTGGTATTGCCTTAACTCTTTTAGATTGTACTCCAATAAAAATAGAAGGATGGCTAACATTTATTGGGTACTTACTATAGGTCAGGTATTTTACATGATTATTCACTTAATCCCCTCAGCAGCCCTATAAATTAGTTTCTACATTATCTCCATCTTACAAAGGAGGACATTTCCAAAGGTTAAGCAAGGTGTTCCCAGCCACAAGCCTAACAGATCTGTGATCTGAACCCATGCGTTCTAATGAGTCACAATGCTCAACCATTACTATATATGGTTCTATGTGGCAGGGTGGATTCCCCCAGCCTCCTCCCTCTCTCTCTTGTTCTCTGCTCCAAACACCACCCTCCCTTGTGCAGGGTTCTACCCCTACCTAGTTTTTGTTTATTGTCCCAATGGGAAACAACCTCATATAGAAACAACCATCCACCATACAGTTCTAATTGCAGAAGACCATATGGAGAACAGATATGAAAAAGAGTGGGCCAAAATGGAGGAAGGGAGAACAAGTAAGAACTTGATTCAGACAAAAGACAATGGTGGCTGGGATGGGTTATGGGAGTGGGAATAGAGAGCTGTGCAGATCTGACCAGTGTTTAGGAGATAGTATCAGCAGGGTATGGTGCCTGACTTAAAATGGGGATGAGCATGGAAATGGAAGCACCAAGAATAATGCCTGAGTTTATAGCTTGTAAAACTGAGTCAACAGTGATGCCATACATTATAAAAGAAAACCGGAAGAGGAATGGGTTTTAGTCAGGTCAGAGCTATGGAGTTGACTTTAAGAATCGAGGTCATGGGCAGCCTGAGTGGCTCAGCAGTTTAGCACTGCCTTCAGCCCAGGGTGTGACCCTGGAGACCGAGGATCAAGTCCCATGTCAGGCTCCCTGCATGGAGCCTGCTTCTCCCTCTGCCTGTGTCTCTGCGCCTCTCTCCCTCATTATCTCTCTCTCTCTCTCTCTCTCTCTCTCTCTCTCTCTCTCTCTCATGAATAAATAAATATTTTTTTAAAAAAATTGAGGTCATTTGGGATTGTTAGACACTTTTATGAACACCAGAATGTTGGATCATTATGTCTGACACTCATGAGAGAGAATGGGGAGAGGGACATAAATATGGTCACATGAAGCATAATAATGTAAACTACATAAGTACATTCTATTGGCCCAGATTCCAGAATGAATTCTGAGTCTAATCTTAGGTATTTCTTCCACCAGAGGGTCATCAGGCTCAACCAGCAACAGGTTTCCTGTACCTGCTCAGTTCATCTTCTTCATCTTATGAGACAATTACTTCACTGATTTTTAATAGCACACACAGATTTAAAGATCCAATTTTTAAAATCTTTCAAAAATACTTTTTCAGTTGCTATATGTACTATCACCAAACCCCTGTGCCACATTTTTCTCTTCAGGTTTTACTATTTTAAGTTATTGTTCTTCATATGCTATGCTCTAAACATATTCTTTTTAAAATACATCTGTGCCCTCTCTTCCTCTAAATTCTATGTATTTTAGACATAAGGATTTATAGCTTCTCTTCTTTAATGAAACCTGCTAACCAAAAGGCCCGGTAACAAGTTAAAATTTTCTTTTATTAGAAGCCATTTTTTCCATTGAAGAACTAAAAAAGGCTTAAATTGGTACACATTTAGAAATTCTCCTGCAGGGGATCCCTGGGTGGCTCAGCGGTTTAGCGCCTGCCTTTGGCCCAGGGTGCAATCCTGGAGTCCCGGGATCGAGTCCCGCGTCAGGGTCCCAGCATGGAGCCTGCTTCTCCCTCCTCCTGTGTCTCTGCCCCCCCCCCTGTATCATAAATAAATAAATAAATAAATCTTAAAAAAAAAAAAGAAATGCTCCTGCATTAGATACTGCCCTTGTGCCTATGTGTGCATGTGCTTGCTCACAGGTGTGTGTGCATACCTGTGTGTGTGATGGCATGTGTGGTGAAATCCATCTGGAGTCTACCTATTTTAGAAAGAATTAGGCACATGATTCTTCATACTCTCTAACTAGGAATACTGCATTACAACTTATTACCTTACTGATGACCCTTCAAATGTAATAAAGAATCCAGTAAATCAGAATAATTGATAATTCAGGACTGTTTTAAGTACAGTCTCACATTATGTAATAATCTGAAAAAAAATTATCAAGGTAAACATTTACCTTCATATAGGATCATATATTCACTTTGGAGGCACCCATTTATACTCAACAGGAGAAACACAATGTAACCAGAAACTAGAATTTTAGATTGGTCTTCAAGATTAATTAAAAATAATTTCCCACATTTATTAAGACTAAATCTAATGGTTTATACCATAAAATTTAGATCAAGGGATGACATGCATTAAGAGTAATTTATCTTTTACTAATTCAGACTGTCTTCAAGCTAATTTAATAAATAAAATGTTTTCTCTAAATTCTCAAATAGAATTATCTTTTTAAATTAACATTGAATGAGAAAAATAGGTGATAGTTAACCAAAAGTTTCATTTTATCCCTTACAATATAAATGTAGATACAACTGTCTTAAGTAGGTTTTTCTATTATGAATAAAGCATAGGTGACATTACATATCATGTACCTTAAGAAATAATTCTGTGAGTATCTATTTACATAGCTCAGAATGCTACTTTTGCTAGGTAAAATTGAGTCTTAAAATAGTTATGACTAAAATTTCTAAGAATGGCTCAATTAATGGGTCAGCAAAAAGCCCCTCTACTACAACTTTGTGTCTTAAATTCCTGAAGAGATAAAATAGGTAGTTCAAAGCTGAGATGAATATTCACTATCAGAAAACCTATCTTCCCAATACTAGCCTCATTTCAGAATGTTTAAAGTCATTTAATCAGAAAGAACTTGGATGGTCAATTATAAATAAGATTATGCCTTTCTTAACCCAGAACAAAGAATCAGTAAGAGCAATGACCACCCCAGACATTTCACAGGGGCAAAAAAAAAAAAAAAAAAAAAGTGACTCGGGATAGTTCCGTAATTTGTGGGGCAGCATTTGCTTGCCTCAAAATGCCTAGAAGTCCTTAAAAGAATATGTTATTCCTAAACCAAAACTTGTTCATTGTTTTTCTATGAAAGACAACAAAATAAGGGAGAATTAGGTTTTAGAAATTCAACCATTTCTTTAATGGAGTATTTCCCTTCTCCCCACCACCACTCCCTAGGTTTGGACTCCAATAGTTGCAATTACAAGAATCTAAGAGTATAAGCCAAGTAAAGGCATGGCCCCTGCTAGTGATTTTACATGTTCAAACAATGTAAAATTGGTTATTATTACTTAGGTAGGTACATGTGTAAGTACTTACACTTTGAAAACATCATTCTTCCCATTCCATCTTCCTCTGTGATAGACTTTCAAGTATTACCTGTGTTAAACATCTTATATAACTTTATGCATCCTTGTACTATACTTGTTCCTCTTAAAGTATATTTCTTGATCTAGTCAAGAATACTATTTAGTTATCATTTAAGTATTTTTCTTTTAGAGAAAAAAAAAGTTTCCTTAAAACCAAGCATGTTTAAACTCCAAGTATCACCATTTCCTAGTGCCACTTCTTTCTTTTCAAACTACATTTTTATTATACATAATGTAGAATTTTAAGCCAGAGTTCTGAAGCCAGGGATCAGAGAGTCCATGGAATGGATATGCTAGTGCTTGAGTTCCCTGAAATACATATAGAATTTCCCAGGTACATAAAAATATGCAAAGGTGGTAATATTAAGTTGTCCACAACTTCCATCAAATTTTTAAGAGTCCAGGCCCTCAAATTTAGTACCAGATAAATTATGGTACTAAAATATTATGCAAATCATGATGCTTATTTATACTAGAGCACTTGCCAAGGCTGAGCTGAGTCACAGTGGGACCAAGCAGAAATGGTGCCCTTGTTCACGAGCCAGCAGTACAGGTCGCATGCTCAGAGGTGAGTGCACTGTCCAAGGCCTCCCTTGGGAACCCTCCATTGTCCTGAGTAGAACTTGAGGATGAGAGCTGACCTGGACCTGACCTTGCCTGCCAGAGCTTTTGTGTAAATTAGATGAGGTCCTCCAAGGTTCTTTCTTAGAGCCATGGAAGCATGGCACAGCTACTGGAATGTGAACTGAATTTCAGTTCCCCAAAGCTGCCTTTAGCTGGGTACTTTCAGCACACAAACTTCACAGTCAGTTTTAATCTCAGACAATTTAAAGAATGAATGAAACTTTAATTAACATCAGTTTTCATGTCCCACCGCTCTTGAGGGAAAGGAAAACTAGCTGCCAACTTACTTGGCTTCACTAATCTTACTTCTAAATCAGTCTCAGTTTAGAGTTTTAACCTGCATATGCCAAATTATTAGAATAGGCTTTTCATATTTTACCTCAATTAGTTTTGTTTTCTTGGTTGTTAAGAATTAAAGAGATTTCAACTCTGTATAGATGTGGTCTTTGAGTATTTGAAAATAAAACCTTGAAAAATATGTTATCTCTACACTGATTGTGGAGCTTGAACTCAAAGCCCCGAGATCAAGAGTTCCTTGCTCCACAGACTAAGACAGTCAGGTCTGCCTCATAACAATCTTAAAGTAGTTTAATATGGTGACTACAATTATAGCCTAAAATTGGACATTGAATAGAATCCACATTTGGCCATTTATTAGCTCTGTGACTTCCCAGAGTCTCAATTTCTTCAAAAAGGTTATTTTAAGTATTTAAATGATTAGGCAAAGTGTCCAGTACAATACTAGCTCAAAGTAAGTAGCCAATTAGATGGCATTCACCATTATCATTGTCTTCATCATCTTTGTTTTTTTTTTTTTTTAAGATTTTATTTATTTATTTATTCATGAGAGACACAGAGAGAGGGAGGCGAAGACACAGGCAGACGGAGAAGCAGGCTCCATGCAGGGAGCCCAACGTGGGACTCGATCCCGGGTCTCTAGGATCACACCCTGGGCTGAAGGCGTTGCTAAACTGCTGAGCCACTGGGGCTGCCCCTCCTCATCATCTTTGGATCAGTCAAATGCCCACCATTTACCAATGGACTCTCTGTAATCCAATACTAAAAATATTAAAAGTGACTGTAAAATACTGAAATGAAATACTGAGATTGAGCCCATACATATGTTAACCTAATTTATAATTAAGGTAATACTGCTAGGGGTGAGGAGGAGATAATGCCAGTTCAATAAATGGTACTAGACTATTTAGATATCTATACAGACCTCAATTTCACGCCATATACAAATATTAAGTCCAGATAGATTACAGATCTAAATTTTTTTAAGAAAATATATGTAAACATCTTCAGGACACTGGAGTAGGCAAAGACCTCTTAAATAGGACACAAATATTTCTAAGTAGAAAAAAACATTAATCTCAAAATATTAAAGAATTTCAGTTTATCTTTTGGTAACAAAATTAAAAGAATAAAAAGGAAAGACTCAGAGAGAGAGGGGATATTTTTATCCAGCAAAGAGGTTTCTCTCTGAAATATATAAAGAACTCCTATATATTAATAAAAAAAGGCAGATAACCCAACAGAAAATTGGGCAAAACACTTGAAAATACAAAAGCAAATACTAACTGGCTACCAAACCTCCACAGATGTGTTTAACTTCACTAATCATCAGGAAATCACTAATTAAAGTCACAATAAAACACATCTCCACCAGAATGGCTAAAAATATAAGACAGAAAACAAGTGTTGGCAAAGATAAGAAGCCATTGCAATTTCACATTTTGCTGATGGGTGTGTAATTTGGTATAACCACTTTGGAAAACTGGCAGCATCTATGAAAGATAAACATATTCAGCCCCTATGACAAAGCAAGTATGCATCTAAATATACATCCAACAGAAATGAATAAATTTGTTACCTCCAAGACATGAACAAAGTTACTATCTACACTAATAGTTGAAATATTCATCAACAATAAAGTGAATCAACTGTGGTATCTTCCCAAAACCACACCCTGTATGGCCAGAAGAATGAACCAATTTTGATGATACAAGCGTACAGCTAATCTCACAAACATAATGGTGAGTAAAACATGTCAAACAGAATATACACTGTAGGATTCCATTTATATGAAGTTCAAGAATAGAAAAAGCTAATCTCTGGCATTCAAAGATGAAATCAGTCTTGGAGTGAAAAGGTAAATGACCTGAAGGGACATGAGCAGGGCTTCTGAGTGCCTGTGTTAATTCTTGATTAAAGTATCAGTTATTATATATGAGCATTACCATTTTTAGATCAAGTGGCAGAAAAGTAGCTAATATAAATGTTGGGATATTGACAGCAGAGTTCCAGATAACTATCAAGGTGATATCTAAAATATTACTCAGTAGTGAATCAAACACTCCAACACTAAAAGAACAATTTGAAAAGTTAAATGTGAAGGCTGCTGAGGAGACTTCCATGATCATAAGTGACCTTCAGGGAAGGTCAGTGTAATGCATGTGCAGAAACTGAAAACAATTCTTGATCTTATAGACTGTTTATCTTAAAATGTCAGATTATGGGTATAGGTTCACAAAAAAAAGTAAGAAAATGTAATTATAGAAATTAAGACTATGTATTGAATTCAATTCTATCATTTCCCTTATGAGGAAATTGGGCCCAGAGAAGCTAAGCCACACAAGGTCATAACTTTGACTAAGGACAAAACTGAACTAGAGGTGCCTGGATGGCTCAGTTGGTAAAGTGTCCAACTCTTGATTTCTGCTCAAGTCATCTCAAGTTTGTGAACCTGCTTAAGGTTCTCTCTCTCCTTCTCCCTCTCCTCTTCCCTTGCCCCCACTCTCTCTCTCTAAAACAAATAAGTTTTTTAAAGTAATTATAAAGCCACCCCTTCCCTACCCTCCTCTCTTTCCCTCTCTAAAAAACAATTCAATTCAGTTTAGTTCAATTCAATTTAAAAAAAAATGAACTAGAAGCCTGAGTTACTGATTCATGGTTTAGTACTAAATCTGTTTATGATTCTCACCAAACAAGTTGTCTTTTGCTCATGTCTAAAAACTGGCTCAAACTTTTGGCAACTGAATTGGCTTAGCTAAATTATGATTCAGGTATTGCACCCATCAAGCATGAACACTGAAGAAGAGGCAAAGTAAACTGAAGGGGTTAAATAGTCATGGCAACTAATACCTAAGAATTGGTCAAGCAGTACTTTCTAACTGAACTCATCAATTCTTTGCACAGTTTATCTCACAATGGCAGAAAGAGGGCAGGTTGGGAGAGAAATAAGTCTCAAAGTTTTAAAAAGATAACGCCAAGATTCCCTTGGGAAATCTTTCCATAGCACTAAAACATGTCAGCATAGGGATATGTGACAATCTTCCTAAGCCTCATCATATTAAACTAGAAGGGGACAGGGGTGCCCTGCCACTTGAAACTCAGAACAAACCATTGCACTGTCAGTGGTATGCTACTGAATTAATTTGAAGGTCTACCTGCTATGTACACTGGATTCAGAAAATTAAGCTGGAATCACCTTCGCAACAGAAAAGAGACAATGGCCATGCCTTCATGTAAAGCTTTATTTGCTTTAGGACTCGTTATCACACCAGCATCCTGACTTTCTGCTGTTATTCATCTGGACAAGTTACCTTTTCACCAAGAATACCATGAAGCACAGGATTTATTGCCATAATGAAGTTCTTTCAGATCTCTGTTTTCTCTGCAGAGGATAGGAGGAAAGGCGTTCATCTCACCAGGCAGCTTATTAGGATTAGCACTGAATAAGACACCACTGAATGTCAGGCCTATCAGTTACTAAACATGCATCATACAAACTTTGTCTTTGCGAGAACCTCTGCTCTGCATTTGTCATCCACCTGAATAATTAACAAGTACATGCTGCCTGCCAGCAGCTTAGGGAATTAATTTCCCCAGATTAAATGCAGATCACGTCCACAAAAACTCAGACCACACACATACTGCACTCCTACCTTTCAACCACTAAAAGGTATGAAACACATGGCACAGCCTCCAACTTTTAAGTGATTTAAAACTCAAGGATTGTAAAGTCAGATGAGGAATATTTTAAATGTCACTTTGATGGTCATCTGGAACTCTGCTGTCATTTGTTTAATGTCCTAACACTTACAATTAACTACGTTTCTTCCAGCTTGAAATAAAATGGTAATTCCACAATTCTATAAAGTCACTATTTTTTAGATCTGTCTGCAAAATTGCATATTCTAAGAACTATATCCATTAAAAGCTTTACAGAAAGGCATCTACTGCATGACATAAACAAGGTCCTTGTGAGGTAGCATGGAAGAACCAAAATTTAAAGTAAAACCACTTTTGGAGGCTTTCAAATATCTAATAGTGTTCACAATGAGTTTGCACATTCCTAATTTCATTTTAAGCCAAAAATTATCTGTTACTCAGTTGTATGACAAAGGAATAGTAAAATAAAACATGTGGTCAGGTATTATAGAGGCAAGACCAGGGATTTTGAATGGAAACTCTTTACTGTTAAAATACTGGTTTATCATATATTAAAAAAAATTGTAAAGATCTTAAAGTATAATTATTTTGGAAATTGAATTCCCGCCTTCTGGTCATTATGTATAACTAGTTGGTGGTATGAAGGTAGAGAATAATTTTCAAACTTAGTTGTAACTGTATCAAGAAATAAATTTTTTTCCTCACAAGTATGCTTTTAATGGAAGGTTGACTAGCTTCATAAACTACAGCCATTTGCTAAGCTTAAACTGTATCGCTCATCTCCAGTTCAGATCCTTTCTTTATTATTATTGGTAGCCATCTTCTAAACCATTTTGGAGATATGCTATTAAACATAAGTTTCAGAGGTGTGAAAGCTTCACTGGGGTCGAAGACAACTCTGAATATATACAAGTTCTTTACCTTTGTTTGTGAATACATTAGGGATTAAAATATACTTTTACTGTCAAGAAAACTGACCTCTGTTGATATGCTGTTTTGGGTGTTTTTTTTTGTTTGTTTGTTTGTTTGTTTGTTTTTTTAAGATTTTATTTGTTTGTGAGAGAGCGCCAGTGTGAGACAGAAAGCATGAGTAGGGGGAGGGTCAGAAGGAAGAGACTCCCCAGTGATTAGGAAGCCAGCCACAGAACTCCATTCCAGGACCCTGGGATCATGACCTGAGGCAGATGCTTACCCTACTGAGCCACCCAGGCACCCCATATTGCGAATGACATATTTTGAATTCCCAGAACTTTACTCTCTATTCAATGAGATACTCTTACCCCTTTGCTTCAGTACATTTAAGCTTGTATAATGGTTCAATAATTACACAAAATTATCATTCCCCCCTATTATTATGAGCATAAATATAGTCCTACTTTCTCCTAAATCTTATGAAAAACTTTCTGATACTTATCGGAAATTACATCTCTACTTTAAAAGTCAACCAAATATGAATGAATTTTCAGTTAATCATCTAAATAAACAAAAATCTATTTAAAAATCTGCATCACAGTGAGGTGATGTACATACCACTTCATAGCATGAATCTAATCATTTGATTTACAAAGAAGCCATTAGCTTTTTTTGTTCCCTTGTTATTAAGTTACATTTTTAGGAAACAAATATCCTGTATCAAATTAACACACAGTAAGTTAAATTTGGCTTAATTTATTCTGGGAGAAACACTGGGCTTGAACTCTAATTTTAATATATATTAAAATATTTTTATTAAAATTATATTTTACATATACTAAAAATACATATTTTATAGGAGGGATTATAGTCATAACCATTCTATCCAAGTTTCCATGGCATGTGTAATGTTTTTGCCACGCTTACTGAAATTGACAATACTTGACTTTGTCCTGAGCCTGGATCTAGCTCTAACTGTAGTTTCACTATTGTTAGACAACTCAAATTGAGGCTCTGGCCCCACCCCTTGGGCTGCATTTCTAGGTCATGCTAGAATCTTATGCAATGCATGGGAGCTTAGCAAATTAAAGTAAGAGACCTCCCCTGCAATTTCTCTGACCCTTGGAATAATCCCAGATAAATACCTCTAGCCACTAGGCCATACTAAAAGAAGAGGTTAGTTAGTAGGATAGAAGAGATGGATAGGTTGTCTTTCATTGAAAAGGTCTGGAAAAAAATGACAAGAAATCATCCAACGTCAAATATAAGCATTCATTTTAGATCAGAATACATGATACTTGGTATGAAGTGGCACAAGGATTTATAAATCCACATTTCTGATTTTAAGGAATTATACTTGACAACATTTGCTTGCTTTTGTTTATTTTATTACTGATATGCTCATTTCTGCCACTTCTTTCTTTACAACTGAAATCCTGACTCAGTGAAAACTCTAGCTGAATAATGAACATCCTAAGTATATGGTTAACCTTTTTGCAATAGTAAGTCCCATTGAAATTCCCAAAGGCTGATCTCAAGCCATCATAGTAACAGTAACAGGAAAACACAGTAAAATTAGTCATTAGGAACAACCAAAATCCATTTATTTACTGGTCCTACAGAAATTAAGCCAGACTCTATTGCCCTAGTTTTGCTTGAGAGATAGCCTAGGTAGCCCCAAAGGCCTAGAAATGTCTATATTCTATGGGAAAAGCAGAGAAGCCTTTGCTTCACAGTATTCAGACCAGTCATGTCACTGAGGATCCAGAGAAACAAGATGGTTGCATTGGACTAGAGAACATAGGTGGACTGGCAGTCCTAAACAAAGCAAAATGGGAATTACAGATTCAATTGACAAATGAAAGGATGGTAACTATGCCAAATATACAACAAAACACAAACTAGAGAAAAAAAAAACATGATGAGGAGTCACTAATGAAAGAAAGGAAGAAAATAAAGTAAATATGTAGACCTCATGGAAAAGCTGAGAACATGAGACACACCAGGACAGGAGTTATAATCAAAGGGAGTGATAGGTTTCGAGGTTAGAGAATAAAAGTAAATTGGACCAGTTGAGGGAAGGAGAGACAAGTAAAAACTTTCAATCAGGTAATATGTTTGTTTTTTTTAAAATAGTTATAATTTTTTTAAAGATCAAGAAAAATACAACCTCCAACATTAGGAACCTAATAAAAAAGAAAAAAGAATGCTTGAAAAACTTAAGGTTCGTTACAGTGACTATTTGATATTACTAAAGAAGACCATTTTAGAAAGATACACCGAGTAACCAGGAAGCAGCACCTAAATAATAAAAAAAATGTTAAGCTTTGGAGTCAAGAGCAGGAATAGCTAACATACTGCAATGGAAATTTTAAAATTGAAAATACTTTAAAAAATTGAAAATACTTGGCTGTGTTGCCAGCCTGTACCTAGATCTGACTACTGGAGGGCTATTTAGGGACAAGTCAAATGGAGACCCTGCCCCTATCCTTGTTCTCTGTATTAGAAATTTAAAATACTATCCAAGATAGTCAATTAGGCATCCAAAAACTATTTTTTTCCTTTTAATGTTATCCTTAAAAAATATCCTATAAATCAAACCTTTAAAACATTATTTGAAAAAATAAAAAAATAAAAAATAAAAAAATAAAACATTATTTGTTAACTCTTAAGTTATTAGAATGTAAGACAAATGACCATTAAATCAAAACATAGCATGTATGCATTTTATTGTAATATACACATGAAAATATTATTTCTTTGTAATTGCTTAATCAAGATGTTTTTTAACCCATAAAGCCAATTAAATTAAGCCTCCAATGACCATTAAGTCAAAGAAAAATATACATCATTTTTTTAACATGTGGCAAATCCAATCCTGTGTGATTATCTACAGCCTCTCTGAGTGTCACAGAAGAGAAAGTGTAATAACCTTGCACAGGGAGTGTAGAAAAAGCTTGTTTGTAAAATATGCCAAGAGACAATATGCCTTCTACTCCTAGGAGACTGTTGGTAAATCTTTTTTATGAGTGCATTATGAGGTGAATAATTAACACTTCCAACTGAAAGTTGACTACCATCATAATATTTAGTCAATGAATTGTTACAGCTGAGTTTTAACTCATATGAAAGTAACTATAATACTTTCAATAGTAATAATACTTCAACATAAATCTAAAATAAAAGATAATGAATTCAGTTCAAAATGTCTGTTCAAACACAGTGTTGGTTGTTGTATCTTACTATATTAAAAAAATGAAACAATATCAACATAAAATGTCTTTACACAAGAAAAATTGCATACTTACTATTTTAATAGTTTGATTTCTGTGGCATAAATCTGCTAGGAAAAAAAAGGGACAGTGTGTGCATTAAAGATCTGCAAACCTTTTGGTTTAATCACATGACTAGCCCACTGGGGCCACGTGGATGAATCATTCCATGGGAAAGGAGAATAGATTTTCCCATGTAAATGGGGAAGGGGGTGGATCAAGCATTCCAATGAATTTCCTAAGATGACCAATGAATCTTTCCCTTCTGGCTGAGACTTAGCATACTACTGGGGGTAAGGCAGCCTTACAGCATTAGCTAATTATGAATAAAAAATTACTCCTTTTTCTCCTCATAGCCTCTTCCAGGGTAGTACATTTTATACACTTCATTTTAAAAGTAACAGATTAAGTGGACTATATGCAAACAAAGAAATAATTTTAATAATCAGAAGCATCCTTGTCTATATAGGATTTGTTTCACTTTCAAATAATGTTTCCTCACTCTCCTTCCTCATTACTGAGAAGAATTAGAATACACAAATTATCTTGAAATGGACAAATCCCATAGGACTTGGTACCAAAGAAGCAGGTAAGAGAAAAGGCAGCAAAAGATAATTTTCATATTCATGTACTTTGCAATTTTCAAATGCTAAGAATGTTATACAAAAATCAAATACAGAATAATTACAAGATGAGGCAACCTTTAGCTTCACTACTGAAACATCCTGAAACATCAAATATTTTCATATCTCAGGCCAAAGCCATCACCATCAAGATCACTGCTGTGCTTTCTCATCACTGTACTGATTAGGGATTTTCCTAAGAAATCAACACTATTCTCTCCAGTACTCTCTGTTCACTAGATACAATGATGTGAGAACAGATGGTTTCCCTTAGTATTTGATATCTTTCTTCATTCCTACCATCCACTTTACTACTATAAGACTGGATGTTCCTTGTCTACACTCAAGACCCTCCCCTCTTTCCTGCCCTCTTCTCTTCTTGTCTATTTCATGGACTTGTACAGAAGATCTCATTAACTTCCTTGCCAAAGAACTAAGAGTAGGGAGTATCAAAAATCTGTTATAACCGTTTTCTCAAAGGCCAACCTATCCTGTGCATATAAACACTTTTTTTTTTTCAAAAATTCTTTTAGGATTCCAAATCACTAACTTCTTAACTCATAGACTACAACGCTTTCCTAAACTGTGATCTTACCGTATTAGATTAACTGTGTAACTATTAGGGGGTAAATGGTACCCCTACTCATAAGCCTTCTTTTGTACTGACCTCAGGGAAATTCTTATTAAACCGGGAAATTTATACCCCTGGTCCCCCAATCTATACTTAATACAAACCCAACACACAAGGTAGAGAAAATTCTGAGGTTGTCTCAGGTATAGGCACTATGAATTCATCTAACACTAGTGATAATGCTTAAAGCTGATGGTGGTAATGATGGCATTAAGACTGGTTAAAGTCAATTCAACATAAGTACCATTCATTTTCTAATACATTTGGAAATGAATGAATACATTTTTTAGTTTTTGATGATGTGACTATATCACCACAAGGGAATGACAGCATGAACCCCAGTCCTTAAAGGCTTTCGGTGGTTTTCTAGGGGAGTATGTATTCCTTGCTCAATTGCTACAGGTAGAGAGGAGACATACCCCTGAGGTTCCCATGGTGTCTCTTCACATTGAGGAGCCCACTGGGATTCTGTGCTTAGAAATGCACTGACTATAAAGTAAAAGTGAACATCTTGTCAGATCTCTGAGAGGTTCCTATATACCAGACATGGCAATTTTCTCTCAATGAGAAGACGACTGCTAGATAAAAAATGTTATGATTTTGAAGGAAAATACAGAAGAGACTTTGTTTAAATTACCACCCACACCCCCTTCTTCCTGTACTATTTTCTCCAGAAGGAAAAAGAGCTCCATTACCCACTCCTTCTGAGGCAATATTTCTGTAAGGAAGTAAATTTATGGCATATTAAGCCTAGTGGGCAAAGACAGAGAATTAGAAACTGAAGATTCCTACTGTTCTCACAGTTCAAGAATACAACACTCTCCTTATCTGGGTTGAGACTCTTTAGCTGCCAAAGTAGCTACCACTTCTCGTAAGGTCCATTTGGATCTTCAGTGATGTGGGCCCATAATTCTAAAGGCCACATTTTATTACCTCCTCCCTCATAATTGCATAAAGAATTCATCTTTCTCTCTGGTATAGAGAAGTGAAGGCCAAGTTACTCTGTAAATTGTAGCTGTTATTATTCAAAGTACTAAATGTCATTTACTGTGCTAAGTGTTTCAGCTCTTGCATTCACCAAACCTCAACACACTCTCTAAGGTAGGCATTGTTCCTAGGGTTTATACCAAGGAGAACACAGGCTGAGAAAAGCTCAGCAACAAGTCCAAGTCAGAAAGGCAACAAAGGGAAGAGCTGACCTTTTAAACCTGGTTCAACCCCAAAGCTGATGTTTCCAACCACTGCTTTATACTGCTTACCCCAAGAAGTCATTTCTTCAGCAAGTGCTTGTTTTAAGTCTAGTGCTAAATGCTGGCATTTTGACAAACAGAACTTATTTCGGTCTTTTAAATTTCACATCAAACGTTCAAGAGAAACATTAAATCAACATAATGAAACACATGTGATAAAATATACTATAGTAAAATAAGAATACAGGAAGAGGGGAACCTGGGTGGCTCAGTGGTTGAGCATCTGCCTTCAGCTCAGGGCATGATCCCGGAATCCTGGGATCAAGTCCCACATAGGGCTCCCAACAGGGAACCTGCATCTCCCTCTGCCTGTGTCTCTGCCTCTCTCTGAGTCTCTCATGAATAAATAAAATCTTAAAAGAAAAAAAAAAAGAATACAAGAAGAGTAGACAGGATCTTCAATATTTTTTTAAATCCTTTTCTCACAGAAGCTTCACAAAACTTAAGTTTTAAAAAAAAAGTCTAAGTGGCCTTCTAGCATCACAGTAGCTATTCCTTTCTTAAAACTAACTCCAGCCTGATGTGCCTTCCCCACTGCTAGGTCACGTCTTCCCTAAGTTAGTTATAAACTTGGTCTTCCAACAGTTGATGGCATATAGATCAAGATTTTTCTCATTGACATGATTATTTCACACAATACAACGAGATCCAAGCATTTTTACATTTTCAATCAGGATGACGTCCCAATTCTCCCTGGGCTCACCTACATTCTCTTGAGCCACAAACATCCAGTCAGTCAGCACTATTCACTGTATTTTTAACACAATTCTCCTTTCCATGAATGCACTTTAACAGTGCTTATTTCTCACTGGCATGACCACTCATTGGGGACAATTGATCTTTTAATAAATTTTTAAAGAGAAATCATTGCAAGTTTGGCCTTCCAGGAAAAAGTTCTATAAATCAGCCTAAGGTAACAATGTAAGTTTGCCCTCTGGAGCATTCCACTTTGCTAGCACCAAAATAACCCAAAATATACAAGTATACCCCAAGGATTGTCATACAAAGTGGTTCAATACAAATTGACTCATGGATACCTTGAGATGTGAAGAGATGATTCTCCTTGGCTGTGAAACCAGCTCAGTGTTATCCAACACTGGTGAATAAAGAAGGGGACAGCAAGACAGGCTGCATGAGAAACTCAGTTAATTCTGGACAGCAGCAATCCTTCATACTATTTAAACTGTGGATGCAAAAGGGTTATCCAGGGGATCTGAAAGTTTGGGGAGATCATCTTCAGTATACAGAAACCATGCAAATGGGCTCCAAGAATCGAGGTGGGAAGGACTTAATAATGATTCTTTCCCACTTGGTAAAGTAGGAGAAGTCTCTATTTATACAAAATAATCTCTTTGCAGTACGTGGGAACCACTCCTACAGCCATGCAAGGTGGCACGTTAAAATTAGAGTTGGAACAGCTCCTTCTGTTTGGCAGCTGATCGACTCACATATACTTCAGTACTTGAGAATAAGCTGGAAAAAAGTTGGCCTCTTTTCCTCTCAAACTGGGTAGATATTTCGAATCCTATGGGTCTATGTTGACTACTTTGTGTTTTTATTTTAAAAGTTCTAAAATGATAGCAGTGATTTCTCATCCACTTGAAGAGTGTGTTCCAAGGGATACTTGTCCTGTTGATGGCAATACTTTAAGACAAAAGCCATCTATGGACAAAAGTATTTGGGGAAATGTTACACAGCACAGTTCTGCTTCTGTAATTTCACAATGGGCATCAGCTCATTAGCTATGTACATTACTGATAAAGAAATCTACTAGCTTTAAGGCAGTGTTTACCAAACAACCACCCATTTTTCAAGTAACACCTATTACCAGCCTGTAAAAGATGCTCAGGCAAAGAGTATTCAGAGAACAAAGCAGGTGAAAAAGAAAACCCTTCCTTTGTTAAAGGGTTCTTTGTCAAGAACCACATTAAGGTGTAACCAAGAAAAGCAACCTTTTCCAGATTTCTACAACTTCCTGATGGGTTCCCTACTCCCACTCTTGCCTTTCAGATATCAGGAGCTTCTCCCTGTGATGTCATTCAGTTCTCAGACAATCACCTCCTATTGCCTCCCCCTGTCCACTTAGATCACAACCAGGCTATGCCCAGTTGTGCCTCAAAGTTTTCATCCGTGAGGCTCTCTCACCTCAACTGTTTATTGCAACCCCCAAAGCCTATGTGTGAGGTGAACTCAAATTTCCTTTTTTTATTTCCCCCTATAAAGACTTCAACTTTCCTGGTTTTCAACCTCCTCTGAACATCACTGCTTTGGTGATAAGGCTAACAATTGCCTACATACTCCCCTAATGGCTACCACTTATTTCAATCATATATTGTTACCAATATATCTGGGTCTTTCTTTGTTCATCTAAAAAAAAAACATCAGATTGAACTATGTGCCTAGATGAAAACGCTGATCCCATCTCTTTTCTCCCCAGAAACACCATATATGTAGCTTTCTGGTAGACGAGAAACATCTTAAAAACTTTATAAATCTTTATCGCCACATAGTACTATGCACACAGGAAGAACTCAGTGCAAGAAAAATCACAGTTCAAGGATTCCAGGTAGTGAACCTTGAAAATTTATGTACACATCAGGTATACATAGAGAGAGACAGTTCTACTTTGGAGGGAGAAAAACATGGTAATCAGTGGAAAGTATTTTCTGTATAAATAGCTACTTCTCCCTTCAGTGAAGAACAGTACTGTAAATAACCCCACAATGGGTGAAGAAAGCAATTGAAATGGTCTCCAAGTACTGTATGTCTGAATGTGTACACATAATTACCAGCACAGACCAACTAAGGCTTGAAAGCCACAGAAAAGGCAGGTATTACCAGTAAAATAGCAGTTATGCATTTGTGTTTGGGAAGGTAATTCCAGAAGTCTCCTCCAGTTCATTAGAAATATTTAATTCCCAATTATTTTCTGATATTAAATCTATTTAACTCTGAGAAATCCTTACACTAAAATAATTTCTCCAAATGTTACACATTTAAGAAACCTAAGAAATAGGACTCTGCACATTCGTATCAACAAGAAATTCCTTCTATTTCTGTGTGACTTCTACCAGGAAGGAAACAATGCTGGGAAATAAGAGTTCACTCTACAGGAATTTCTTCTACCCTGCCTTAAATATAGACTTAATATTATTATATCCATTGTGTTACTGTAAGGTTGATGCATTCAAAGAGAAAACTTCTGATAAAAAATTTAACTATTCTGTTCTTTATCTGATTTTCTCTTGTTTTTGGAAATCATTCACATGGTTTTATTTTTTGGTAAGATACTAGTGTGCACTTTACCAAACGACTCTAAACTGATTAACAATTACCATAGATAGCAAGGCAGGAACCTCTCCAGAGAAGAAATCATCTCAATATTTTGAGAACCAATTCGAATACAGTCTCCAAACTCAGAATAAACAAAAGTGGTGCTTCTTTCATTTTATTTCTAAGCCCAGAGCCAAATCAGAACCACGTGCACATTAATAAGGAAAAAGTGCTCAATTAGCTCTATCCTTGGGATTGTGAAGCAAATGTACATCTAATATTTCCCTGATTAGTCACAGTTCCATCATCCAAGTAACAGAACTACATGTATTTTCTATGAGGATTCTGGCAGTGAAAATAACTGATACATTTCATATCAACAGAAGCCAATAGGGGCAAAAAACACACTGCAATGTTTTTGAGCAAACCAACACTGGCTCACTTTAAAACACTATTTAAGTACCAGAAACTGTAATTAAATCAGGTCTTGAAAGTGCTAAGCAGGAGAAAGTGTTAATTAGTAAATTAGAAAAAATAACATTTTTAGAGGGAAATGCTTTCTTTTACACTTTTAAACATTTACAAAAAAAACCCAATTTGATAAGATGGAATTTGGGATATTTATGGAAGGTTGATTTATGCTTTCTTTAAAAAAAAAATCACAGGACCTTTTATCCAATGAGCTCAATGCTCTGTGAAATACATTTTTTTTTCTCTAGAAAAGTGGAGCAAAATAAAACAGAAAGTAAGGCATCAGAGAGAACATTTAAATATAGGCCATATGACCATCCCTGGAGAAAGTGAGCATATAGTCAGTTGACCAGGACTAATACATTCTCAAATGGTGAAACAATGGTATACACTTAGTTTGCTCCAGCATCTCCTTGCAAATCTTGTTCATTTATTACCTTCACTGGGAGGCCTTTTCTGGTCACCCCATTTAAAATTGCAAACCCCACCACCCCCATCTTTGGGACTCCCAAACTCATGTTCCATTTATTTTCATCTCTATAGCACTTATCCCCTTATATATTCTGTAATCAGCCCATCTGCCTATTGTCTGCATGAATTTCACTACTGTAAGAGCTCACACCCTTCCCTGCTTCATCCACTATTGTATTTCTAGTGCCTGACATCTAGTAGGTGCTCATAAACAATTGTTTCATGAATGAACAGCATCAAGCCTCTTCATCACTCATCTGAAGTCGTGGATATCTTTCTTTGTACTTTGAAATGAATGTAGAAAACCTATTCGTAGGGGGAAAAAAGAAGTCACACACCCAAACCAGTTCTTGTAAAGTTACAGACATTTAAAAAATAAATATCATATATATTCAGTTGAAAATCCTTTTTTTTTTAAAGTAACATTGCTTTGGATTAATCAGATAAAGATGAAAGTCAAGAATTTTGCCAACAGTGTTTCTTGCTAACATTACTCAGTTATGCCTTTCAGCTCCGTATATTGTATATGAAGGATATCTTGTTAAAACAACTGTTGAAGGCAAGTCGTGTCCTATCAGCCACACTCTGTACCCTATGGGAACTCAAATGTTCCAAAGTCTATGTTAATATAATCTTGCTGCTCTGTTGAGCTAAGGCAAAAATCAGTTTTTCAGTGCCATGTAAGGCTTTATAAAAGTACCACATTATCTATATGTCTTCCAGAAATGAAGGAAAGCTGCAGTAAGGATTATGTTGAATCAATTTAGGAAGGTAAATATTGTTAACAAATACCATAAAATAACCTAGTAAATGATTCTGATCTCCATTTATCAACTAACACAAAGTCTGTACTCTTCTTTATGTAATTGGTAACATAGTACCTATGGAAAAACAAAATTCCCCAGCTCAAGGGCTCCAAGTGGCTTGTCAGCACAGAGCCTCTCTACTTGCTACTGCAGATTTCCTAAGCAATACTCCACACAATCCTACAAATCTGGACTTTTTTTCTTGGAATGTGAGGTCTCACTTCTGTTTATCAACTTCTCTATTCATTATAAATTATCTGGTGATAAAAGACAAAGACCCTTGTTTTTAGGTTTTTGGAGAGGACTGAGGGCGAGGTAGTGATAGACAAGGGCAGGGGTTTTTGTTTTCAATTAAATGATATTTCAGTTTAGTGAGAAATTGTTATAGAAATTGTAAGAGATGCTTACTACTTAACAAAGTGCCTGTTTCATTGGTTAAGGATTCTGAAGACCAATTGTGATTACAGACACAAATAGATACATAGAATTGTGAATGACTGAAAAACTGAGTGTAATATAACTCAATTCAATTCTACTAATTAACCAAATAAAAAACTAAATCTTAAAATGTTAGAAGTTAAACAAAATACAGATTTCTTATGGACTCTGCAAATATAGTTTATTAAAGATTTGCTGAATTGTAAACTTATTAACATTCATTAAACCACTGCCTCCCTAAACAAATATTTTGAAGAAGTTAAATTAACTTATAATAATTCCCCCTTTCTCCCATCTCAGTGGTCAATATCTAGCATTAAAGAAGCAGTTATTTTTCTGTTGAAAAACAGGCAGGTACCAAATATGTCCTGGCACCACACATGGACAGGAAGGTGGACCAAGAGACTAGCCAGTTCAACTAGGAGAATGGAGCACTAGTTATATTGGGTGAGATGAGCTTCATAAGCTAAAGTCAGGAGACAGAGAAGACAGCAAGTGCAAGATACAGCTTAAAAACAAAGGTCATGGGGACTTTTAATAACTATGTCTATGAAATTAAAAAGAAAATAGGATTTCCGAACAAAGGCATTAAAAGTCTTAAAACGATGTGAACTAAGCTGCTTAACACGTTGCTAATGATAGAGTCATCCCTTCTAAGATACTCAGGCTCATGTTCTTTAAAGTTATTGGAAACAAACTGAGGGTTGTTCGAGGGGAGGGAGTGGAGGGATGCGGTAACTAGGTGATACAGGCATTCAGGAGGACACGTGATGTGTGATGAGCACTGGGTGTTATATAAGACCGATGAATCACGGACCTCTATTTCTGAAACCAATAATACATTATATGGTAATTAATTGAATTAAAATAAAATTCAAAAAAATTTTAAGTCATCTGAATATGTAGAAGGACCCTATAAAGATCCTGGTAGTCCAGATATTTCTAGGAATCAACTATCATCTGTAGTAATAAGTGCACAAAATCTTAAAATAGGTAAGTCAGAATTCCTACAGAAACCAGTGCACAAGAACTACTGTCAGAACTCCTATAGAAATGGAGTTAGCTCTGAAATTCTGGTGTTCCACTAATTAACATAGTCTTATCTTTTAAAAGGTGAAAACCCTTGTCTTGTAGGATGGAACATCTCTCAACAGGGGCCTATCTACTGAGGCAAAAAATACTTCATTTATAAACTCTAAGGACAATATGATTAAAATGGGATTTTTCTCCCCTTCTTCTCTAATTATTTACCTAGATGGAGATAGGAAGCAACAAAAGTGTGAATACTGAAGTTCCTAACAGATCAGAAAAATGTATGGCAAACTTCTCAATATGGTGGCTATCAAAAAAATGAATATTAATCACACAAGTTGGTTGTGCCATTAGCCAACACATATACATAGCCATCCCCATGTAGTGACTAAAGTTTAAGAAACAATGTGTCATTCCTGTGCTGCCTCTGCAACATGCATGTTGATCGGTACCTTGACTCACCAATAACATTCACCAACCAACAGAACAAAAGGTCATTATTTGCTCATCACTAGTTTATGTCACCCATTCCTGTAAGATTAAAATACAAATTAAATGGAGGCCATTTCTTAAAATAATTCATCTGTGGACCCTTTTTTGGTTATCCATGTCCCCAAATGTTTGCTATCTTGGTGCACTATTGACACACATAATTTTAATAAGTATTTCCCGATTGAATCCTGCTGAGGAATGTAGGTTATCATGTAAGCCACAGCCAGCACACTGGACCTCAAACAGTGACTCCCAAACTCTCCAGCCTGCAGAATACTTTGAGTCGGGATATCACATGATCCCCTCCACAGAACCCCACATTAATATCACGGCCCTTAAATAAACCTTTGAAATAGTCACCTGTACAAATAGAAAACTTATGTAGTCTTCTCATTTCTTAATTATCCTAAAAGCCCGTCTGGTGGCTTCTGTTTCTTATCAACTCCACTCAGAGAGGTAGAAACATCTCACGTAATCCACTCTTCTTCAATATACCGAAACCATAGAAAATGTCTAATCCAAAATTTTCTCTTCAGGTCCCATCAGCCTTACCCTCTATTTCTAGTTAGCCCTTAACAGAAACTCTTATTTCCAAGCTCTGTCATATTCAAACATGTCTTGTCCATTCCCAGCTATCAAAGGCCAGCTTAATTCCCATTTTCCCCAATAAGAGTTCCATAATTCTCTACACCTATAAATGGACTTGTCTGTACTTGGAGAGAACAGAGACACTTGTCATTCTTAAGGTACTTAATATGCCCTCTCTGGTAACAAAAGCAGTTAATCATGCTCCGCCTCCTTGTCCTCATTTAATTTCTTTCATACTATAGAGTGCTACTTTTTAAAAATTACACATACATCTGCATATTGTCTGCCCTCCACAAATGTTATATATAGTATGGATCACAAGTCTACACTAAAGAATACTGTGTGCCAAGCTTCCTGCCCCATAAAGAGAAAGATTAAATGCTGAATTCACTGCCTATAATTTTAAGAAACCAAAGGCCTAAAAGTATTGGCTTTGCTAGATAACCATGCCATGTGTACACATTTCCACATGGCCCTGCCAATTCTACCTTGACCCACTGCATCCCCTGCTATTTCAGTTCTAAACAAAGATTTATATCAAATTATTTTTTAGTTTTCTGGTGGGGTTAAGATGGGACCACCTAACACATGTTCACTTGGAACCTAATCCAAATTAGATCCTGGCTTCTCTGGAGAAAGAGACCAATACAGTAGCCTGTTACTGCTCTTGATACAGCAGAGGCATTCAGTGTATTTCTACTCTAAAGAAATTTCACATTTGTTAAGTTGGATTTTTAATCTATTGCATATTTTGCATGTAAGTGATAGGTTTATTTAGAGTTCAAAATATATGATTCCCAACACATTACTTTGTGAATAGTACTGCCTAACAGGTTATTTTCTCAAAGAAGTTTTAAGTTCTTTCCCTTTCTGGGAGAAGTTGGGACATGGCAGGAGAATGGTTCCTCTCAACTAGTCTAGAATAAACTGACAATATTACTATTTTCCATGATTTAAAAACTGATTTGAAGCACATTTTTAAAAGTGATATCAACATAGAACCCCTTTCTCAGAAATGTGAATCATGTAATTTACAGTTCTAATTAGTATAACTACTTCTATTGTACTCCTTATTCAAATTATTTTCAGAATAAAATTATCTTTTAGTTTATATAGATTTTGTCACTTCTTTGGTTCATACATGTTCAGCAGCAAGTAATAGTGACATTAATCCATTTAATGAAGCAAATTTAAAATGTTGGATTATATATTTATAATGTCATAAAATACCCATCTATTAACTATTGCTCTAGATTAAGGGTAAGAAGGAGATAGGTTTGCATTGCTGTTATTGGTTATTTTAATGATCTTAACTATCACACTTAGTTTTCTGAATATTTCTATAGCTGGACATGATTAAAAGACTCAACAATTAAGGTTCACTAGAAAATGATAACCTTATAAAAATACTTTAGGATGACCTGTCTAACTAACTGAATTAGGTATCTCCTGCAGACGTGTGAAGGAACCCACCATGATCTATCTGTATCTTTTAATGATCATATTAGTGTTGACCTAGAAATGTTTGAGACAAGGTAGCTTTTTTTTATTCAATCTTATCTAGGTCTTTTCACTGAGTACCATGAAATATTCATTGATGGGAACTCAAAAATATTAATAACTATAATGATATTGTTTGAAGTGGTGATAAACCATTAATGTACCATGAGGTTCAACAACTGGATCAGAATCACTTAACAGAAAATTGATCATAGAATGACCTTCTGAGTAAATGTGTCATTGGAACAGTTTCACCTGTTAGGTGATATAAACTAAATCTTAAGAAGCAGATCAGGCTGGAATTATTTCTTTTTAGTACAAATTAGTAGGATCAAAAATTCACTTTCAATCTGCCCTAACTGTCTAAATTCCATATTAAACAATTTCTGGATCTCTATAAAAAATTTAAACAATTAAAGTTCAAAATATTAAAAATTTGCTTATTATATTCATACCCATATAGTGCAAAGTCCATCTAGATCATTCTTTGTGCTTTATCTTCCTAAGTGTCTTGCATTCCTATTGTGTTAAATCATCACCATTTTGCTTACTAGATAGTTCTAACTAGTCTAGTACTGCATGAATGCAGGACCAGGTACAGAACAAAGACTACAACCTCAGCTTCCCAACCAACAGCTTCATGCTGTGAGCCCCCATGCCATGTGCTATGATCATGAGTGATGGAGCTGTTCTGACTGCAAGCTACTTTCAAATAATGATCCACAAAGTTAATCAAAAGGGCTCCCCTGTTCAATATTTACCTGTTACTCATTGACAGCCACTGTCTACATTGCCATCTAGAATGTATAGAATGAGATCAGAAATACTGAGCTCAAACAGCCCAAGTGCTCTGAAGTACCAAGCACCAAGAAAGCAGAATTAAGCTGCTCTTCAAACCACCCCTGACACTAAACATGTCTGCACGAGTTCCACAGCAGCAACACACTGCTACTTCCTGGATATGGAGGCCCAATTAGTTGCTGATAATAAGGGGGATGAAAGGAAGACTACCACATGAGAAATAAAAAAAGAAAGAAAAGAAAGGCAATATTAGGTATCAAAATAAAAACATGGAGGGAAAAATAGTAATTTCCTGTATTTGGGCAAAAAGATAATATTCCTTTCTTGATGTGATCTCCTTGCTTTTATGTACTAGGAAAGTCATATCTATCCTGAAAATTATTTTTCTCATTTTAATATACATTCAACATTTTAAGCACAAAATAATAAGAAAACATTGATCGTTTTATGTGTTAGGTATTTAAATACTGTTTGCCAGTCTGTCAATCAAATGTACCCAGAGGGATACTGACCAGCCTCCATGTCCACCTCTAAAGAGAGACAGGTATCAGACTGATCGTAATGCAATTCTCTCCTGTTATTTTTAACCATCAGCTGAAAAGCAAGGATCACTATGAGACCTTATTATTCACATTTATTACCCATGCAGCTTGGCAGGTCTTGAACATGGGGTTTAAAGAAGGAAAGTCACTCCAAATGTTAATCCTCTTTTAACTAATTTTTCCTAAACACTTAGGAAAAATAAACACTATCTGAACACTTAATATGTACCAGCATTGTTGTAAGTACTTTACACGTATTTGTTCATTTACTCCTATAGCAAACCCTAGGAGAGAAATTACTACCAATTTACAGACCAGAAAAATAGGGAACAGAGAACTTATGTAACTTGTTCAAGATCACCCAGCAAAATAAATGACTCAAATAGGGTTGGAATCCCTCAGTCTCATTAGAGCCTGTGTTCTTGTCCACTATACTGAAACTGCCTCTAATTCCATTTAGCACTACTGAGAAGGTAAGATGACCACTGCGCGTTAGTAAGTACCTAAGAAAGGTTTGTGGATTGATAAATGAATACATATCTTAAAGGAACTTGCACTCTTATTAAGATCTACATCCAGACAGACGCGTAGTCTCTTATACTTTCACTTATAAGTTTATGACCTGCCTCCTCATTCAATTTAAGAGCCTAAGGGTACTTATTTGCGTATAGACAACTGAATGCCACCTCACATGCGATACAGAGTAAATGACGCATTAGAATTGAATCCTGGATTCAATATTGACTTTCTTCTTCCTTTTATATCCCCTCTCAATCCACTCCCTCAGAAAATCCTGTTGGCTCTTCCTTCAGAATATATCAGACTCCCAATTCTTCTCACCACCTCTACTTCCACACCCTCCATGTAAACCATGTTGATGATGACCATGATAGTCTTTGCACAAGTCTCCCTGTTTCCACCCATGTTCCCCTGAAGCACATGCTCAGCTAGCAGCGGGCTGATTCTAAAACTTCCGTCAGATCCCATTAGCTTTCAAGTCCCAATCCTCCCAAGGCCCCATTTCCGGTGGAGGCTGAAAGGCCAAAGGCCTTACCAGGGTCCTATGTGGTGGCCCCCCATGACCCCCCCTCCCTGCCTCTAGCCAGAGTCCTTGCTCTTTCTGACCCACTTCACCAGCCTCCCCACAATCTTCAAAAGTGGCAAAAGTGCTTCAGCTTCTGGGCCTTTATGGCAGGTGCTCACTCTGCCTGGAGAATTTTCCCCAGGGCTATCTGGGGCCTAACCACCTCACTTCCTAGCAGTCTTTACTCAAATGTCATTTAAGATTTTATTTATTCATGAGAGAGAGAGGCAGAGACACAGGCAGAGGGAGAAGCAGGATCCATGCAGGGAGCCTGATGTAGGACTCGATCCCAGGACTCCAGGATCACACCTGGGCCGAAGGCAGGCACTAAACCACTGAGCCACCCAGGGATCCCCTCAAATGCCATTTTCTTAAATGGGGTTGCACCTACTTGAAACCATAACACACTCCTCTTCACCCGGAACTCCTAATTCCTTCTTAACCTTCTCCATTTTTGTTCCACAGCACTGACCACGACTGCATAGACAATACCGTATTCTCAGTTTGTAACTTTAACTATTTACTCTCGGTTTCTAATGCCCTCCAACTCTGAGGAAAGAGATTCAGGTCTTAGTTCACTATCCCAACACAACAGTTCCTGGGTAGAAGGTACCAAATAAATATGCTGAATTAAGAAAAGAGAGAACCACTGTGGATAATGCTGAAGCACACAGTCAGTCTGTGTGTGTTGTGCCTAACAAGATTAAGTGGACATGGCTCATAGGAGCAGAGAGAACTTCTGGTGAGAGGTACCCTAGTTGGGGGGAAAGGGAAGACAGATTGGCTCAAGACCAATGGGTCTTGAACACTAAGCTAAGACTATAGACACCATACAGTAAGATGGAACCATTAAGGACTTTGAAACAGGATTTTAATCTGGTAACTATAGGGTGGTCCAAAAATATACTTTTGCATTCCCTTGCACAGTACTTCGTATACAGGAGAACTCTAGCATTTATCTTAATTTGAAGGAGATAGGAGATAAGACAACTAAACGGAAGACTGTAACAAGCTAGGCACAAAATAATTTAGGTCAAGGAGGTGAGAACAGAAGGTAAGTTTTTTGGTTTGGGTTTTGTGTGTTTTACAAGAAATAATGCTAAAAACAGACTATTGGACACAAGAGGACAAGAGTCCAAGAGCAAGCCTGAATGACTACAAAAATTAGGATAAAGTGTAAGTAGTACAGGGTAGGAGAGGATAATTTTAAGGAAAACACAGAGTTCTGTTTTGGGGGCATGGCTGCACAGTCATAGAGGGACCCCAGACTGGGAAATGAGTAAGGTCACACTTCAGGCAGCCCCTACCCCATGACAACTGTGTGAAAGTGTTCATATCACTTAACATCTAGGATCTAGGACTCAAAAGGTTTTTGTTTAGTGTTGGGTTTTGTTTTGTTTGTTTTTTTTTTCATAGAGAAAGATAAAACATAGTTCACTGGGTTGCTGTAAGGATTAATTGGCAAAAAAAAAAAAAAAAAAAACGGATTAATTGGCAATGTCAATAGAAGTGCCTGCAAATTTGCTGACCATTACATGTGTACGCTGAGGTCAAGCAAACCACAAGTAGAAACCTCAAGTCATTTGGAAATACAAAACTCAAGTTGGCAAAGAGGTAGGACTGAAGATGAAAACTTGGGACTCCTCTACTTTTGTGTGATAACTGGAAATTTCATCTGTCCTTATCCTGCAAAGGGCAGACCTAATTGTCCCCCTACTGGAGAATATACAGATATGCATACAAAGGCCATTAAACAATTAGCATTCAGATACAACATACTTATTCTTTTCTATAGATGAGGCTTTAAGTTCCTCAGGGTCTTGTTCTTCTACAGAACTAGATTTCAACAAACTACTCTTGTACAGTGGATGTTTCTTATGGACTAGTATCATCCTGCTCCAAACGGCCACTTCATCCAATTGAAAGTGGAACTGCTGGGCCACACTGACCTGTAGTGTTCTGTCATTAACAGTCATCAGATTAAACCTTATTAGCTATGTAAGTTGAGCAGCCACCCAAGCTCTGTGCCTTCATTTTCTTGAGTGCCAAATGAGAATATTACCTAATAACTTCAAATATGGATGTGAAGGTCAATTACAACAATGCCTAGAGACCATAGAACACCACAGTTGGAACAGGTTACTTCTCTCCTGATGTCAGCCTCCTCTATCTCCCTGCATACAGAAAACCAGCCAACACAGAAGCAGGAATGGTGAAACTCAACCACAACTTCACTGTCAAGAGTTAAAACTTATGTTGTTCACAGAAGATCAATTTTGTATCACAATGGAAGATCTCACCTTCTGTGAGTATTTCCTGTGGATGGAAGAATAAATTCAGCTGTATTCATTCTCTATACCTCAGAGCCTGAAGTTGTGAAAACACTATATCACAGCAATCATTTGTGTCTGGCAAACTCCTCCTGAAGAGAGCCAATAAAGGTGTATGTGGTATAAGTGAACCAAACTTGCCACTTGTTTGGCAAATGTATTCTACTTAAAATCTGCCGGCCCATAATTCTAGTTTTCTAGTCTTCCCTTCCCCAAGACATTTCACAAGTACAGTAAATATTTAAAAAATCAGCTTTATTTATTCCTACCAGCCTCACAAATTTATTTCTAGGTCTTAAAAGCAGCATTCAGAAAAGAGGGTAAACAATCCCACTATCAGATGAATTTATTGATCATCAATTTTATAAGAGCTCAAGAAGTCCCCCTACCCTTCACCATCCTCCCCACTGGATAGTCTCCAAACCTCTTCTTTTAAAAACATGGTGACATGAATGTCACTGCTTTCACCATTATTAATTCAAGACTTAGGACACATGATGAATTTCTCCAGGGAGATGAGAATCCAAGCTGTTGCTTATTTTTCCCCTTTCAAGCCATCAAGCAGTTAGGTAGTCACTAGAAAATCATGCTCCTTTTCTGGAAGTGAACAAAGACCTCCCCATGATTACTGCAAACATGTTCTTCACCAGGAAATCCAGCTGGTGTTTAAAGCACGCAAGACAGGAGGTTCCATGCCTGAATGCACCATACAGACTTCATTTCACTCCTAAAAAAGTTTCATTAGTGGAAGTAGAGAAGAGGACAATCCTCAAGAAGACCATGTACCTCCTGGTTTCAAGGTCAAGGCATGCAATTGGCTCTGATTTGCTCTGAGTACCCTGACAGGAAACAGTCGAGAAAAGATGCTGTTATGAAAGCTTATGTTGGTTGAAATGCAAGTGAGGACAACTGCTAGTGCAAGAAACCGGACTCTCCTCATTGGTACCTAGTAAGAAAAGGCAAAGAGTGAGGCTCGTTACATAATCAAATATATAGATACCGCTGCATTTAGCATTTATTGCTGAGATTCTTTTATAACTGGTCTGAGAGGAAGGGAGGGAAGGCCAATTATGGTTTGTTGTTGTTTGTTTGTTTGTTTTTTAAATAATAGTCACAGAGAGAAAGAGAGGCAGAGACACAGGCAGAGGGAGAAGCAGGCTCCATGCACCAGGAGCCCGATGTGGGATTCGATCCCAGGTCTCCAGGATCGCGCCCTGGGCCAAAGGCAGGCGCCAAACCGCTGCACCACCCAGGGATTCCCCAATTATGTTTTAAGTAGGATGTAGTGATCATCTATTTAATCACATAAATCTCAAACAGTCAATTCCAAAGAATCCTCACCCTGCTAAAGGCATCACAAAGGTCTCACGTTTGACAATAGAAAAATCACCCAAGAACGCTTTCCTTACATGCTGGCCATTGAACCAAAATTCTCCCAAGACCCAGGCTTTTCTGTTTTGAAAACCAGAGCAAAATAGCTCAGTGCTGAACACAATAAATAGAACTCACTTTATAAGCAACCTCAATAATGATGTAGATGTGGCACGTGAGAATGTGTAAAGTGACCAGAAAACTCCATCTCATCATCCAGCAGTTACTTCTTATACATGTACATGTTCTAATCTTAAAAAGCCTTGTTACTACAACCTACCACACCCTTCTCACCATTTGTTTCATCTTTTAACTTTCAAAACTATTTCTAAATGATGAAGTACTAGATAAAAAGCAAATTGAGATGGTAGGGAAGGAATTTTTCTGCTGAAGATTTCAGTCACTATGCCACTAACATCACTGGTTCCTGCTGGAATGCTCTCTCCCCTGCCACCAAGCACAAGAAGTTTCCCCAACAAGAAGCTGATAGAAGTTGAGAAGGAATATACAAACTGCAACAGGAAAAAAAAAAATTCACGAAGAGAAATCTCTGCAAAACATGGTTTCTAAATGGAAGGTGACCCTACAGCTTCTAGCTTCCCTTAAATTAGCTGCTTGTGTACCAGTTAGAACATGGCCCCAGAAGCTTCCTAGCTGAGACAACTTCAGGACAACTGCACGACAAAATGCCTATATATGTAGATACCTGTCAAAGATGACATGCTTATCAACCCAATTATATATAGACCCGAAGTTGTGAATAGTCGTTATCTATGGGCGGCACAACTACAAAAGTTGTAGTTTTTCCTCTATGTTTATCTGCATTTTCCAAGTGTTCCAGAATGAAAATGTATTGTACCTTTCTGCAGAAAGAATATTCAGCTATTCCAAGAGAAAATAAAACTAATGTAGGAACCTGCCCATTCACTAACCCAAAGTCATGGCAGTGGGCTTAGTCAAAAGAAATTCTAAGATTATCTCCCCAATACAAGTTGACAGGATGCACAGTGTGCTCCCTAAGCTCCAAAATAACACAAATCCAAACCTGAGGTCATTTACTGAACAGAGGACAGGGAGTTCCCAGAACCAATAATAGACCAATGCATGGAAATAAAAGTTCTGAGTAGGGTCAAGCTGAAATCATAACCTCATCCCTTTCTTCTTGGGAAAACTATTAGGAAAGGTATTATAGATCTATAAAAATCTTTTAAAATCTATAAATTATAAGTCTTTTCATGAAAAGATAAATCCTATTGCATTTTTCCCTACTATAAACACAGTTTATATAGTATTATGATCTATTGCTCAAAAAGTGGGGATTCCACATTTTATTTTTCATGAGGAAGCTTTTCTAAATTTCCAAGGAATATGAAATTTTCTGTTGTAGGAGGTTAATTTACCCCATTCTGAATATTCATTGAAGTTCAGAATTATTCCCTTTAAGTGTGTACTTTACTTTGAATGTTTTGAAGATGGAAATTCTTTCTTGCAAATTACATTATATAAAGCATAGTAACAAGTGGCAGATATAATACAGAATTCAGGAGGTGTTCTTTTAGGAATTCAGCATTTCCACAGCCACAATGGCTCACCCCACTGGAAGGTGAATGTTTACTATTTCTATTTTGCAGACATGAGTTTTTTGGTTTTTTTTTTTTTTTTGACATGAGTTCTTTGATATGAACACTTGTACCTTAAGTTAGAGGAGGAACAAAGGAGTATTCATTTAGTGAGTACTTATTATATGCCAAGCACCAGTGTTTTATGGTGTGGGCCTTATGCTCTAAGTCAAACAGACTGAGGTTTAATGCAGAGTCAAATTTTTTGTCAAGGGCCACATAGTAAACATTTGAGACTGTGGACCATATGGTCTCTGTCAGCACTACTCAACCCTGCCACTAACACAAAAACAGTCACAGGCAATGTAGAAGTGGATGGGTATGTTGTGGTCTAATAAAACTTAATTTACAACAACAGGTAAGGGGATGGGAGAGCAGATTGGTCCAGTGAGCAATCATTTGGTGATGCTAAACTCAATTTCACCTTACCCTGCCGTCTTAACCTTGAGTGCACTGGTCCAGCTCGCTTAAGACCCCTGTTATCTGCAAAATGGTGGTTAAAAAAAATCATACTTAGTACCTAAACTTATCATGAGTATTTTTTAAAATTTCAAGGCATTCACCCACTGACTCTCCAAAACAGCTATCAGATCATTTTCATTCTTACCCAATTTTAGAAGGGAGAAAACCGGAGCATTACGAGTTAAGAGACTTAACCACAGTCCCAGATCTAATCATTATGGGGCGAGGATCAAACTCTGATCCATTTCCAGGAGGTTTAACTACCTCTAGCAAGGATTAAATACTATTGTGTGGACCTGTGGATCTCTTAAAATACGTGCTCACCAAGACTAAAGCATAATTTTTCCACTCTAATGCATAAACTAAGTCCAAAAATTCACTCAAGACACCTTTACACAGAACACACAGAACAAGCTGTTCTTAAGGTGAGAATTTATTAAAACCATGGTGTATGTATAACTTTAAGTTTGCTGTATTATTTTTTAAGACCTGGGCACAAGCACATTAGTCTCCTGGTCTCTCTCTGAAACCACTGTGAGTGATTTTGAACACTGTAGTTCAACAGCAGACATACAAAAGGTTCATTGTAGCTCTATTCCTCTCACCTTGACCTTTGCCTTCTCAAGTTTCTAGAGAGTTCTTATACATACTTCAGGTGTGTCAGTAGCCAATTATTTTTTAAAAATCGAGGCAGGCACTTCTCTCATCATGAAAATATACAACTCAGGTAAGGCCAATTAATATTCTTTCATTTTAAGTCATGTCTCCTGTGCCTGTCCACTTTTTTTTTTTTTTTTTTACTCTCTGCCATTACTTTATCTTGAGTTATAAGTGATCTGGGAGGAGAGAGGCAAATATGGAATACCTCAAACCAGGAAAAGTAATGAACTTATAGACAGGCCTGAACTGGTTTTCATACTGGTAGTGTCCTACAAGATGTTTAGAAGTCAAAAATAGCTTCAAACTAACAAACACAGCATGACTGCACATTCTCCATGCAAAGCACATGAGAGGAGTTTCCCAACAAAGAGAGGCTGAGATGGTGGGCCACTCTTATAGGTTTCCTGCCTGTCAGGGCTAAGCAACTTGCAGAGCTGTTTTCTGACTTGCAGTCTCCACCACAATCTCCTTTTTTCTGAAAGCTTCTCCAGGGCTCACCCAGGATGGCAGTCCACCCCAATGACTCAGCTTCCCCTTCTCCAGCCTCAAGTCCTATCACCCTTATTGCACCCTCCACTCCTGACACATGCCAACTGCAATTTCTTATGCCAGAAATACCTGTCTTTGGGCTCAAATCACTACCTCAAGCAATCAAAATCTCTCCCCCAAATCAAAATCTCTTCTGTGAAGATCACCAGGGCCTACCTCCACTGTTTAAACTCACACACACACCCTTTCATAGTGCCACCAGAGATAGCTCTTACACAGAATCCCAATTACTTGTTCACATCAGTCTTCTAGGCTTCTGCAGGGCAAAGGTTTTCTTAGTCACCTCTAAGTCAGTTTATGCAGAACAACACCTGACCCATGGGTGAAGATCAAAATATAGTTGTTAAATGAATGAATAAATTAGCTCCTTTTTAAGCTAGCCTGGCATTAGCCCTAAATAATACACCATCCACATTACCAAAGTATACCACTTCAAGTCATTTACAGGCAAAAATCATTGGTGTGATGCTAAAATGAACTGGGAGAAACCACCAGAAACCATGCTGAGGTCTAAAATGCATGATGTGGAAATTAGAATTCATTTGGATGTTGAAAGGCTTGAAGCAGTTCTTGCTATGAAGTTCAATGTCTGTTTAACATGCAGATTCTATTAGAGCTCTTTATGAAGTTCATTGTATATTTCTCTTTTCTCAATTCTTTGTTATTTACTGATCCAACTACAACTGGCATAAATTATTCCAATGGCAGGGGAGGGGGTGTGGGGTCTGTATAATTGCAATCAATCAATCAGGTTAAACAGCCAGAAAAATTCACTGCTGCTGCGGCTAGAGCCTCCTTGACCTTTCCCTCCCAGTCAGTACAGGTGACCATCTATCCCCCCAGCAGCCTGCCTGACAAGGAACCTGTCTTGTTCTCCTTAATTGGGAGAACACGTGCAACTGGTTAGCACTCTGTCTGGCACAACGCAGCTGATAAAGACTGGGGAGTTACTTCTTTATTCGTTCTCTTCTTGTCTGTGGACCTCGTTAATTTCCTCTTTTTGGAGTCTGGTTTGTCCGCTTCCAAACCCACGCTTCTTGGCCAAAGCCAGCCTTACGATATACTGAGCAGGAGAACACCCTCATTCTGGGTTTCTTCTTTTCAGGAAAGAAAGAAAACATTCCCTCTCCTTTCCCAGCCCAAAATTAATATTTCCAATCCCTGTCTAGGTGCCTGACATTATTCCATTGGAGAACTCCCTTTTTTGCTTCAATTCTTTCACTCAGAGTTGCCTATTAAAATGCAAATGGCCCTGAGAAGAGTAACATTATCTGTGAACAACACCTGATCTGCAATGAGGGGTATGACAAAAGTGCCTCTGGCAAAGGCCTGGACAGGAAACACTCACCAGGTACCAAGAAGGAATTTCATGGAGGTAAAGGGGCCTGGAAAACTCTCCCAATTTGGCCAATGGCCCTTTCCTTCTCTATAGGTAACAACTGTCTAGTCGAGGACAAACACCTTCTTAATCTTGGAGAGGAGGAACTTGGGGTGAAAGCTCTTTAAAATTTAGGGTACTGAAGGAATTCCTACAACAGCACAGCATGTGGTCACCAAACAGTCATTTAAGCTCCAGTCTCCCTGGACTCCCCAGACTCCATCTTCTCTAAATATTAGTGAAATTGTTGTTCTTGAACCCAGCTACAATACTGTCAGACCACAGGGCCAAACTGTGACAACCTTCGAGGCTCTAAAAGGCCTTACTCAGTTTACTCCTTCCCAGTTATCTTTTCTCACCATCACATATTTAACCCAAGTGATTGCCACTGTATTCTGTGATAAAATTCCATCTCGTGTCCATGGAAATGTCATTTCCTCCAACTCAAATAGTTTCTTGTCTTTATTTAGAAGTTTAAAGTTATCATAATTATTTTGAAAAGGGTGGTCTTCTCTTTTTTTCAGACTCTCCACTTTTACTTTTGCTTGAAAATAGAGAAAACAAATAAGACAATTGTTTTAATTGCAAAGAACTGTGGCATCTCCCAATCAAATCCACTGTTTTACAGGTGAACTTACTAAAATCCAGAGATAATGCCAACTTAAAGACATCTTGAAAAATGTAGAAAGAGGACTGAGTTTCTGTTTCAGCACTTACCAAAATAATTAACAAAAAAAAATTGTCAAATATTTACAATATGGTTAGTGTGTTTGAAAACCCTACCCTTTGCCAAGAAAATTATCACAGACTACAATTTTAAGTTGGCCATGTCATATAAATATTTAATATAAGAACTTAGAATAACTACCATTTTAAAACTCTAAATTATAGACATTTTGAATTAACCACAGGTTTTATATTCCTGTGTACTTTAAATTTTCAATATTACTAAAATTATTTAATAACTCCCAATAACCTCTAAATCCCACATGTTTTAAAATGTAAAAAAATTCACAATTCTAAAACCACAGAATTGCAGTTGAAAGGATCAAGAACAGTGATGTGCTGGTAAATATTTAACAACTCGTTGGGATAGGAGGGCACCTGATTTGAAGCACTTTCCAATTTCCATAGTGCGAATACTTTGCCCAATTTCCAGTTACTAACATGAGAATGGGAAAGATGTGCATACAATGATTCTCATGGGCCCATGCAAGTCGGCACCAGCACATTCTGATAGAAGAGATAGACAGGGCAGCCTTTTCATTTCAGACCATTTCTTTCTTCATAACCCCCTGTATCCTGAATGCAATGACGTAACACCCATTCTTATTATGTTTATACACTTACCTACCAACTCGATTACAGAAGCTCTCAATCTTTTTCGGATATAAAACACAAATGTTTTATCTCAGGGTCTACCCCATTGACACAAATGTTTTATGTACATTTACATACACACATAAAACAAAAACAGAAGCCTCACAAGATAAAACACACACTCATTAAGTACAATGCACTAAAGTTTTTTATTCTTTTCTATTTTTTTTTTTTAATTCTGATCTTGATCCACTAAATTGGACTTCTATCCCACTATTTGGGGAGGGCCCGCAAAATTGAAACAGTGCTGAAACAGACTAAGCTCATTGAAGATAAAATTATATGTCATTAGTCTGTATCTATCCCTATGTCTAGTAGTAATTATTGAGACCCAAGAAGGTTAAGTAACTGCCCAATGGTGCCCCTGCAGTCACTGACAAAAGATCCTTAAAGGCAAGTGATAATTCATTAAACAGAATCAGGATTATCATGACTTAAAACTGAAAGCTAGAGTGCCTTCCAGGACCACCACCCCTTCACCAGAAATTGACAGAGAACTGACCTCATCAGTGATAAAAGTTTGGTCTTTTATCTATCATAGCCCTATGAACAACTCTGCCAGTTTACCTAGAAAAGAAATCTGAGCAACCACCATTTCCCTATTATTGATACTATTCACCCCTCAACAGGGTCGAAAAAGTACCCATCTTTTTCACGAAAATATTTTCAACCCTATAGAAACTACACAAATGCCAACTATTATTATATAAAATATACATATTTCTATGTAACATACATTACCATCAGCTTCCTGATAGCCAGAAGCCAAAGACGAAGTTAAAGAAAGTACTCACTCAGGAAAATAAAATCTGAATCCACGGACTTTTTAGTGTGTTCATGCACCACATGCTTTTCTTATAGGTGCTATGAAATGTACACTATAGTTTCAAGACAATCCAGATAAGCATCTTCACTAAAATACACAACACCATTAATCATCTCAGTGACAGTGCTCCAATTTAACATCTTGGGGATTTCCTCCCCTTCTTCATCATTTATTTGCCAATATTTCCTTGTTATGAATATCCCCCTAGTGACTTTCCCTGGCAGTCACAGCTGTGCTGCCTACTGTGTCTACCTTGACTACAAATAACACAAATCCTTTAAAAAAAAACAAAAACAAAAACAAAAGAACTCCAGCCCTTGGGATGATACCTACAGTTAGAAAGGTAGCCACACTGTAGGCTGAATTCCTAGTGACCTCATCCAAGTTCCCAACTTTAAACTGACAAGGCTCCACCTCTACTCTGATGATGAAATTTGCTTAATTACAAGTGAACAACAGTTGGCTGTTGGCCTCCAATTACTTGAATGGTCAATAGTTAACTGCTGCTTTCAGATGGTCCTTACAGGACCCCCTTCTTATACAGCAAAAAGTTTCTTCAATGTTTCCATGAATCACAACAGAGCCACCAAATCACTAGCAAGTCCTAGAAACCTGACCACTACGAGCCACAATAAGGATGACTTACAGATAACAAGAATTTTTCGAAAAGTATGATCAGTAACAATTTTGCATTTTAATCATACCAATTCTGATAAGAAATTCTGTCTAGGCAACGGAATATCAAGAAATAAAGTCAAAGAAAAATAAATAGCAAATATACAGAGAAGAGTCTCTGCTCCATCTGGTATCCATTTTGTGTCCCTTCACTGGCTCCAGAATTTGCTGACTGTAAAATGGAAACCATGAAAGAAAATGCTCCAACTGGAGGAGTAAATGAATATAGAACTCACCAGCTTGTTTTCGAAAAGGATTTTTAAGGAAAAGGGTTTTTTTTTTTTCAATAATGGAACTCCACTACAAAGGAAGAGTTTTTAGACAAAAAACACACCAAAGTATATTTACAAAGTCTATCTGGAAGGTCTGATGCCTTTAGTGAAACTAGGTTTAC